>NC_136070.1:1025168193-1025522129 GCF_964261635.1 Lissotriton helveticus | reverse complement strand
TGCATCTTTAATCGACTACCAAACACTTAGGGGGTCATTATGATGTCAGGCGGATTTCCTCCGCCAGGCTGGCGGTGGCTACCGCCAGCCTGGCGGAGGAAATCCGCCCGACATCATCAGCCCAATTCCCCCCCGCCAGATTTGGATGGTGGGAGGGACCGCGGCGGTGTGAAACACTGCCCGCCTGTTTTCCGCCCCGGTCGCCTAGCGGCCGGGGCAGAAAGCCAGTAACATGGTGGCGGTGTCTTTTAGACACCGCCCGCCATATCACAATGGGCTTTGCATGCGGAGACTCCCTGCGGGGGCCCCTTGCGGGCCCCCTGGGGAGTCCGTGGCTTGGGGGTGCACATGGGGGGGTACCTATAGTACCCTCCCTCATTTCAAAGTGCAACATGGCAGGCACCGCGCGGTGCCTGCCATGTTGCACCGTTAGTCCATGTTAGCCGTTAGGCCAACCCCTCTCAGGGGAGAGGGGTTGGCCTAACGGCTAAGGCGCTCGACCTCGGACCTGGGGAACTTGGTTCGAGTCTCGGTAACGACGCCAAAAACCCCCTGTGATTCTGGGCAAATCACTTAATCTCCCGTGCCTAAAAATGAAAGTGTGTCCTCATGTAACGTAACTGGTGCTATGTAAAGCGCGCTGATAACTGGTTCGGTTCGGTTCTAATTCGCGCTATATAAAACTCTGCAAAAAAAAAAAAAAACGAAAAGCACAACGTGCACTTTTACCATTGCGGCGGGCAGAGATTCCTGCTCCGCCCGCCGCAATGGTAAACATACAGGATGCGCCGCCTGTGTGGCGGGCGCATCCTAATGCCATTGTCGGGACCCCCGCACTGTTAGCGGGCGGTCCACTTCTCCGTTAGGGTGGCGGGCGGGATCCTAATGGACCCCTTACTGTTCCTTTATCTCACTCCTACAGGCCCCTACTTTCTCTCTTTGTGATGGTTTTTCTGTATTTCTGTCCCTCTTTACTCCTTCATATGTTTCCCTCCCTTGCTCTAGGGAAATGTATGATGGGAAGAAATAAATGCTGGTCCCCAATATGACTGCTGGTGGCCCCTACTGGCAACCATCAGCTCAAATTAAGCACTGGCTTTCTAAAACTCTTTATATAAAAGCGTTGGTGTTGTTAACCCCTCCGCTGCGCTGAACGTTCCGCGCTGGTGCGGAACGTTCTATTGCGCGGGCCGGGCCGCGATCTTCTGCGGACGTGCGCAGCACTACTGAGGTAGTGCACGCGACGTCTGCTGAATGTGCGCCGCACTTAACGGGTTAAAGCATATTTTGCTTGTTGGGACATGAAGCTAAAGAACAGGTACAATCTTAATTGGGCATAAGCTCACTTCAAGAGCCATCTTTTATTATTGCTGTGTTCAAATATACTCAGTTCTTTTCTCGTGTTCAGGAATTTGCGCGAATGAGGGGAAATTAAGGTATTTCTCTGAACCTCTGATTGAAAATATGTGTAATGTTAAAAATTATGCAATTTAAATCATGTGTAAAGTACACTCTCTTTCGAAGTCCCAGTCATATGTCTTTCACTTACACCCTCATCACATTTTAAGTTTAGTAATATGGTTTTAACCAGACCCCATCCACATCATGAAGCTTGCGGTGCTTCAGCTGACTTAAAGATGTTCTCAGTACAGCCTTCTGCTGCTCATGGAAATATGGTTCAGACCATATCATACATCTAATTTAAAATAAAAAATAACTCTAATGTCCATCTCTCTCCCTCTCTCTTTCTCTCTCTCTGTCTCTTTCTCTCATCCACACACATGCATGCACACATTGGATTGGTTGAGACAGGAGCCGGTAACAAACAAGTCATGGTTCCCCTGGAAAGTGCTCTACTCACCACTCAATTTTTATGCCAGCTTTTCTCTAGCTGCTAGACCGCCATGATGAATAGGTTAGAAAGACTTCAGAAATGTTAATTACACCGGCTTAACTAGTACTTAATTTGTGAAAATTTAAGTGGCAGCCTCCTAAAGTAATTCATACGGGTCCAATGCAGTTGGTCTGAGTTCTATCATTTTTTAAAGATACAGTTAGATGGTCAACAAATTGAACTTTGCTTAATAAATACACAAACAGCGCCACCATATGGGAGATCATAATCAATATGTGCCAGTGTGTACAAGTGTGTGCGTGCTCAGCACCGAAAAACACCACCATAAATTAAGCACTGGCTTAACCTTATATAATTCTCAAATTTTAGTAACTCAGAAAGTGTTATCTTCTGGCTATTGAAAATGCAAAATTTATTGTGATTGTTACCCACGGGAGGCGGTTCCAAGCAGTAACCCCCAGATGCATCAAAGTTATGTTTTGCGAGTCCTTAATAGCGAATGTTAAGGATTCGCTATTAAAGACTCGCAAAACGGGATGCATGTAGGAATCGCAATATTATTTGCGATTTCTACTGATTCCTTATTTGCGATTCGCTAATTGCTAATCGCAAATAAGGAATGGCTTTCCCATTCTTTCCTATGGGCCTTTGAATAGGGAGTCATTCCTTATTTGCGATTAGCAATTAGCGAATCGCTAATGTGCCGCAATTTCAAGGGTGCCTCACCCCTGAAATGGTAATGTTCACTGGTGTTGCGCACACACATGTCCCAAGGACATGTGTGTGTGTAACATACAACTTAGAAAAATGCACTAAAGTGCATATTTCTAAGTTTTTGCTATTTACCACGCAGTATGACTTCGCAGTAAATAGCGGCCTCAGATTGCGAATTCGCAATCTTGGAATGGTTCATGCATTGCATTTAAGGAATCGCAAATTGCGATTCCTTAAATGCAATCGCAATTTGAGAACTCGCAATTATTTGCGAATTCTTAAATTGTGATTGCTTGAACCCTTGATGCATCTCAAATGCCATTTTTGCGGGCGCAAACGGACGAATTTTGCGATTCGCAACGTTTGCGCTCGCAAAAATGCTTGATGCATCTACCTGTATATGTCTTGCTACAGTAGTTGAGTAACTTTTCTATGCAAGATTGAACCTCACCTAGAAAAGTCAAAAGAGATACCAGCCAAATGAAAGTTATGTACCTCGCTTAATGACAGACAAGTGGTTTTCTGAGAGAGATCGAGAGAGTGTGGCATGGAAAGAATGGGAGGGTGCAAGAGTGCGTGACAGAGGGAGAAAGTGGTCGAATTTGTTAGGAAAGAAGAGGGAACGGCTGGGAAGGTTGGAGGGAGACATCACGTTGCAACAAGAGAACAAGGGTGTGAGAAAGGAAGAGAAAGAAAGTGTGAATAGGAAAGTTTAAGACAGCATAAGAAATAAACAGAGGAGGAGTAGAGAACAGGTAAATAAGAGGGAAGAAGCTGTGTGATTGAATGTGTTATAATGAGAAAAAGAGAATGAAAGAGAGAAACTGACAATGACTGTGACAGGAAAAAGGGTGAGGGAGGGCAAGTGAGATAAAATGTTTGGCAAAAAAGTGATGAAGAAAGAAAGAAAGAACGAAAGAAAGAACGAAAGAGAAAAGAACGAAAGAGAAAGGAACGAAAGAGAAAACAAAAGAAAGAAAGAAGAAAGAAAAGAAGGAAAAAGAAAGAAAGAAAGAAAGAAAGAAAGAAAGAAAGAAAGAAAGAAAGAAAGAAAGAAAGAAAGAAAGAAAGAAAGAAAGAAAGAAAGAAAGGAAGGAAGAAAGAAAGAAAGAAATCACAGATGGAGAGCGGACCCTTCCCATGCAGAGAGGCCCCGTCCGCCGTGTCAGCAGGAGTTGTATTGACAGCTTTAGCTCCTCTCTGTTGCCGCCTGACGTGCCCAGATTGGATCATTAATTAGTTGTTATTTGCTGAGTTAACAAGATGTACAAGTGATTTAGGGCCATTGATTTTCAAAGGAGCGCTTGGGCTCCATGCAATGTTGTCACTTCATTTGGCTGTTTTACTTGCCAGGGGCTATGAAACCTTAGTCAGGGGGAACAATCGATAGGTGAGCAGCCTTTCAGCCACTGAGAGATTACAGAGCAATAACATTTTATCTTTTACACACATATATATCCCGAAGAGCTCCGTCGTCAGCATGGCAGCGAGGATATAAGGCCGTGGCACCCGCAGCAATCAGGCCCATGTGTTAGCAGAGGTGGGAACAGGAGCCGGGAGGAAACCCTCTACCACACCTGGCGATGTGAGGAAGGAACCACATCTGGATAGGGGAAGGGCGAGGGCGGATAAGCTTGGGTAACATTTGCAATGATTTGCTTTATGCAATTACGCCTAATTTCCACCTGCAGGAGACCAATTCACCTAGAAAATGTCCCCCTGAAAGACATTTTCCTGCTCTAACCAGTCTCCTGCCTGCATCTCATGTGAGTTTTTTAAGTGTGGTATACCCGTTGATGAAAAAAAAGTCACGCAAGATACCAGCAACTGCACTTTTGTGCCGCCGGAACAGCACTTTTTTGACTTTCCGCTGGGGCAAATTGCCACAGCATATTTACAAGGCCACGTAAAGCCTCTTTTCATGGCCTTATATATATATATGCCACTTTCACACAGAAAACTATGTGAAAGAGGCGTTCCATGGGTGTTGCTGGGGTGTTCCTACTAAGGGTGGGCGTAGTGCTCCGCTCCGTCCACGGAGTGTGCGTAGTGTTGCCTACTTCGAGTTTTGCAAAGTAGGCGTAATAGGCAACACTACGCACACGCCATGGCGGAGCGAAGTTGCCTGCCACCCGCCTCCCTCCCGCCATCTTCTAAATGCCCAAAATCATTTAAAACATTGTAAGACTAATTAAAACGACTTACCTGAGATGCGGCGTTTCGGGGCTCACTCTTCCTGGTTTCTCGCCGACTTCTTCCTGACAAATGCGCTTGCGTGGGCGACCGAGCATGCGCATTTCTTGCGAGTAGTGGAGCTACGCGAAGTGTGTTGTGAGTGGGCGTAGATTTCCCCCCACTTCGTGGTGCTTCGTATAGCCCCACTACGCCCACCGCGCCCAGGGTTAGTTCCTACGCAACATCCATACAGGCATCGTAAACCTGGGAATGCGTCCGAACCTAACTCCATCCCAGGGGTGGCATTAGGGAGGAGCAACGAGGAGAAATGTTTTGATTTCTCCTTGTTTTTCCATTGTCTATGTGTGCTGCATTCTGCAGCACACATAGAAAGAGGAAATTGCCTCTTGTGATGGATTTTGTGCAGGAAGGTGTTCCTTTGTGCACAAAATCAATCAGTCCTACAAAGGCAGGCACTCTTGCACCATGGCACAAGGGTGCCTGCGTTGGCACATGGCAGCCCATTGTGCGCCAGCACAGGGGAAAAGGACAGGAATGCGCTGTATATTATAGATATGTCCTTTCGTTTTGACGCCGGGCAGTGCATCAAGATTCTTTACGGCACTACCCTACGCCAAAACTTTATAAATGAGGCCGAGATTTTAAGCTAAAGGCATAATTTTGCATAATTTTGCTAAATTGTCACCCAACTACATTACACCTGGATATTTGAGACACCTGTATACTGGAGAACAAGCAGGGTCTTCAGAGGGGAATTAAAATCTAGAGAAGAAGGAAGAAGGGAGGCATGAAATCGGGCAGAGAAATCACATACATTGAGGGAAGAGAAGGTAGTGCATGTGGGGAGATCACATCTTGAAATGTGAGAGTGAAAGAAGATTGCTGATGGGAGGGTGACATCGTGTCTTGGTATGGAAGAGTAAAGGGAAGCTGCTTGACAAGGGTAGTGTCACATCTTGATAAAAACAAGGAAAAGAAGCCTGAAAATGTATGCGTGGATCCATTGGGAAATAAGAGAAGGATCGAATAATTCCTAGAGAAAAGGAAGGATTCGAGCTGGATATGGGCTGGTGAGTCATAACTGCGTATGGAAAATGGCTTAATAAATTGGTAGGATTAAATCTTGGCATGACAGAGATAATGGAGGGTGTAATGGAAAAGAATAATCACATCTGGGTATGAGAGAAAGAAGAAAGGCTGTAACCGGAGGGTAGAATCATAGGTGGGTATGACAGAGGCAATTAGGGTGTAATGTAAAGAAATAATCATATACGGGTACGAGAGAGGAAATAAAGGGTGTAACGGAAGGATAGATTCATATAGGGGTATGGCAGAGACAAATGGGGGGTTAATGGAAAGGAATAATTATGTAAAGGTATGACAGAGGGAATAGTGGGGTAATGGAAGGATATAATCAATTGGGGGTATGGCAGAGACAATAGAGGGTGTAACAGAAAGGAATAATCATATCTTGGAAAGAGAGAGCGAATAGTGAGGGTAATGGAAGGGTAAATTCATGCTGGGATATGACAAATGGAATAAAAGATGAAATAGAAGGGTTCGTTCATTTATGGATATGAGAGGGAATAAAGGGAGTAATGAACAGGTGAGTCAATCTGATTATGGGTGAATTGATGAAGGATTTAATGAGAAGGCAAATCATATTTGGGCTTTGGAGGAATAATGAAGAGTGTAATGGAAGGATGGGCTCTTATCTGGGTATGGCAGAGAGGGAATACATGTTGTAATGGAAGGGTAGATTAATATCTGTGTTAGAGAGAGGGAATGAAGGGTATAATGGAAGTGCTACATTCATATCTGAGCATGGCAGAGAGAATAACTGGTGTAATGGAATGGTAGACTCATATCTAGGTTTGAGAGGGAGAATAGAGTGTGTAATGGAGGGGTGAATAATTTCTGGGTATGAGAGATCGAATGAAGGATGTAACAGAAGAGTAGAATCACGGAACACTGAAAAAATATCGACACCCAAAATATCCCCATAAAAAAATATTGTGACCAAAAAAATCGATGTCAAAAATATTTATGTCCTATACTTATAATGTTAAGTACAAAAATATGGGTAAAACATATCAATGCCATAAATATAGTTGTACAAAATATCGTTTTTTATATATATGTATATATATCAAATAAATTAATAAATATTAAATATAAGAAAGAATAACATTAATTAAAAATACATTGAATTTAATATACATTTTAACAATTTTAACAGATAAACATAATTTAAAAAAGTTAACCACACATATATATATATATGTGATCAGGTGATCAAGGGCATCCACCCAAAACGCGTCATACCGCTGTTTGCCGTTTGAAACTGGTGCAATAAATCATCTTGCCTTACTTTTGGGATTCGTTGGTCTTTGTTTGCCACTGGTTGGAAGTTCAAGATCGTGTGTTTGGATCTATATATATATATATTCACTGAAAAAAACCATAGGTTATACACCATATATAGTTAGGAATTAGCATTTAAAAAACCTTATTTTACTCACACAAAACCAATGAAATTCCATATATAGTTAGTTGTACTAACTATATATCGCGCACCCGCAATCCACTGCTGATCATGTCACATATTACATCATTCATGACATGGTCAGTGACATCACTGATGACATCACTGATGACATCTCAAATGACATCACTGATGACATCACTGATGACATCTCAAATGACATCACTGATGACATCTCAAATGACATCACTGATGACATCTCATTTGACATCAATGGTCACATCACTGATGATATCATTCATGTGACAATACAATGCATCTCCTCACACTTTAATATAACCTCTGTTACACCCAGTGTTAAATACAGAATATATTTTTTAAAACAATTGACACACCAATACTAGTTACTACATACGCACTCACTGATTCCTACGTCTACACACACATTCACTCATTCACCCATACAATCATTCATACATACAATCACTCATCTTTACAACACTATCATATGCACTCATACACCCTATACAGACACTCACACTCTGCCACTCATCCTTGGAGTTACTCACACACCTAGTCAGTCCTGTAAAGAATCAATCACACTTCCATTTTCTAATCTATACAGTTAAACATAGAGTACCTTACATTTTCAAACATATTCTAACACATACTTACTCTCTTATAAATCATTGATACAAGAACACATTGATCTGCACAGAGTCACACATCTCCCAGCTAGCCACACACACACTCAGTCTCCCATACAAATAGTCAGTCCTGTAAAGAATCAATCACACTTCCATTTTCTAATCTATACAGTTAAACATAGAGTACCTTACATTTTCAAACATATTCTAACACATACTTACTCTCTTATAAATCATTGATACAAGAACACATTGATCTGCACAGAGTCACACATCTCCCAGCTAGCCACACACACACTCAGTCTCCCATACAAATACTTGGACAATCAATCAATAACTCATATAGTTACTCATATAGCTACTGATCAACACATGCAGCAGTTTACAGAATACCAGACATAATGATGCACAAATTAAGACAGTTTAGTCACTAACCTATGCATTCAGTGAGACACATTTAATCATTCACTCATACAGTCAGTCACGCACCTACTAAAACCTTCATTCAGACACTTATACATCCACTCATTCAGTTGTGATGTGATGTCATCAGTGATGTCATTTGAGATGTCATCAGTGATGTCATCAGTGATGTCATTTGAGATGTCATCAGTGATGTCATCAGTGATGTCACTGACCATGTCATGAATGATGTAATATGTGACATGATCAGCAGTGGATTGCGGGTGCGCGATATATAGTTAGTACAACTAACTATATATGGAATTTCATTGGTTTTGTGTGAGTAAAATAAGGTTTTTTAAATGCTAATTCCTAACTATATATGGTGTATAACCTATGGTTTTTTTCAGTGAATTTTCATGGTTTTGTAAATGCTAATTCCTAACTATATATGGTCTATAACCTATGGTTTTTTCAGTGAATTTCATTGGTTTTTTAAAAGCTAATATCTATAGCTGTAAAATGTATTCTTCTTTAAATCCAAAAATATATTTTATATGTTTATTAATAATTTTTTTTAAATTTTTTTTTTTGTTTCGCTCCCGGTCCGCGAACCGGAAAGCTTCCCGTTAGCTCAAATTAATGCCGCGACCCGGTCCGCGAACCGGTAAGAAATCAACATCGTGACGGTATCGCGTTGCCGCGTAATGCGTCTTGTGACGTACCGCGTTAGCGCACCCGGAAGTGCCCCGGGGCGCGGACCGAGGCGCGAAACGCAGCTCCCCGGAAGCGATCCGCGGCGCGTCGCGAAAGCGCGACGTATCGCGTTGCCGCGTAATGCGTCTTGTGACGTACCGCGTTAGCGCACCCGGAAGTGCCCCGGGGCGCGGACCGAGGCGCGAAGCGCAGCGACCCGGAAGCTAACCGGGGCGCGTTCCGCAGCGCGTAACATGAGCGTGAGAGGTCATGTGACTTGTTAATAAAACTTTTCATTGGTTCATTTCACTTTTGGTTTCATAATGATGTAAGGCTAGGTCAGGTGACCTAAAAATAACACTTTTCATTGGTTTAGAACTATTTTTTTTCCCAAATGATGAAAGCCCCCACCTTTTTTCTCACTCTGACTTTCAACTTTGAGAAAGGAAGACCTGATCATTTGCTCTGATTAAAAAATGGCTTCAATAGTAGCTTCAGCTTCTGCACCCCCACCACCACCACCACCATCTCCTCATAGGAAGAGAGGACCATCTGCACAGTTTATTGGAGACACAGAGGAGGAAGAGGAAGAACAAGACGGAGAGGAAGAAGAGGGACCACGATTTGTCAAAGAGTTACCCCGGGTATCTCATCGCAAAGTTAGCTTTATCTGGCAATTTTTTTCCATTCCACCAGGAGAGAAAAAAGTCAATGCACGCTATGCTACGTGCCTTATCTGCCAAGAAAAGTTATCCCGGGGCACTAATAAAAAATACAGTTATGGAAATTACACGATGCACCGACATATGCAGAGGTGGCATCCAATCAACTATAGTCGTGCAGAGGTGCGTGAACTACAACAGAACCCCCCAACTTCGGTGACAAGAACATCACCTGATATGTCTCTCACATTTGGAGAGGCCAACGAAACAACGCCAAATATCCCAAAAAATGTTGTCCATATGAAGGTGACATGCTTATATTGTGGCACTTTAATTTCATGCGCAAACATGAGTCTGAAATTAATTAATTTGGCTTTCGAGAAACACCGATGCTCCAATAGCAGCAAGTTTTAAATTTTTTTTTTGCTCCTGTTGAGCCTTTTTCAATGCCTCTTTCTGTTCCTTCCCTTTGAAAAAAAACAAAAAAAACAAATAAGTGTTCAAAAAATACAAAAAAAACAAATAATGTTCAAAAAAGAAAAAAAAAATATAAAACAACAAAAATATAAAAAAAAAAGTTCTTTTTAGAACTACCTCCCCGTTATTAAAAATTAGCTAGAATGTTTAGCACTCTGGCAAGCTCTATTTCTTTTGGTTCGCTTCCCGGTTAGCTTCCCGGTACGCGAACCGGGAGCTAACCCGAAATTTTTTTTAAAAAAAAAATAGAGTAAGTAAGGCCCTTTTAAAACCTCCACATTAAACCTAGGGGGTCATGGAGGATCTAGTATGCCCCCTTATGGTTATTTCCCCCTTTGTTTTGTCCTCCTCTTGTCTCTCAATCCTACCGAGAGACAAGATGGCGGCCGCTCCGGACTGTTTAGAATGTTGACAGACACCGGAGGGCCAATCAGCTTCGCTTCGTGAAGTTCCGTTACGCGTAAGGTCCGCGAACCGGGGCGCTGCCCGGTCCGCTGTTACAGATATATATCTTTTTTTAAACGTTAATTTCTCAAAATCCACTGGAGCACATATATTGAGACCTACAAAAGGCACATCGGGCTACCAGTCCCTACAATTTTGCCAAGTTTCGTGCAAATCCATTCAGCCGTTCGGGCTAAAAGTGAGGCTAACCGCCCTATGGTAAACTCAATGTTAAAAACACGTTTTGGGACCCCCCTTTTTTCTCGGCCCCCCCTTGACGAACCCCCCCCAAATTTCCAGGGGCTGCTCAGAAACAAAATGTTCCATTTTCCAGAAAATTTCAGCCAATTCCGTCCACAAACGCCAAAGTTATTAGACATAGAATTTTCAAAAATCCCATAGGGAAAAAATCCTAACTATATATACCTACTGGCGACCGCCAGTAGGTAATATATATATATATATATATATATATATATATATATATATATATATATATATATGAAATCCAACTTGCCCATAGCGTGCATGCAGCACAGACAGGTACGCAGACACCAAATATCGCCAGAGTCAGACTTCTTTCTCAAATGCTTTTATTTTTTCATATTCGTGAAGTGGTGCAAGCCTTCAGACGCGTTTCTGACATGTATGTCCTTGCTCACTGATAACAAACGGAAGGGCTACCACTGTGAATTTTAAACACCACCCTTTGCGCGCCAAAAATGTCCAAATTAACAAACAGAGGCAAAGGACTTCGCATTTAGCAAGCATACAATTTCTATACACCAATAAATGCGCCATTTTGGAATGTGGTATTCACATACACAAGACATTTTGGCCCACATGCATCAAGCATTTTTGGAGTCGCAAACGGTGCGATTCCTTAAAATCGGCCGTTTGCGATTCCAAAAGTGCTTTTTGGGATGCATGAAGCAATTTTAGAATTCGTAAAATTTTTGCGAGTTCTAAAATTGCGATTGCTTTTAAGAAGTCGCAGATGTGCGATTTCTTAAAAGCAATGCATCATTACTTTTAAAAGTGCAAAATCGCAATTAGGGTGTCAAATTTACCGAGTGTTTGAACCACTAGGTAAATTTGGAAAAAGCTTTGAGAAGTTCATTGAACCAAGGGGCAGGGGGACGGTGGAAATTACTTTTTATCACCTTTAAGGGGAGGCATTGATTCGCTGCAGTTTCTAACCACTGGTTGGTGGCTATCGCAAGGTTTTCCACATTCTGGTCATGGGCGGGTGTGCTGTTTATTAGCACTTGGTTCAGTTTGTTTAAGTCGAGTTGTTTCCAATTTCTCATGGAATTTACCGGCCGTGTGTCATTTCTTGGGGGGAGAGTTCTGTTAAGATTGAATTTAGGAAGATAATGGTCTGACCAGCATAGAGGACTGGTTTGGGTCCATTTTAATTCTGGTATATTTGTTATTATGGGGTCTAATAGGTGTCCGGCCTTGTGCGTAGGACCGGAGTTAAGGAGTGATAGGTTCAGAGCCGTCAGGTTGTTTATTAGATTGCAACAGGTCACGTTTGTTGGGTCCTCGAGATGTAGATTTAAATCCCCTACAAGTGTAAAATTGTTGTAATCTAGCAAAAAAGGTGTGATATAGTTAGCTCAATCAATCAATCATTGACACTTATAAAGCGCGCTACATACCCGTAGGGTCTCAAGGCGCTGGGGGGGGGGGGGGGGGGTGCCGCTACTGCTCGAACAGCCAGGTCTTCAGCTTCTTCCTGAAGGAGAGGTGGTCTTGGGTCAGGCGCAGGTCGGTCGGGAGGGAGTTCCAGGTCTTGGCGGCCAGGTAGGAGAAGGATCTTCCTCCTGTAGTCGTTCTTCGGATGCGGGGGATGGCGGCGAGGGCGTGGTTGGCTGATCGGAGGTGGCGTTTGGGAGCGTAGAAGTTGACTCGGCTGTTGAGGTAGCTCGGGCCTTGGTCGTGTAGGGCTTTGTGTGCGTGGGTGAGGAGGCGGAAGGTGATTCTTTTGTTGACGGGGAGCCAGTGAAGGTCTCTCAGATGTCCGGAGATGTGGCTGGTTCGTGGGATGTCGAGGATGAGTCTGGCAGAGGCGTTCTGGATCCGCTGGAGTCTCTTCTGGAGCTTGGCGGTGGTACCGGCGTAGAGGGCGTTGCCGTAGTCCAGTCGGCTGGTGACGAGGGCCTGGGTGACGGTCTTCCTGGTCTCGGTGGGGATCCACCAGAAGATCTTCCGTAGCATGCGTAGGATGTTGAAGCACGCCGAGGAGACGTTGTTGACTTGCCTGGTCATGGAGAGGGAGGAGTCCAGGATGACGCCCAGGTTGCGTGCATGGTCTGTCGGTTTGGGTGCGGTGCCCAGGGCGGGAGGCCACCAGGAGTCGTCCCAGGCGGAGGGTGAGGAGCCCAGGATGAGGACCTCCGTCTTGTCCGAGTTCAGTTTCAGGCGGCTGGTCGTCATCCACTCGGCTACCTCTTTCATCCCTTCGTGCAGGTTGGCTCTGGCGGCGGCGGGGTCGTTGGTCAGGGAGAGGATCAGCTGGGTGTCGTCGGCGTAGGAGATTATGCTGAGGTTGTGTTTGCGTACGATGGCCGCGAGGGGGCTCATGTAGACGTTGAAGAGGGTGGGGCTCAGAGAGGATCCTTGGGGGACGCCGCAGATGACTTCGGTGGCCTCTGACTTGTACGGTGGTAGGCGGACTCTCTGTGTTCTTCCGTCGAGGAAGGAGATGATCCATTCCAGTGCCTTCCCCTGGATTCCGGCGTTGTTGAGGCGCTGCACTAGGGTGCGGTGGCAGACCGTGTCGAAAGCCGCGGAGAGGTCTAGGAGGATGAGGGCCGCTGTTTCTCCATTGTCCATCAGGGCTCGGATGTCATCGGTGGCGGCGATGAGGGCGGTCTCGGTGCTGTGATTGGCTCGGAAGCCGGACTGTGAGGGGTCGAGGGATCCGTTCGTCTCGAGGAAGGCGGCCATCTGCTTGTTGACGGTCTTCTCGATGACTTTGGCTGGAAACGGGAGGAGCGAGATGGGGCGGTAATTCTTGAGGTCGGTGGGGTCCGCTGTTGGTTTCTTGAGTAGAGCGCTGAGTTCGGCGTGTTTCCAGCTCTCAGGGAAGATGGTGGTGTCGAAGGATGTGTTGATGATGTCTCGCAGGTGGGGTGCGATGACAGCGTCGGCCTTGTTGAAGACGTGGTGAGGGCAGGGGTCGGTCGGTGATCCGGAGCTAGACTGGCTGTCCAGTTTCTGGGATTCCCCGGGGGTCTATATATTAGCGCTGGGTGCCTCTTCTAATAGAAGGTTGAAGATGTCGAGTTTGTGCTGTGGCAGGGATCTGCAGTTTACGCTAAAGAAAGAGTAATTGCAGCTGGTGCGTTTAGGGCGGTGGGATGGCGTTTGAGTGTTGATTATTACATCAGGGTAGGGTTGGATATTAGACAGTTGTAACTTACAGTTATTGCAGCGTGTGTCATCCAAATGGCGAGAGCACTATGCAGTCGCGATGAAGTGGGGGGCGTAATGCTTTCAGTTGCGTGGAGCTCATACCTGAGTTGGTCGTATAAGGTTTCTTGCCCCACGCCCCGTCCTGTCCCGGACGGCCCAGACGGGCATGTCTTAGGCTAGTCTTCGGCGCGGTTTTTGGCGCGGTTGCTGCGCGTATTTGCTGCGCGTCATATGGTAAGACTGGTTTATGTATAGGACGGGCTATTGCTCAGCTCCGCCTCTACAAACCAGTTTGCCATGGAGTAGAACATGTAACATTAGACAGAAGAGGCGGGAATAGAATCTTGAGACTTAGACGCAGAGAAGCAAGATGGATCATGGTTTTACGAGCAGTTGAAGGATTGAATTTAGACCCTGAATTGCAATTTTCTTTAGGAGATTAATGACAGAACTGCGAAATATTTCCTTTTTGTTAAAATTGCAGTCCCAGTAGTACAGAGCTAAATATCAGAGATGTTTATGTTTATATCGTAACCTCTGTTTTTCGAAATAGTGCTCGTTTAGACAATTAATATTATATTGTTCATCAAATTAAGAAGCTGAGCAATGATTATACAGAAGTTACAGAATATTGTTTTATGATCATATTAATGTTATACATATGTTGCTTTCTTCTGTCTTTTACCTGTTTTCCTCTGTTTAATACCCCTTCATCATCCCCCCGTGTGCACATATCTATATATATCTAATTTAAATATATGATCTCCAAGTATACCCGGGGTCGGGTTTCTGGAACGTGTGTGGGTAGTCCGCAGGTTTCGCACTGCTGAGAGTCACATATCCGACTTATAGATTTTCAATATAGATATAAATTTATTACCATGGTGTTCATGATAAAAAAAATTCTCGGACTGCACTCGGCACTGGTGGCACTACGCATTGGAGCTTCTAAGAGTTACTAGTCCCATTTGGGTTCGAATACATGTCGCGATGGTAACATTATCTTAATATTCATATTTACTTAATTTTGGATACTAGTATTAGCAGACAAACATAACTGATTAGGTTATTATATTTTTTGTGAAATTTGACTAGATCGATACAGTTTAGTTATATGCAATTAGAAACGCATCCGAACAGACCATGGAATTAGTGATGTACGGTATGGAGTTTTTTAGATGCAGCGTTTTTGTATACTAAAAGATAGAGTACGTTTGCTCGTATAGAGAGTTTGACACCGTCATTAATAGGAGACACATAACATATGTCTAGAGAGGCGTCTTATTATTGGGAGTTTAATACAGATTTTAGCTACTACAAGATGGCGACCATATTAGTTACATGTGTTCACATCTAACATGGGCTTCGATTGGAATTCATAGAGCATATTATCAAGGCCATTATCGCCACTTTATCGGCAGTTTCCTGCCGATAAAAGCAGCGATAATGTATCGCCTGTCCTTGATAATATGCCCCTAGATTTGCAGAATTGGGAGGACCGGTGACGGCACAGAAAATTCACACATCCATTAAAAGTAAGGCCACCGGCAAAACCCTAGACGGCCTCCCTGCAGAATTCTATTTCAGATATGCTCCGATATTGACTTCCCGATTGAAGGCCTTAAACACAGAGGGGCATATTATCACGCAGGGCGTTAAAAATTATCAGTTTTAGCGGCAGAAAACTGCTGCTAAAGCGGCGATAATGGGCTTGATAATATGGCCTAGTGAATTCCAATAGAAACCCATGTTCTGGTGTGAACATGGGCTCCTCTTGGAATTCTCCACGGCAATTTATCAAGCCCATTATCGTCGCTTTAGCAGCAGTTTTCTGCCGCTAAAACGGCGATAATTTTAACGCCCTGCTTGATAACATGCCCCAGAGTCTCTATGACTGGGGAAGTTACCAGAGTCCACATGAAATGCAGTTGTGATTCCTCTCTCCAAGTCGAGTACTCAGGGTGCCCACACCACAGATTTTCGCCCTCTCTCCATGCTTAATATGGATTTTAAACTCCTTGCTCGGTATATGCCTACCCTTATCCATGATGATCAAAATGTTTTTAGACCATCACGGAACACCTCATTTAATCTACGTAGGCTATATTCCATACTGTACCATTCAGAGGTGCAGTCCTCCCGCAGGCAGCCTTACTGTTGATAGACCTAAAAAAGGCCTTCAACCCAGTACAGTGGGACTTTCTATTTGAGGTTATGAAGAGAATGGGCCTGGGAGGTGGTTGATACGGTGGGTAAAACTACTGTATGAGAACCCTACGGCACGAGTTAAGACTGGTGGAATGGTGTGCCCGCAGTATGGGATTTTTCGTGATACCTCTATGCCTGCTTTTTTTGCCCTGGCTGTTGAACCTCTAGCTGAGATGTTTAGACAGCGGGGAGTGGGTATTGGACCGACTATGGGAGGCCGGGAACAGATTGTTTTTCTCTACGCCGACGATCTTCTGCTTTACCTGGCCGATGCCACTGTGGGTTCTACTAGGGCACTTGATCTCTTGAGGGACTTTGAACACCTTTTGGGCCTGAGAGGTAACAAAACCAAAACCCATCTGCTCCCTGTATCCTCGGGACTTCCTCGCTCCCCCCGGAGCTCTCTGAAGATCTTAATTGGGCTCAGACCACCTTCCGCTACCTGGGGATACAGATCTTCCACTCACTTGAAGTCCTACGAGATGGCAATCTCGGAAAGACACTCAGATCTCTCAGATCCTGCATCCCTTTCTGGCGCTATCTACAGCTACCGATCATGTCCCGAGTCTCCCTGTCCAATATGGTCATGTTATCAAGCCTGCTATACTTTTTTTATCAACCTCCCGGTGACTATGTCTTCCTGCTGGTTCTGCCAACTCAATACTTTGTTACGAGAATATATTGATATGGGATAAGGGTTGGCAGAGGGTGTCCTTAGAAACACTGAAGCACCCCGTGGCTGAGGGAGGCCTGAGAACGCCAAATTTCGAGTTATACTTTCTGGCCTCTCAAAAACAGTGGATTGCACAGTGGTTGGACTGGCTGAGGCAGGAGGAATTGGGACCGGAGGAGTCCTCTGCGCATATGAGCTTTTTGATGGCTAAACTGCTCAACCTGCCAGTTGAGATCCCATGCCTGACTCTATTATTGACTACTGCATTGCAGTGCTGGAAGCGCTGTGTAAACAAGACAAAAGGGACCCCCCCTGTACATGTCAGCCTTCCACAGACAAGAAAAAGTCATACACACAGTATTACTGCTGTAATGGAGTCACCTCCACTCCAGCCAAGTACCCATTTGGGAGGTACTGACGGACAGAGCGGGCTGCTAATATAACTTGAGCTGGTACCGAGTGAGGTGAGGCTTACCCCTTGTTCAGCAATGATGCAGTTCAGTCATCATGCTGACATCAAGGGTCAGAACATAAATACAACAGCAGTAATACTGTATGTATGACTTTTTCTTGTCTTATAGTGATTGCAGTGACAAAAATATTTGTAGGTCCTGAAGAAAGCCATGGAGATCATTTCCATTTGGCTGAAACATGTCGACCGTGGGAACAGTGACTAATTCCTAACTGTTCCATCATTGTTTTTTTACTTTTTACATTGATTTTAATAGGAAAACATATGAGATACTGAGAAGAAGGGTAGTACACCATCTCTATGGTTTATCCTTTTTAATACACTCTTTCACTGTTTTGTTTGCACTGCACTTTAGAGATTAACTCAAATCATCGACTTTCCAGAACATAATCCCATTTCTTTCTTCCTCTTGTGAGAATCTCACAGAAGGATGCAACCCTCTTCTTGTTCTCTCTGACAATTAAAGAGAGGCAGTAGAGGGTTGTTTGGGGCCCCAGATGATGACACTGGGCACTTGATTGTGTATTGATGGGATACCAATTATCCTGAGGTGATTTTGAGCACTATCTCTTTGTCTTTCCTTCGCTTTCTTTGTTTGACTGTACACTCAGCATTATAGTGAGTCGTGATAGCCTCAAGATATATATCTAGAGGTATATGCTTAGCATTTGTTCCAGTCTTATGGGTTCTAGTGGTTTTTGCGAGTCTATGGTGGTGACCCGCGCTACTGCCTGAGGTGCAACCATATTGATGCACTGAACTGCATCAGTTTTGGGATGCAGTTCTGGCAGCTCTAGAGAACACATTAGGATGCACACTTGACTCACCTGCTGAGGTCTGTCTACTAGGACTTTTCCTCGACCACCCAAATGGAAAGTTGGAAATAGGTTTATTGATTTGGCCTTAGTGCTGGCCAGAAGGGGGATAGCAATGGTGTGGAAGTCTACTGGTGGGCCTGTGGTGGGGACCTGGGTGAGGATGTAACTCAGTGGGCTGGAGCAGAAGGAAGGGTTCTACTTGGAGGGAAATCACGGTGGTTAAGATGGCGTCCAATAGCGGAGCAGTGGAATGAGGTTCTCGATGCCTGTGAACACCCGGAATGAAACTTAGCAGAGTGAGACTTAGCGGAATGAGACTTAGCTGAAAGCATGGAGGACCAGAGTGAGATACCGACGGAGAAAGGCACACACTCAGCCAAGGTAACCAGTGGGCAAGAAGACCATTGCCGACGACCCTGAGACTGGGATAGACACCACTGGAGGAATCCAACATACCTTCAAAATGGAATAGAGCACGAAAGGCACTTACCTCCCAGGTTCCCAAACACCCCTGCATTTAAACAGAGAAAGTATTTAGATACATATATAAATTGACAAGACCCATACACTCTACACACCAGTCCCATTTCGGCTATTTATAGATCATCAATTACTTGTCCACTCCGTATTAGTTTCTTCAAAGTTAAAATAGTTAGGAATTGTATTGTAGGCTCCCCCCCCCCCCAGATATTCTTCTCAAACGAGGTTAGGTCTTCTTCAAAACATGGATATGCAATGGCTGGACAATGAAATGCATTCGCACACGTCCTGATACAAATCCAAGCACGATGGATAGACTGATCATGTATTCAGCTTGTTTAAAAAGTTAGGTAACCTGATATGGGTAGAACAGATGATTATTAATTACTGGAAGAAGTCTATTATTTGTAAAATATGTGCTCGTTGGAGGGGTGGCTTATGCAATGCTGTAAATGTACTTATCTAACTGCTGCTATTGATAAATGCCAACAAACATATATATAAAAAATAATCTAGATATTGGAGAGGGGAAATAAGGGATGAGTGTACCTTTGAATATGGTAGAAAGATGGAAGTGGATATGGGTGGTTTCACATCTGGATATAAATGTTGCTTACATTCACATTCGGAAAGGGGCAGGGAGTCAGAAAGCTGCTTAAGGTGGGACATGTTTGCAAGTGATAGTGAAAAGGACGAGTAGTTTGTGATGAATGAGGATATCTAGCACTGCAAATGAGAAAAATGTACTGTCTGACTCCACCTGATCACACGTTAAATTAGGGCGCCAAGCCAGCACTTACTTTCCAGCAGTGTCCTTCCCTACGTGCCCCTACCAAAGGGCACAGAGGGAACCCTGTCAATCTAACGGGCAGCCCTGGCCCTGAGCTGGGTATAGCCCATAAGCACAGCAAACTTATTTCAACATAGGGGGAAGGATGGGATGGTAATTCTGCTGTCACCACACTCCCTCGTGAGATGAGCAGCGATCTGGCCAAGAGGCCGAGCATGGCCTTGGACTTCATTAGTTCACTGTTTGTGGCAACACAGCTATGTTATGTGTCTTCCAGCAAAGACTCCCATAACAGATGATCCACATCAAAGACAGGGAAGTGCTATTTTCAAGGTAGCCGGGTGCCACCCAGCACAGGAGGGGTAGGAACTCTGTATCCATAGTGGGTGTACGCTCAGGGCAATGGGCCTACGTCTTGCCATCACTCCCACCTACTCCTAACTATGGGTTCAAGGAGATGGCCACAGGCCTTGGCATCACTCCCACCTACTCATGCCACAAGCCTTGATATCACTCTAACCAACCGATGGCTGCAGTGTCGGGTCAATGCTGTATGCCTTAGACCCACTCCCACCTGCTCATCGATGCGGTTTCTGGATCACCCATTCTTCTCTCAGCAAGCATGGGACCAGTTAGTCTCAAAACTTTTTTCATTTCAAACATAATGCATTTTAATTGTATTCACATATGTTTTTATCCAGCCCAGAGTGTAGATAAGAATTAACTTTCTCTGAGAGAGTTAGGACCAAATTTAAATGAAACCTCTCTTCTGCCCTGCCACTAATATAAGATCTTATCCTTGGGATAACCATAACGCTGCGCTGTTCCTCCACCCCTCAGTCTAACAGGCAACCTAACTTTACTCCTTTCAGTAACTCTATAATACTAAGGGGTCGATCACGATGTCCTTTGGAAAGGCTCAGAACGGCATTCAGCATTAGTCCAAATCCAATTCGGAATCTGCTTTCCGACCGACTCAGACACTTTTCCGAACAACCAATTAGAATGGCTGGAAAGCGTTCGGACTGTCCGACTCGGTTCTGAAAGGTATTCGGAGTAACCGAGTCGGTCGGAGCTGAAATGTAGCACTCTACGGACCCCGTTTCCAGCTGAATGATCAGGATGTCAGATTCAGACAGCTTTTCCAAATCGGGTGTTCCGAAATGGATCGGCTGTTGGAATCTGACTTTGGGGGCACGTAGCAGGCCCTTTTTCATCCCGGGGCCATCCGAATCAGGTCCATGGGGGTATCCATGGGTCCCCCCTTTCCATGCATGCACAGTGTGGCAAGCACCATGGGGTGCCTGTCACAGGGTGCAAGGTTTTCCCCAATCACCCCTTTTGTCAATGGGAGCCTGTGTTCTTTTTCGGAACACAGGCTCCCATTGAAGTCAATGCGAGTCCGACCAAATGATGTCCGGAAGCATCGTAATTGTTTGGTCGGTCTGGCAGAACCTGATTCGGTCGGAAACGATTCCGAAACCGATTCGGTCCGAAGAGTTTCCGGATGACATCGTAATCGGCCCCTAAGGGTCTGATTCAGAGGTTGGTTAATGGGTACTCCGTAACAAACATGACGGATATCCAGTAAGTTTCATTACAAGTACATTTTCACCTATTGCACTTGTAATAAGGCAGACACGATATCTGCAACACTTGTGACAGGGTCCCTTAGACACTGAATCAGCCGTAAGTCTAGACTTACTCATTACTATAGCCTAACCCTCAACCTATTCTTGCTCTTACTCTAACACCACCTTCTATGGAGAGATAATAGACGTGCATTGTTGAAGCAAGGTCACTTTGTGACAAGCTCTCTCCTATCTGTCAATTCTGAAACCTCCTGTGAAGGTGGTGCTGAATTCCTGACACCCGGGGGCCCATTAGAATGGCGGGCGGATTGCCCCCGCCAGGCTGGCGGTAGCCACCGCCGGCCTGGCGGGGACAATCCGCCCGCCATCCTCACATAAATGACCCCCCGCCATATTAGTATGGCGGGGGGACCGCGGCGGACAGAATGACCGTCCGCCGCTTTTCTGCCCCGCTCGACTTGCAGCCGGGCGGAAAACGTTTAATATGGTGGCGGTGTCTATTAGACACTGCCTGCCATATTACCATGGGCTTAGTTAGATGCCTTTCCGTGGCGGCGGACGGAAAGGCATGCCGTCTTCACTCTGGGGGCACCCTGCGGGCCCCCAGAGTGAAGGAGAGGTGGGGGTGCACACGGGGGGTACCTGTGGAACCCCCTGCATTTGCATTAACAAAGCAGCAGGCACCGCGCAGTGCATGCCGCTTTGTTAATGCAAATGCATTCGTGCATTTTTAGCATTGTGGCGGGCAGTGCTGAGAGCACCGCCCGCCACAATGCTAAAAATGCAGGATGCGCCCGCCACAGTGGTGAGCGCATCCTAATATCCCCCACCGGACCCCCGCCCTTATGGCGGGCGGTCCCAATACCCGATAGGATGGCGGGTGGACTAAGTCCGCCCGCCATCCTAATGACCCCTCTGGTGTTGCTGGTAGGTGGCAATGTGAGAAACTGCTGCTTGGTGTTGTGTGCATTGCCCTTTGATCTCGTGACCTTGCTTTAGCCTCAGTTCAGATCCAACCGGCTATCTTGGCAGTTGAATGAGTGGTACATTCATGATCTGTCCCTTCAGAAAGCATTGCCCATGTGGCCCACCTGAGCCAGCTTGAACCATAGTTATCATGATAGGCAAGGTGGAAATATGCCAGAGTAAATTACAGTTTGACCAAAAAGCATACTAGTAAACAATCTGGAGTTGAAGCAGGAGAAAGAGCGCGGGCGTTGTAACGGGAACCGCCTTTCATGAATGAGATAGATACATGCTCCGTTCTGCTGGAAATGAGCAGTAGCCTTTAGTAAATAATTTCCAAAATCAATATTTTGACACGAAGAATGGACATTCTTAAGGAGCATCCAGGCAACACAATATTGAATCAAAAATATTGTATTACCTAAAATGTGTCAAGAATTTTGTCACAAGAAAAATATATGAGAACAGAATATAGAAAGTAGGAATATATATATTTATATATTCCATATGTACTTGCTCTCAAGAGAGGACACCGCACACAACGTTCGTTTCTTCCTTTATTGTTTGATAGGCAGCCACAGGTTAAAAGCGAGATCCTTCAGCGAGATTCAGCGCCGTACTTGGCCATACATGTTTCGGAAATTCCTTCCTTCCTCGGTAGCCTGGCGCGATGTGAGAGGTTGCGGCATAGAGTTGTAATTGAGGAAAGCCTTCTTTAATAGTTCCGCCCACCTGGGCGTGTGACCGCTAAGCACTCTGGTAATTGAAGTTTCCAGCGTGTGATTATTCCATAGTGGATGCCGCTTTCTCTCTACAACATCGTGCTGTCCCATCAGGTCGCATGGAGGGCAAGCCTTGCCTGTAGTTTTACTTTTGCCACCACAAACAGGCACAATGTTCCGTCTTTGTACCGCAGTAAGTGGCACACAGATCTGCTACCGCAGTGGGGTCGTCCTCGTGACCAGAGCGGGCCACCCAATATTCCAAATATATATAGATATAGATATAGATATAGATACATATATATATATATATATTCCACAACGTCTTCATTATATGAAAATCCTACCCAGACACCACAGGATTGCTGATGCAAAAAAGTGAATTTTAATGGCAGGAAACAACGCGTTTCACCTTTCGGCTTGTTCACGCTTCAAAATGCCATGATGCTACGTGCTTTTTTTACATAGTGAAATCTCAACCCTAAGTGCTGTTAGCGGACCAACGAAAATGGCAGCCATTTTGTAATGTATAATCATACTATTCATTCAGCAGTGGTGGTACATTTGTATCATGTTCTGCCACTCAAATTGCATTATTACATTCATAAATACAATTTAAATATCACAGAAATATAGCGTTCAGCAGTTGTTTGTCGCTCACTGTTCAAAAATATAAACTCAGCGAATGTTATATAGCGGCAATATTTAACACATAATCCATATTGTTTTAGATCATTTTGCACCGTTTTTAGGGCAGAGAGAAACCTACATTTTTAGAATGAACAAAAATAATGTCATGTTGTGCATTATTTCATTACATAGCTATGGCGTTGTATGTAAGCAAAACTGTTTAAATAAAGTTTTAATAAAGTTTTCAAATTCATATAGTATCCTTCAATGAGGTACACCAATGGTTAAAACAATTATGCCCAAGTGGGCCATGACTCATATTCATACCACAGTAACGCCGAAGTGGGCAAATTCAGCACAGTACATTTACATCTTTATATTAAACGCTCTGTGATGTATCATTTCATCCACTGCAGAGCTATGTACTTTCTTATCTCATTGCTGCCATATACGATGGAGTGCACTTAACATACCTAAAAATTAAAATTAAAAAAATATTGTCACTTAAAATCTAGGACCGCAGATTGATTGTTTTTCAATTTCAAATTTTCACATTTCATTCTATTAAATGCACAGCTAACTCTTCACTAGAGTTTAACTCATTTGGGGTCATACAGTCAAAATCTATGATGTATCTAGACTCAAGTTTGCGCAGGGTTAGTTCTCTATTCCCTCCTCTTGCGCCCAACTCCACCATGTCTATATCCACCATCCTCAATAGGCTTTCGTTTTGGAAATGGCAATCGATAAAATGGCGTGCTACCGGATATTGTGGGTTGTTATTTCTGATTGCACGCACATGCTCCATTGTTGTGAATCTATCTAGGACCCTAATCAAGATATCCCCGATTCATGCCCTTATATGGTTATAACAAAACATATCCTTATAAAGGCATAGGAATCATGTCCATATCTAGTCATAGCCCATGCAGTCCAAATACGGCAAGGCTACTCCCATAGACTCCTAGAAAGTACAACGCGTTCTTTAAACAAACCAAGCCTCCAGCAGCCCGGGAAATCCCCCTGCTTTTGTTTTGATTTGAACAAGAACTCCTGGAGTCCAGAAAGAACTGTTAGTTCTTAGTGACGTCTTATGTCCAACCTTACGTCAAACCCGGCACCTTCCAGGTATAAATATACCAACGTTGCCTTAAGCAAACACACAGTGGTTTGGAGCAGAGCGGCTATCTACTTGCCCGACGCCCAGCTGATGCGAGTGCCGAAGGAAGCCGACCCCCCCCATTTGACGCACTGAGAGAGACGCTGTCTTTTCTCCAGCCGAGAAATCCAGCTCCGGTGTTTCCAGTCACCCTTGCGGGTTGCTGGGAGATCGAGTCCCGAGAGAGAGATACAAGACCTCCTTCATTCTAGAACCAAGGTACGGAGCTGATTAAAACCTTGAGAGAATTCTTGATTCAGATTCTTGGCAAAAACTAACTTAACTTAAACTGCAACTTCCTTACTCCTTCCCACATATTAGGCTTAGGTCAGGTACACCAGGGTAGGTGTATTTTAGAAGCACCAGTTGAGTACGTTTAGTCAATGATTTTATGTATGTATATATTTTATCCATTTTAAAGTATCATATGGCTAAGAAACCATATCAATGCTTTTACAGTATTATTTCATAATACTCCTTTTACTGTACGCACTTTACTTCATGATAAG
Source organism: Lissotriton helveticus (assembly GCF_964261635.1). NCBI lineage: Eukaryota > Metazoa > Chordata > Amphibia > Caudata > Salamandridae > Lissotriton > Lissotriton helveticus. Next base: position 1,025,497,109 of record NC_136070.1, on the reverse strand, counting down.
TATTGCACTTGTGGCAACTCATTTCTCTTGCATGAGAAAGAAGACTGCTCAATAAATAACACCTTTTATTGAAAACGCCCGTCTCTCTATTTCTCTGCACTCCTGGTGAAATTAAGCATGCACGATTGACTGAGTGAAATAGTTGTCTATTGTTTTCACACGACTCTAGAGATATACTCTTTATTTTGAGGGAGCAAAGTTGTCATGTTTATATGGTTGTCAGAAACTAATCCCTTCTTGTCTAATCAGGAAAGTTAACTCCTTCCTGAACATCCGAGAAAGTTTCTAGTGACCTCTGAGCTAGCTGGCAAAACTAATTAAGTCTAACATAGTCAGTGGAGACCTAGATGACCTCAATCCTATGTCTAAACTGCTGTTTATGTTATTCCAATGCGCAGAGCCTATTGGGAATATAGGAACTACACTACACCATCACTCGTTTTTTAGCACGGTGTATTGTGCTACCCACATACAATTTGTTGCATGGGCAAATTAATACGTAAACACAATACATGGTGTTACAGCTTAGCATTTTATGTATTTCAAACCTTCTGTCAGAGTTAGGAATTTCCCAAAACTCACAATCCACACTCTTTCTACAAGCTTTGCAATCCCTACAACATTTAAAGCCTGCTTTATCCTTGTTTGTGGTCTTATTCGTGACATGATTTCGACTAAGGTCGTCTCTTAAAGATTTACACTTTCTAAACGTGATTTGGGTATTGCTACTGATATGTTTTTTAAGGTGTTCATCTGTGACTAAAACATGCCAGTGTTTTTTTTAAATCCTTTTAATCTCGTTTGCTTGTCCTGAGAAAGTAGTTACAAATCTGATGGTATCATCTGTCTCATCTATCTTGTTGGGATGGAATAGTTTGTTCCTAACGGTTGAATCAACATGAATGCATGCCTTCTCAATAGTAGAATTTCTGTACCCACGCTCTTTAAAGCGTTTGCACATTATTTCTTTCTCGTTCTGAAATGTTGCTTCAGTGCTGCAATTTCTCTTCACCCGAAGCAGCTCCCCATAGGGGATGCTGTCAACCAGGTTCCGAGGATGTGCACTGTTGGCCATCAGGATGCTGTTTCCCAAAGTTTTCTTACAAAACAGACTTGTTGTCACTGTATTATCTTGTATTGTAACCTTTACATCAAGGAACTCTATTTCTGTCTTGCTTATTTGTTCAGAAAACACCAAATTAAAGTTGTTATCATTGAGTTTCCCTAAAAAGGTTTTGGCCACTTCAATGCTTCCTCTCCATACCATAAAAACATCATCGATGTACCACAGCCACAGGACTACATTACTGTCAAACTCTTTAAGTTGCGTGGACACCTGCTCCTCCCACCAGCCCATGATTAGATTGGCGTAACTGGGGGCGAAGCAGGTGCCCATCGCCATGCCCTGTGAATGCCGGTACACCGCATCATCAAAAATAAAAAAGTTGTTCTTGAGACAGAAAAGAATCATGTCAACCAGCATCTGTGAGTGTAGATGTATGGAAATAGACTGTGTTTTGAGGTAGTGTTGTACAGCCTGTATCCCCAGGTCATGTTGAATGCTTGTGTATAAGCTACTTACATCCAACGTAACAGGCGTATAAGCTGTTTTCCATTGGATACCATCAATGATGGTTATAAAGTGTGTCGTATCTTTCAAATATGCTGGCAGTGCAATCACAACGGGTCTCAGGTAGTGATCGATAAATCGTGAGGTGTTTTCTAACAGGGAGCCCATTGCCGAGAAAATAGGTCTCCCAGGGGGGTCCACTGCGTTCTTATGTAATTTGGGCAGGAGGTACAAAATGGGAATACGGGGATGAGCACACTTAAGATAATTGTACTCCTCCCACTCTAAAAGTCCTTTCTCTCTCCAGTCAATCAGTAATTTGCCATATTCAGTTTTGGAATTTTTTATCTCTGTATATATAGAGGTGCAGTAACATGTGGTGTCATTAAGTTGTCTGGTGCCTTCTTTTAGATATATTACAAAGTCAATATTCTTACCTTTTTTGTCAATATTCTCTTCCTCTGTATTTTTGCCACTATATTTTTATAGGTTACATAGAAAGAATCTAAACTCAATATTTTTGTCGACAATATTTTTACATTATAGCCATGTCACTCAATATTGCTGTAGTCTTTTCTATTAAATTCTTTTTATCTTCATTACAAGAAAATAAAATGCTCAGTACAATTGGTACATATATTAATGCAACTCTTATCGTTCATGAGTAAGATACAAGCAACACTAGAGTCAACGTTATGGCATACACAAACAAAGAAATAAAACCGAGAGACATTGCAATGGCTTACCATTACCATTGAAAGTGTACATCTCAAACAACCCCAACACCATCTCTCCCCGTCCCACTGTCATTCTCCCTGCTAGCCACACCATTTGCCCCACACATTGCCTAATTTTTTAGGGCAGTCGCTTCTCTGGTAGACTCCTCGTTCAGCCCTCTGAAACCAGTACAGATCAACCTTCCATTCCATCCGCAAGAAGTGACCCCCAGGCACATGCCATTTAGCCCTTGGCCACAATCGCCACTGTCGCAAACCAGCTCTTCTGGTACCTGGCCCACACATCTTCCCTGGTGATATTCAAAAGGAGAAGTTTGGTGACTGTGGGGACCTCTTGTCCCAGGACCTAGGTCATGACCTGCAGGACAGCTGCCCAGAAGAGTCGAATCAACAAGCATAGAAGAAGGTGCCCTCCTGCCCGCTACCTTGCTGACAGAATGGTGTGTCACCCCTATTCTTTTTGTGTAGAAGAGCCCTGGAATAGTATACCCTATGGAGTATCCTAAGTTGGATCAATTTAAATTGTGTACCTCCCTGAGGCTTTGAATGGCTTCTGCCCAGTAGTCATCATCTAATGACGTCAGATCTTTCTCCCAGGACTCTCTCAGGGTAGTCAAGAGATCAGGAGAGTTATTTATTGTCTTCCTGTAAGTCATGGAGACTCCCTTGTGCTCCAACAATGACAAAATAAGGAGATCCAACAGTGGGGCTGCCTCCAGTACTTGGTCCCTCTCCAATATGTGACTGTGAAGGGCATATCTTAGCTGTAGGTATTTGTATTGTTCCTTCTCTGCCAGGTCATATTCTTGTCATAAGGTTTCAAATATCACCATTGCTTGCCCTCACCATATATCGCCCAAATGAGAAATACCTATTAGATTCCATTTTTCAAGACCCCCTGATAGCCCCTACTTCAAGCAGATTGTCATTACACCAGAGTGGGATCAAAGCCATCAATTCCCCCCCCGCCCCCAGTCCAACTAGCTCAACACCTCCCTCGACAAGCGGACAACTCTCTGGGCGTGTGTCGGCATTTAATCCTTGACTGTCTTAAAGTATAGGGCCATTTCACAATCCCCCCTCCTCATGGCCTCTTGGACCATGTGGAATGCTGGTTCCACTTGTCCCGCGAAGATCCAGTCAGTGACTGTAATAAGCTGTACAGCCCAGTAGTACTTAAAGATGTCTGGTACCACCAATCCCCCTCATAAACACTCCTATGAGGTTTACACAATGCTATGTGGGCGGTCCCTCTGTCTCACAGCAGTCGCCAAGCCTCAGAATTGATCTGTTTGAAAACGTCTGGGGGTACCTTGTATGGGTTATTCTGTAGGCACAGTAAGGCCATCATTTTAAAAAGGGTGGCGCTACCCATCATGGATAGTGGGAGGGTTCACCAATTTTCCACATCTCTGGGGAGTCTATCGGTCTGTGGATTCAAATTCATCTCCAGGAATTGTTCCGATACTTAAGTGACAAGGATGCCTCGATACACAAAGACATCCTGCACAATCGGCATGACACAGTCCGAGGGCAGAATCGGTATCCTCCAGCCAGGAGGATGAACCAGGACTTGTCCCAGTTAATTTGGTACCAGGAGTGGTCTCAGAAAATCCAGAAGATCTGAGAATGCTGACGATGGACCAGAGGGATCTGGTGATGTATAACAGAATGTCATCGGCATAGAGAGAAATATATCCATCCCAGGGCCCATTAGCACTGATGTCCCAGATCAAAAGGTCCTGCTGAACCCATGGCGCCAGTAGCTCAAGCGCCAATACAGATATCATGGGGAAAGAGGACAGCCCTGCGCGGGCCTCTCCTAAGGTAAAAGGCTCTGGATCGCGTGGCATTAACTCTCATTCACACCAGAGGGTCCCGATATAGAAGCTGCACCCATCTGCAACAATGTTGTTTTTTGCTATTTTGTCATGCATACTTTTACTTGTAGGTCTCTGTCACTACTGACGCTACACAACTCCTACTAATGGAGAACATCCTGGATGGCTAGAGGTCTTAAAAAATGAAAGTGAAGACTTGGAAGCAAGGTCAATGCGCGGTAACATCTGGATCATAGATCGATGAGTCCATGGATAAGCATGAAATATTTGTTCTTACATTACTGTCAGATCTTGTTGATAGATCTAACTTTTGTGACATTTTTATTATCAAGCATACTCATCATTCATTAGCATTAGCATCTAGACCTCAGCTGAGCACTCTGTCTGGGTAATAATAGCATGATTTCTGAAATTTTGAGATAGGGTTTTGCACTCAAGCTTGCAAGGGAGAAAGGAAGGTGATTGTGTCAGGCTGCCTACTCTCTATTTACATGACTACACACTCTCTGTACAAGAAGAGTGGCATGCCTTTTTGACTCGGCGATCTCATGGGATAAAATATGCCATGTTGTATGCTGCTAATTTGCATATTCTCATGGCAATCAAGCTATACGGACCCCCAAAGAGGCATCCAACGTTTTAGCAATGAGCTTTGGCAAGAACAACAACAAAGATGGATCAAGGGGATCTGTCAATACCAACAAAAAAGATTTAGCAACCACCGACAGAGAATGTTGGGGAGCCACACAATGTATGGTGTGCAATAGTGCAGACTGTCTAAGATACAGTTAAAATCATCACAGACCAGGAGGTGGGATAGAGACACCCTGTTGTCACGTGCACGCTACTCCAGTTAGTATTCCTCATTTGGGTTTATTTTTAGGATGGGGCAGGGATCTTACTGTCTAATTGGGGGATTTTTTGTGAACGAAGAGATATTTGTTTTTCACAGTTTCTTGACTCATATGTTTAATTAGTCTAGTTTAATTATTGATGTTATAGTTGTGACGTTTGCAGATTGTGACATGAACGTTTGTGAAATGGAACAGAATGTTCAGAGGCAGAATGTAAATTACAATATTTCCCTGATGCTTATGGCCAATGAACATACCAGACCTATGTTATGACTGATGACCTGGAAAGTTAGATAGTTAAATGATGCTAAAGAGGCCTGGCGAGTTAACTCCTGTTTAAATTGGCACACGATTCAGATGCACTGCTCTAGGTGCTGCTTTCGCCTAGCTGTTGGAGCAGTGTTGCTAAAGGCTGGATAGGACATGTTATTCATGTGGGGTGGCCATTTTAATTCACAGGTAAGATCCGTTTCATCATGGTAAAACATTTATGATGCACAAGGTAGACATATTGTTTTTCAGGGCCTACTTCATGGCATGCCCATTACCCTTGACAATTCAAATGGCATAAATGTAGGTAACCTCAGTTTCTTAAACAGTGCCAACTCCAAATATATGAAACATGGCCCCCTCACTATTATCCGTGGAAGTGGCTTTTTTGCAATTTTAGACCCTATCCTAGACATTATCATTTCCACTGCAGAATGCTTTCAGGTAACTTTTGGGAGATCACTCAGACCATGCAACTGCATAGACTTATGGCATATGGCGTCAGAAGATTTCTCTGGGAGTAGCTACATGTACTACCCCTCAGTTCATGGTGCATCATCGCACATTGACTACTGGTTAATCATTCACAATGCATGCGCCTGAGCACAGAAGGACAATATACATCTATGCACGTATCAGATCACTCCTTGGTACTACTTCTGCTAATCATTCACACTGGTGAGACAGTGTCAAATGTGGGTGTTTCTCACTAGAGGTGCTCCTGAACTTGCTGTTGAGGCCAAATGTGAGACGGGCGATTAATGAATACTTTAATTTTAATATGAAATTGGTAGCCAGTGCTGGTATTATCTAGGAGGCCTTCAAGGCATATGCAACACGCATTTGCAATTCAATTTGTCTCGCCTTTGGGAACTTATATGTATTTAGCTATGCAGCACATTAGCCTGGGTTCTGAAACATCTACTGTTCTTTAACATGGAGGGAAAGTAAGCACCAAACTGCGTGACACGCCAGGTATGGGAAGATAGGGTGAGAAATATTGCCTTTCAGCTGGAAATGGTATGGTCCAAAGCTCAGTTTTTAATATAAAATTAGGGCCTTCAATGGTCATATCACTGAAAATACACAAAGTACATAAACATATAAGTATATACATACTAGAGGTCTTGAATGCTCGACCTAAAAAGGGTGGGTAGCTCAAACAGACGGGAGTGTAAAAATCCTAGAAAACTAACGCACTCTAATACAATTTAAAGAAGTACTTGGAAGACTAAATTAGCTACTGGTGGATTTTTGCGAGATTGGGTTTAGGGAAGTTAATTTTATAAATGAATGCTCGCTAACCAGACAATGTGGTGAGGTGGGGTGGGGGCGCCAGATGCAACACTTGCATGCCTCATATATCACAGATGAACCCTACATAAAGTAATTTAGGTGAACTGGAGGAGAAATCCTATCACAGACACCACGACATTCCATCAGACATTACTACCACCTGCTCTATTCCTTATAGACTACTGCTCCAATATTGATGTAACACAATATAAGTATGAGGTAATAGGGGCCTTGTAAGACAACCAAGACTGGGAAGCCCTGATGCAGTCAAATTCAACTTCAGAAATATGGGAATACATTAAAACCATGTTAGAGGGAAAGTACCTGGGCAGTGACAGTTTTATGACCACATCTATAAAGACTATGGAGAGGTTTTAGCCTACCACTTCTGGCTACATTTAAAGCCACACGGTTGGCAGTGTCTCCACCACTGGCAGTCTAAAAACCAGTAGCATTCACCCTAGTAAAGCCAGGCATTTTTTCTTCTTTATGTCCTTCTGACAGGCGGCTCTCCTTAATCACTGTCCACACTAACATACTAGCAAAGATCATTGCTATGAGACTGATGCCTTAGTTGTCAGAACTGTTCTCCCGGCTAATGTACTGCAGATAACCTGTGAATAATTCTCAGCCTGATGCACCAAATTGACCCTGATCTCCTAGTGGTGGTAACGTTCTTGTATACTGAAAAAGCATTTGACTCAATAGAGTGGAACTAATGTTTGCCATGCCTCGAAGGGTCAGCCGCCATGAAGAACTTATTAGCTGGATCTCTTGACTTTTTACGGCCCCTAGTGCAAGAGTGAGAGTCAATGGATTCATGTCAAATTCAATTGAGTTATAATGCCGCACTGGACACGGCTGCACCCCATTCTCATTACTATTTGCTATATTCTTGGAGATGTTTGTTTTTTGATAATCAATTTTTATTACCATTTATAGGAGCCAAAACATAGGAAGACAGTGAAAAAATGCACGATACATCATTGCCCATCAACGACAGATAATACGATGGCCCATTCAGAATACAAGGTCCTTGTATTGGCTCTCTTGGATGTAAAATAAAACAACAAAGCAAGTGGGAAATCTGAGTAAAGTTCAGCCCAGCATGTTCAGCCATTTGCCCCACACCTTTTCAAACTTCTCAGGGCAGCCCCGAAAAGAGGCTCTTCCTGGGCTGCGCACCAGTCCATCCCTCTGCGTTACGTACAGTGGGAGGCTTTGCCTGCGACCAGGCCGTCGCTATGTCTCGTTTGGCAACTGCCAATGCCGTGCCCAAGAAACACTTGTCGGCTCGAGAACCATCTAAGCCGCTAAACACCCCTAGAAGGGATCATGTGGGACATGCCACCCCAAAGTGTTTGTGATTTTAGTTTCGATACCCGCCCAGAAGGAGGTGAGATCGGGGCACAGCCAGACCATATGGCAAAAATCGGCCAGGGCCTGGCCACAACGTGTGCAATACGGTGAGGGGCGCAGACCCGCCCTCTGTAGGCGTGTAGGGGTGAGATATGCCGTGTGGTGGTAATACAGCTGGTCAGCGGAACTGGGGTCCCGTACAGGTAGGCTAAAATCTGTGGGAAGTCCATGGTCCTGAGCTCAGTCCGGTAGGCCGGGTCGGACGAGCCTCCAGCAAACCAGTCATGGATGACAATGATTCGGGTAGCCAGGTAATAGAGGTGAAGGTTGGTCACCCCCATACCCCCATCAGAGTAAGGTATTCCACAGCGGGTCAAGGCCATACGTGGTCTCCCACTCCCCCACAAAAACTTGGTGAGCACTGATGGAGCGAGATAGAAAACAGAAATCTGTTTAAACTCGTGAAGTCACATTTCCATAACATAAATAATAATATTAATGATTTGTGATGTGTTATGCTAACACAACCTAGATTAAACTTTACACACGGGGACATTAACATGTGTGCTCATAAACGTGCATAATTGTTGCATCTTTTGTTCGTGCAAAAATAATAAATTAATTTTGTCATTTTAGTTTTTGTCATTACTAACTGCAGCAGATTTAAAAGAAGCATGTGCTTATTTTGCTTTCCTTGTCTATGTGATGTCATTTCTACTATTCTAGGTGCACATAAGGTTTCATGGATTCATGAAGACTGGTAGATATAACATGCTGCTTTATTTGTTTGCTTTGTGCTAGGTAACATTAGACTAATTGGGAGGGTTAAGCAATTAGTAAACGAAGGGTGGAAACAGAATAAATAATATTTCTTACATTAATACTTTTCTTGTGTTTGATTTATACTAGAAAAATAAGTTGCCTGCTTTTGGGCCTAGTTTGCTCGAGTTTGCTAAAAGATGAATTTAATTCTGCAAGGAGCACGAGATGTCCATGTTGAAAGAAAAAAAAGTTCCGTCAAAATCACATTCACTGAACAAAGATGGTGTGTTGTCATTATTCTGTCGGACGTGGCCAAGGTCAGAAACCGGTAGAAAGAACATTTGATAACTTAGCGTCCGAGGAAGTGTAATGGAGTCAGTGAGGAACTTTTGCTAAAAAATATTGCAAATCAAGGAAGCTTTGGAACACGTACAAGAAAGACAATGGTCCCAAAGAATATGACCGAATGGAAGTTTTGAAATGTAGGTGACATGTCACTTGTCACTCTCGGACCAATGAGACATCGACTTTTGCAGAAAATTTTCCTTTACTTAGATTAGCTAGCATAGAAAGGTATAAAAAGTCCATGCCCTGGGGATGGGCTGGCTGCTGCTTTCTGACTTTCGGATGAGGGTGTCGTGCTGCTGGACTTTGCATGGAGCACGTAAGAATCCTCAAAGAACTTTACTTTTTTCATTCATTTAGCTTAGCTAGGGACTTAGGATTTTAGAAATGCTAAACTTATAATTTCTTGCTTAAAACTGTATTTTTCTTATGATACTTTTCAAACATGCTTACTATAATTCTAATAAAATTGCATTTATAAAACTATATTTTGAAAAATCTAAAATTAGTTAATAAAATTTTACTTTTGAAAACAAGCTGGTCTTGGTTATTCAGAAGCGCAGGTTACTATTAGCTAGATGCCATCGCCATGGTGGTCATTTAAATAGTTAGGATTGTTCAAATGACGTCATCATTTGCCGCGGTTGTATATAGTTTGTATATAATTTGTAAATAAGGTGTATATAGGTTTAATTTGATCACCTGATTCAGTAGGTCAAAATATGTCATGTTTGATTAATGGGTCCATGAGTTAGAGTAATATTTTATGTAGTAGGTTATAGAGTTGGGTAGCATTGCTTATGGCATATTTCCTATAGGCCGCTGGATCAATTCTTCTGGTAGCAGAAATTGATGGTTGCTAAGGGTAACCAAGGTGTTGCTAAGGGTAACCAAGGTGTTATTGATATGTTATGGTATAGAAATAGGATCGATGTTTAACACATGTTGAGTTCGTTTCCGTGCTATATGTGAGTTGTACCGGTACAGATTGTGTGATGAGAAGGTAGTCACGCAAGACATTTGATCTGTTTCAAAGTTGTGATATCGCCGTGTATCACAAGTGATATCGCCGTGTATCACGTGTTGTGGTCGTGCAACACAGTGTTGTGGTCGTGCAACACAGTTTTAGGGCTAGGTGTGAATCTTGGATAGTGAGGATTATCTAAGAAATTTGAGCAGTATGAGAATAGGGACAAAGCGCCTGTTGTAAAACTCACTGTGATAAGAGTATTAGTTATATTCGAGCTTGAGTGAAGGGTAGGATAACGTCGGTACATGATTATCTATAAACAGGTGAGAGTCCTGTAGGGGTACATGTTTTATATCTATAAACAGGTGAGAGTCCTGTACGGATAACGTCGTTATTTTGCTAACGGTGCATGATTTCTATAAACAGGTGAGAGTCCTGTACGGATTTCATGTGTGTTTGAAGTTAGGGATTTTTCCGTGTGAAAGTGCGAGTTTGTTCTGTAATTTATGTTCGAGTGGAACTTTCGGACAGTCACTTGGTTGTGCGTTCGGAGGGAAATGAGTTCATAATTACTTGTCTGAAAGGCAGAGTAAAAAGATTACTCTACTGGCAAATGAAAATTATTCTATGAGAATAGGGCCGACTATTCTGAGTTGTGAATACTTGAATGTATGTAAACTATCCTATTTAGAGAAACAGACAGATGAGTCTTTATTGTCATTGTTAAAGATTAATTTTCACTGAAAAAGTGTTTTCAAAATGGCGCTGTGAAAAGATTTTGTGAAGGAGGGGTAAGCGCTAAGAGTGAGAAGCGAGAAACCGCAGCTGCTGTGTACGTCACAGAGCCGCGCTGGGATTGGGTGACATACGTCACAAGCTGTGCTCTGATTGGTTCTTGAGTCTCTGACGAACTGTAAGCTGATTGGTTCTTCAGAAAATCTTCATTTTTATTGGTTGAGTAAAAAAGTGACGTAGCTCAACTCTCATTGGCTTGTTGGTGTGTTTCGCGCACGGATTGGTTGTTTTAGCGGAACATCCCGGAAATATTTTACGAACAAATTTGTTAATTGAATTTAACTCTTAAAAATGAGTTATCATTTTAAACACGTTGAGAAAAAGCCATCGTTGTTTCAGAAACTTAAAAATGTTATGTCGCCTGACAAGAAAATTGAAACGCGAGGTGGTAAATTACTTCATAAGTACAAAACACCTGCAGCGTATATGGAAGGTGAATATGGTTATCATACTGTTTTGTGGTTTGATATTTGGAAACACTACACAAAGGATGATGGTGTTTTGACCTGGCCTGATGATGGTTCATTTAATGTAAAGGTTTTAAGAAATTTACGAGAGAAAATGAATGCTCTTAATCCAAAGCCGAGACCAACTCAATTTGAGGCTTTAGTTGAATGGGAGGATGAGATGTACCAATTACAAAGAGAAGCAAGTGGAATTAAAAGACCTCCTAAACCTCCAAGTTATAGAAGAGAAACACATGAAGACAGGATGCGAATGTGGAGACAGGGAAGCATGAGTGAGGGACTCTACTTAATTAGGGAGATGGTTTTAGGTTCTCCTGAGGGAAAAAGAACTGAAAAGAGAAATAATGCCCCTGTCGAAAGCGAATCTGAAGATGCAGTTTTAGAGGAAATCTATACTTCCGATAAAAGGAATCAGCCTTTGAGACCCCCTAGATCTTGGTCTACTCCGATGGTTTCTACAGAAACTACACCGAGTGCACCTCCAATTAATGAAGCTCCAAAATTGTACCCAAATAATTGTAAAATTGTTGAAACTCCAAGAAGACCAGAAACTGAGACAAATGCAAATGTCCGTAATGAAGATAGACATTTTTCAGTAATTCCAAGAGCAAGGGAAGCTCCAAAAAATTATGTGAGAGAAGTCAGAAATGTAGAGGCTGGAGATTCTTCTGAGTATTTACGATCAAAGGAAGAATTAATTCGACAAATAACAAAAAGCATGGAAGCGGTGACAGTTCCGGTAACTATTGGTCCCGTTCAGCCTGTTTTTGAGCAAAGAGAAGTTAATAAAACAGGTTTGACTGTTCCTTTAAATGCAGAAATTCAAAGGGTTGCTGAAAAAGTTTACTCAGACATATCTGAAATTAACTCTTCAAAATCGAGAATGCCAGATTTGACTTTTAATGAGGATTAATCTCCAAAAACACCGATGGGTGCAGAATCTGATGCTGAGAGTCCTGAAGTCAGGGTGACAAAACCTAAACTTGATGTTGCAAAATTAAAAGCAAATATTGAGGAATTAATAATTGGTACGATTGGTCCTGACAGTTTAAATTATTATCGAGATGATGAACTACTGTTCATTTGCAAGAGTATTCAGTGGAAAACAAAAAACAAATATGATCAGTTGGATGAACTGGCAGCTGAACTTGAAATTGATTTGAGCAAGCAAAGGAATTTTGCAAAACATTACAGATTAGATTTTTCAGAAAGCGACATTGAGAGTTTGAACTCAATGGGAAGAATAATTCACATAAAAGATTTGATTGTCTACATTAAAAAATTGGGAGAATTGAGCAAGTGGAGAGTGAAATGGACGAAAAAGAAGGAAGATGAGAAATTAGAAAAATTGTCAAAACAATTTCCAATGAGAGAGATTGCAGGTGGAGGATATGTTCATGTCCCATGGTCAAGACAGGACATACTGCTGTTCACAAATGATTTTCCAAGACTGAGGGACAAGCCAGTCGAGTGGTATAGGCAAGTGGACAGGTTCATCAAAGTCTCAAAAGTTCTGTGGATTGATCTGGATGGATTTTTTGACATTGTCGTCCCATCAGATCTTTGGACAGAATGCAAGATAGCCATAAGTTGGCCAAAAATAGAACCTGATCGAAATAAGGAAACAGGTGCTCCAAATCCTCTTGTAATGGAGTTTTATGAAAAAGTGATTTACTGGTTGAAAAACAAAATTCCACCGAAAGAGGTTGATTGGGTTAAGATAGAAAGAACAAACCAGGAAACAAAAGAATCAGTTCATTCATTTTACGAAAGGTTACTGTTGATCTTTAAACAATACAGTGGCTATGAAAAACTAGACGAGAAAGATATGAGTCATTTCGTCTACAGGTTCGTTTATGGTTTGAAACCAGAAATTGCAGACATGATCAGAAACAGTATTGTCGGATGGCAAGCACTTTCTGTTGATGACATTTTGAGAAAGGCGAATTAGAAGTGAGACAAAAGAAGCTCAAGGAGAAAGCCATGTGGGCTCAGGTAAAAGTGGCTGAGCATCAGATTGCTAGTCTTGGTAATAAAAACACAAATTTTGTTCAAACTACAAATTCGAATCAAGGGCAAGGGAAGTTTAAAGGTAATAATCTTGTGAGAAAAATTAACCCAAGGATTGAAGAGATGAAACAAAAATTACCTTGTTTTAATTGTGGCGAGCTTGGACACTGGAGAGACGAATGTAAGAAACCACCTAGAAATTTAAAAAGTCCATTGTTAAATCCACAGATGCAGAATGATGTTGACCTGCAGCAACAGCTACAGTTGCAACAGAATTTAAACGAACTAAACCTTCAGCGACAGTTGCAGCAACAGGTGAATCAGGTGAATAACCGTCAGAATCAATTGCCACAGCCACCGTTTCCGAATTGTGGGGGAACTCGGAAATATAATTCAGGTGTGGGATTTCAAGGAGATGATCAGGTAATAAAACCGCAAAGGCAAAGAGTGCAAAATGCAGTACAACAGTTTTTGTTAACAGAAGGGCAGGAAAGTGATTCTGATGATTATTACTGACGGGGCCCGAGAGAGGAGGAAGAGTGTGTTGTTGGAGCCACTCTTGAGGTTGACCAGTCTGGTCCATTTGTAAATGGGAAAGTTAATGATGTAGACATCACTTTTCTGGTGGACACTGGTGCTACCCGTTCTACTGTTAGATCAGTGGAAATTGAAAACCTACCTCTCTCTGGGGATACCATCCAAGTTGTTGGAGTAAGCAATCAACAAATCAGAACTGATTTGACTGATCCAGTACCAGTTGAAATTGGAAATTTTAAAGACAAACACAGATTCGTGGTTTGTAACAGTAGTCCAGTGAATCTGTTGGGCAGGGATATATTGTGCAAGATGAATTGCAGAATATATTGTTCTCCTGAAGGAGTTGAATTACAAACAATGGAGGAAGATGGCTTGTACAGGATGACAATGATGTTGATGGAAACAGAGGAAACAAAATTGTTTCCTGCGTTTGAAAAAGAAAATTTGCCAGAAGAGCTCAAAGAAACAGTGAAATCTGAAATTTGGGATTTAACTGGGAACGAGATGGGTCTGATGAAACATGTTGATCCAGTCAAAATCACACTGAAGCAGGGAATAGAATTTCCTAATATTCCACAGTACAAGATGAAAGCAGAGACAATTGAGGGAGTCATACCTGTGATTGAAAAATTCATTAAACAAGGTGTTTTAAAAGAAATTGAGAGTAGCCCTTGTAATTCACCGATCATGGGAATTAAAAAGTCGAATGGAACGTACAGGATAGTTCAAGATTTGAGAAAAGTTAATCAGATTGTTGTTCCATGTTGCCCTGTGGTTCCAAACCCAGCAGTCATTTTGTATCAGATTCCACATGATGCGGAATGGTACACTGTCATTGATCTTTGCAATGCATTCTTTACTGTTCCTTTACATCCAGAGAGTCAGGAAATTTTCGCTTTCAGATTCCAGAGTAAGACCCTCGCATGGTGCAGAATCCCTCAAGGGTATACAGAAAGTCCTTTAGTCTTTAATGAGTTATTAAAGAGATCTTTGGAAAATTTTGATTTACCTGGCAGGTCTACGTTGGTGCAGTATATCGACGACTTGTTGATAGCTGCTAAAACGAGAGAAAATTGTGTGACAGACACAATAATACTTTTGAATCATCTTGCAGATGAGGGACATAAAGTGTCTCCAGCAAAATTACAGTTTTGCAAACAAGAAGTAAAATATCTTGGTCACAGAATTGCAAAGGGAAAAAGACAGGTGACAATTGAGAGAATAAAAATGATTCAAGCAATGCAACCACCAAGAACACAGAGACAGGTTAGAATGTTTTTGGGAATGGTTGGTTACTGTCGACAATGGATAAGTGGATTTTCGGTAATTGCGAAACCACAACAGAGACTGACAAGGTCTGATGTGAAAGATCCAATTATTCTCAATGAGGCTGAGATGGAATCTTTTGAGAACCTGAAAAAGAGCTTATGTCAAGCTCCTGCTTTGGGCATGCCGAATTATGAGAAAGATTTTGAACTGTATTGCAGTGAGAGAGATGGATGTGCATTGTCTGTGTTAATTCAGAGGCATGGGAATCTAAAGAAACCCATTGCATACTTCTCTGCAGTTCTTGATCCCATTGCAAAAGCATTACCAGGTTGTTTGAAAGCAGTTGCAGCTACAAGTGTCAGTCTTGAACAGAGTGAAGGAATCATAATGGGATTTCCTGTGAAAGTTTTTGTGCCTCATTCAGTTGAAATATTACTGACAAGAGGTAAAACTCAACATTTGACAAGCAGCAGATTGACTAAGTATGAGAAAATCATACTAGGAGCAGACAATGTTTCCATTTCAAGATGTTTGAATCTGAATCCTTCTACATTACTGCCTGATTCTGAAATTGTTGATGAAAATGAAGTGAAACATGAGTGTTTGGATGTCATGGAGTTTTGCACCAAACCAAGGCAGGACATTAAAGATGTACCTTTGCCTGAATCAGATGTTGTCTACTTTGTGGATGGCTCCTGTCTGAGGACAGAGGGAGGTGTTTTGAAAGCATCATATTCAGTCTGTACAGTTGCAGATGTCAAAGAAGCATCATGTCTTGAAGGAATTCGTTCAGCACAAGTGGCTGAATTGATTGCTTTGATTCGTGCTTGTGAAGTATCAAAGGACATAAGAGTTACCATCATTACTGATAGTCAGTATGGGTACGGAGTTGTGCATGATTATGGACAGCTCTGGTCTCAGAGAGGCTATTTGACCTCAGCAGGGTCACCAATTAAAAATGCAGTTTTCATCAAAAGATTAATCGAAGCCATACAGTTGCCGAAAGAGATCGCAATTGTAAAGTGTGCTGCACACACAAAAGGAGTGGATTATATCTCAAAAGGCAATGCCTATGCAGATGAGACAGCAAAGTACTGCGCAAGAAAATGTTGTGCATACAATCGGGAAAAAAGTAAAGAAACTGATTCAAATTCATTGATGCTAACAACAGTTGTAGAGACATGGCAGGAGATCAGAGATTTCCAAAATGAAGCAGATGATGAGGAAAAAGATCTATGGTTACGAGCAGATTGTAGACCACGTGATGAGGATGGAGTGTGGATCTATAAAGATGGCAGAGTAGTCTTACCAAATTGTTTGATTGCTGATATGGCCAGATTGTATCATGGCCCAGCTCACCTTGGAAGAGATTCCATGATCAGACTTTTCCGAGAGACTTGGTTCAATACAAAATTTTGAACGATTGCAGAGTCTTTTTGTCAAAGGTGTTTGTCATGCCAACAAATGAACCCAAACAGAAAATCAGTTGTAGGTACAGGGGTAATTGGTCGAGAGGGTGGTCCCTTTACCAGGTTGCAGATGGATTTCATTGAAATGCCCCTACACAATTGTTTGAAATATGTTCTTGTGATTGTTTGTTTATTTTCAAGATGGGTGGAAGCATTTCCTACACGACAGTGTGATTCAATTACAGTGGCTAAATTGCTACTCAGAGAAATCATCCCAAGGTACGGTTTTCCAGTCACTATTGAGAGTGATGGAGGAAGCCATTTTGATAACAAACTGATGAAGCTGATATGTGAGGCATTGAGCATTGAGCAGAAAATACACTGTGCATACAGACCAGAGGCATCTGGGGTGGTTGAACAGATTAATGGGACAATTAAAAACAGGATTGGAAAAATGTGTCTGGAAACAGGTGTAAAGTGGACTGATGCTCTTCCACTTGTTTTAATGTCATTGAGAAGTACACCTGATAAAAAGACAGGTTTGAGTCCTCATGAAATACTGATGGGAAGAGTCATGAGGCAAGCTTTTGTACCTGTAGGCAAACTGTTGAGCATAAATGACAGTGCTATTTTGGATTACTGTAAAAAGTTATCTGATATAGTGACTTCTGTGTCTAATCAGGTGGGAACTGAAGCACAATCAAATGAGAAAGTTCTGACACATGATTTGAGACCTGGTGATTGGGTCAGAACAAAAGTACATCGAAGAAGAAATTGTTTGGCTCCTAGGTGGCAGAAGCCTAGACAAATAATTCTGGTCACTACAAATGCAGTGAAATGCAAAGGATTGAAAAGGTGGATACAACCTAGTCATACCATTCCAGTGCCTACTCCTGAGAGTTCTGATGTAGAAAGTGATACTACAGAAGATTCTGATTCAGAAGTAGAAGGTGAAACAAATCCAGAGACTGAAGATCGACAAAGAGGTCGACATCTGGAACCTATGCCTGTGAATGAAGAATTGACAAGAAGAGGTTCTGAGATAATTGAAATAGATTCTGGAGAAGAAGAGAATCTATTAGAAGGAAAAAGGACTGAAGATTCAGTAAAGAAGATTAATGGAGTAAGTTCCATTGAGGACAGAGAGGCTGAACCAAGAGAAATTTCTGACCAGGAGAGTATCGAAAAGCAGAAGTTAAGCTCTGAAGTAAGGAACGGAAATCCAGAATCTGGGAAGTTGGAGGTAATTGAAGAGGAGGAGAAGACGAATTACCGAGTACCAGTGATGGAAGACAAAGTATAGTTCCTGAAGGAGTGAAACTGCCGAATAGAGAAGTTCCTGAGTCAATAATTGAAGTTTCAGACTGTGATACTGAAGAAAGTGACGTGGATGGTGAAAGTAGAAGTCCAAAGAAAAGATCTTGGAAGTCTGAGACAAGTGCTTCAGAACCAAAGAGAAGATTCGTGAGGAAGACAGATTTTTGGCCTGGTGGAAGATTGAGAGTCAGGTTGATCAAAAAACCGAAGGAGCAGGTGGAAGAAATCAGTAGCCAAAAGGGTTCTGAAAAGGAAGTTGGAGTCGGGAGAAAAATTGAAGTAGTGACAAGAAAAGGAAAGAGGATTATAAGGCCAAATCAGAAATATAAATCTCCTGAGTGGACTTATCTAGTAATTCCACCTGTCATTGACATTTATGATAGTAGTCAAGAAGAAGAAGCAATTGAAGAAATTAGTGACAATGATTGAAGTACAGAAATTTTAATTGGATTTTTTTTTTTTTTTTTTTGGCAAAAGGCTGAAGAAATCTTGTTAGGTGACACAAGGTCGAAGAAAAGTTGTTTAGTTGAAGAAAACTTACTTGTGACATAAGGTCGAAGAAATACTGTTAGGGTTTTAAAAGAAAAAAAATATATATATATTTTAAAAGGGGAGTGTAAAATAATTAATCATTTCATTAAATTTTTAAAATAGTTTTAATTTTTTTCATTTCATTAAATTTTTAAAATAGTTTTAATTTTTTTCTTTTTAAGGCAAAACTAACCAAAGATGCCTTACGTCATGGAACAGAGTACTTCAAGATGTTCCATTTTTAAGAGATGCTGTAAGATGACTCTGGTGTGTCTGCTCATTTTAATTCTGCTCTGGTTAGTTTTAGCTGTTATTATTCCATTTGAAATTAACAAAGATTTTCACAAAGCCAACATGACAAGCAAAGCTTCAGTTAGTCAAAACAAACATAGTGCAACTGGCAAAGTTATTGATCATCAACCTAACATTCATCAGGACAAATCTTTTAATGATTTTTCAAGCAATACATTCACAAAGCTTTTGAGTGAATATGTCAAGGTAATGGATGCAAAAGATTGTTATGTCTGCGTTAAATTACCTGCTACTGTTTCTGAGGGAGTGACATACAATATGCTTCCTCTTACATATGGTGTGACATGCAGTGTGTTAGCTAGCTTGTTCTATCAGACTGGACGCTTAGAATACTATTATTCAGATTTTGACGAGATTTTCGCAAATTTAAAAATTGAGGGTGCTTTGAATAAGCATAAGAAAGCCAAACAGATGAGGGAATTTTTCCTTGTTACTAATGAACTCACCTATGAGTATGCTTACAAGAACAATTTAACCTGCAAACTTAGTGCTGAAGGAAAGAAGTTTTTGAACCTGGTTGAAGAAAGGAGAGCAATTTACAAGAGAAATGAGATAGTCAAGCAGACTAAATCCAGGTTCTGGCAGAAAGAGGATGAGAAGCTTAATGGCAAAATGCTTGATAATATTGCAATTCACATAGACAAACCAGTTAGTGGTAAGCTTTGCATTAGGAGAGACAATACACTTTTTGATAACTACTTTGTGGGTGCGAGTAATTGTGAAGATACATATCAGATCATGGGAGGTTGGGGATTCAAAGGTGGAAAAGATCCAATTTTTCCTGGGATTTATTTTGTTTGTGGTGACAAGGCTTACTACAACCTTCCTGATCATTGGTATGGAACTTGTTATGTTGGGATTGTTTTTCCTAAAATGTTCCATGTTGACAGAGATTCGGAAGGATTGTTCAAAATTCACAATTATGTAAATAGGGCTAAAAGAGAAACTTTTACAGAAGTTTTGGGAGATATTTTTCAAGCAGTAATACCTATTGTAGGTATAACCCTGAACGCAGGGAGAATCAGAAAATTGTCCACAATTGTTGACAGATTGTCAACAGATACAGCTGATGGTTTCCAATTAGTGAATGTTGAGGTCATTGCAATCAGATCCATGGTGATTCAAGATCGCCTTGCTTTAGACATACTCCTGGCAAAAGAGGGAGGAGTCTGTGGCATTTTACATGTGCAACATTGTTGCACATATATCCCTGATGAAAGTAAGAACATTGAGATGTACATTAAGAACATCACAGAGATGCATTCAGAGATAATTCCATTAGAAGAAGAAGATTTTACAGAAAAACTTTCAAAAAGATTCCAATCAATCAAAAATTGGTTCCATGACATTGGAAGTTCAGTTCTTGGCAAGATTTTGGCACCTTTGATTGTGATAATATTCATTTTCATTTTGACAAAAATTGGTTGTTTGTTGCATAAGAGAAACAAACAAATGAAGGAAAAGAGAAGAATTTATAAAATCAAAAAAGAAGAAGAAAGGGAGATTGAGTTGCAGGAATTACACAGAGCACGTTATGACAATTGCAAGGATTTTGCAGAAACAGATTTTTAGAAATACTGACACAGATGAATTTGAATCATTTTCCAGAAAGTCTAAATTTCCATATTTTGGGTGGTGGTGTGGTGATTTGTTAATCACCAGATGAGGGAGTTGATGGAGCGAGATAGAAAACAGAAATCTGTTTAAACTCGTGAAGTCACATTTCCATAACATAAATAATAATATTAATGATTTGTGATGTGTTATGCTAACACAACCTAGATTAAACTTTACACACGGGGACATTAACATGTGTGCTCATAAACGTGCATAATTGTTGCATCTTTTGTTCGTGCAAAAATAATAAATTAATTTTGTCATTTTCGTTTTTGTCATTACTAACTGCAGCAGATTTAAAAGAAGCATGTGCTTATTTTGCTTTCCTTGTCTATGTGATGTCATTTCTACTATTCTAGGTGCACATAAGGTTTCATGGATTCATGAAGACTGGTAGATATAAAATGCTGCTTTATTTGTTTGCTTTGTGCTAGGTAACATTAGACTAATGGGGAGGGTTAATCAATTAGTAAACGAAGGGTGGAAACAAAATAAATAATATTTCTTACATTAATACTTTTCTTGTGTTTGTTTTATACTAGAAAAATAAGTTGCCTGCTTTTGGGCCTAGTTTGCTCGAGTTTGCTAAAAGATGAATTTAATTCTGCAAGGAGCACGAGATGTCCATGTTGAAAGAAAAAAAAGTTCCGTCAAAATCACATTCACTGAACAAAGATGGTGTGTTGTCATTATTCTGTCGGACGTGGCCAAGGTCAGAAACCGGTAGAAAGAACATTTGATAACTTAGCGTCCGAGGAAGTGTAATGGAGTCAGTGAGAAACTTTTGCTCAAAAATGTTGCAAATCAAGGAAGCTGTGGAACACGTACAAGAAAGACAATGGTCCCAAAGAATATGACCGAATGGAAGTTTTGAAATGTAGGTGACATGTCACTTGTCACTCTCGGACCAATGAGACATCGACTTTTGCAGAAAATTTTCCTTTACTTAGATTAGCTAGCATAGAAAGGTATAAAAAGTCCATGCCCTGGGGATGGGCTGGCTGCTGCTTTCTGACTTTCGGATGAGGGTGTCGTGCTGCTGGACTTTGCGTGGAGCACGTAAGAATCCTTAAAGAACTTTACTTTTTTCATTCATTTAGCTTAGCTAGGGACTTAGGATTTTAGAAATGCTAAACTTATAATTTCTTGCTTAAAACTGTATTTTTCTTATGATACTTTTCAAACATGCTTACCATAATTCTAATAAAATTGCATTTATAAAACTATATTTTGAAAAATCTAAAATTAGTTAATAAAATTTTACTTTTGAAAACAAGCTGGTCTTGGTTATTCAGAAGCGCAGGTTACTATTAGCTAGATGCCATCGCCATGGTGGTCATTTAAATAGTTAGGATTTGTTCAAATGACGTCATCATTTACCGCGGTTGTATATAGTTTGTATATCATTTGTAAATAAGGTGTATATAGGTTTAATTTGATCACCTGATTCAGTAGGTCAAAATATGTCATGTTTGATTAATGGGTCCATGAGTTAGAGTAATATTTTATGTAGTAGGTTATAGAGTTGGGTAGCATTGCTTATGGCATATTTCCTATAGGCCGCTGGATCAGCACCCCGTCAAACTCATGGAACCAGCTACCCGGGAGATGGAAAGTGATATTTTGGAGGACGTATATAAAACGAGGTAGGATCATCATTTTAAAAAGTGCCCCTCTTCCCAGGGTGTTGAGCGGGAGGGACTGCCAACGCTTAAGGTTATATTTGGCTTTTGTGACCAGGGCCATGAGTTTACGAGCCCACTCTAATTCAGGTAGCAGGGTTATCCAAATTCCGAGATATTTTAATGGTTGCCACCACAGGGGGATGGAGGACTGCCAATCAAAGCAGGCTCTTGAAGGTTGAAGGGGGACCAAGGTGGACTTCGTCGGGTTTAGGTACAGACCCAAGGTTGTCTCGAACTTCCAAAGCACCTCCAGACAGTGCGGCCAGGAAAAGCAGGACATCATCCGCATAGCGGGCAATTTTGTCAATCTGATGAGGGCCCCAGGACCAACCTTGGATTTGGGGGTCGCGTTGTATGAGGCATGCTAGCGGTTTCATTGCCAGCGTGAATAAAAACGGCGAGAGGGGGCATCCCTGACGGGTGCCTCTGCGGATAGGGAATGCTTCTGAGAAAATGCCGTTGGTCAGGAACTTTGCCATATGCCTCGAGCACATGACTTGGTTGAGGCATCGGAAGTGGGCACCAAAGCCCATCGTGGCAAATACATCCTCCAAGTAGTCCCAATCCACTGTATCAAAGGCCTTCTCAAAGTCTATTATAAGTAGGGCCAAGTACGGTGGGGATAAGCTTGGGCAAGATGAGGCGCCATATACAATGTCAAGTGCCGCGAGAGGGCATGAAACCACATTGGTCTGGATGGATCAGCTCGTGCAGCAAGGGATGAAGATGCTGCGCCAACAAAGTAGCGAAGATTTTAATTTCAGTATTGATGAGCGAGATTGGGCAGTGCTCTGCGCAGGAAAGGCAAGGTGGGTTTTCGGAATGACCACTGTGGTGGCCACGTCGGTCTCAGCGGTAAAAGAGCCCGACTCTACCACATGTTTAAAAAGGTCAGCCAGGTGAGGGACAATACGTTGTGATAAGTCGCGTAATATTCCTTCGGAAAGTCATCGGGTCCCGCCGTCTTCCCAGAATTGAGTAGGGAGATAGCACCCTGGATCTCCTCAGGAGTAAGGGGAAGATAAAGGTCCATCGAGGCGGCCTGAGGCAGGCACGGGAGGTGGGCTCCGGTTCCTCCCAGCAGGTCAACTAGGGAGGCCCCAGGGGTCCGGACAGAATAGAGCTGTGAATAATTGCCCACGAAGGCTTGGGCGATAGCCACTGAGGTACAGTGGTGGGTACCAACGGCATCTCGGATTTCAGGAATAATTCTATTCGCTTTGGGTTAGGAGACCAGATTATGTAGCAGTTTACCATTTTTGTCACCCCATCTGTAGACATGTGACACGGAGGAGCGCCAGAGCATCTTGGCCAAATCTAGAGAGATCTGGTGGATCTCGTCACGGAGCATCGCCAATTGTCTAGCTGAGTGGGCATCCTCTGTGTCTCCCGAGGTCATCTCAAACTGTGCGGCTTGTATCTCGAGTTGGGTCAAGCGTTTGTTCCGCCCGTTTCACATGGACCAGGCCTCTAGCCTCCCGACGCAGGGTGGCTTTGACGGCCTCCCACAACGTGCCCACGGAGGAGACCGATCCTGTGTTGGTCAGGAAATAGTGTTTCAGCTCGATCACAAGCGCGTCCTTGAGGTCCACGTCCCGCAGAAACCTCGCGTTGAACCGCCATACCGAGCGCAGGCCCCCGGAGGTGTGTCCCAGGTGAAGAGAGATTGCGGAATGATCCGAGATTCCCCGTGGGAGAATAGAGACATCAGAAACTAGCTGGCAATCTGCGGCAAGAAGGAGGAGCAGGTCAATACAGGAGTGGGTATGATGGGCTGCTGAGGTGTGAGTGTACTGCTTCAGGCGGGGATGCCAGATCTGCCATGCGTCACACAGACCGAGTGTAGACGACCAGTCCAGTACTCGTTTCAAACAGACAAGGCATGACGAGGAGGGACCCCTGTGGCGTCGAGGGTTGGCTGCAATACTGCGTTAAAGTCCCCCCTATTATGGTGTGTCCTTGGGGAAGGGCGGAGATTACCTCTGTCAGGTGTTGGAGAGTAAAGGGAAGTGTGGCTGGAGGAATGTATGTGGAAAGGACGTTGAAGATCTGTCCCTCAATCTAACCAGGGAGGGCCATATAGCGGCCCTGTGTATCAGTCCTTACCTGTGTTGGGGCGAAGGTGAGCCCACACCAAGTCAGAATAGCCACCCCGAGATCCCTGTGTGAAGCCCGAGTGCCAAACCCTATCAAAGCCATATGGGGCAAGGAAAGAGCATTGGGTTCCCAGGAGGTGTGTCTCTTGGAGAAGCAGTATATCAGAAGATTGACTTTGGGCGCTCTTGAGGATGGCAGTGCGCTTGATACGCTCTAGCAGCCCGTTGACGTTCCACGACAAGATGTGGAGGGACCTACCTAGGGCAGGCATCTAGAAAACAGGTGGCCAAGGGAGAAAAGAGCTGGAAGAGGCCCAGGCCTCGGGTGAGATGGCATATCTTGGTTGTGAGAAAGGAATGGGGCTGGCACTGCAGGGAATGACCCAGGTCGTGAAATGGTGAATGTACGTGTGTAAGGTTGTCTGAAAAAACAAAGACTATCTGCGCAAACAATGCTGTGAACAGTGACTCAAACGGAGTCAGAACGAACAGAAGATGAAGGGCAGCAACCCCCATCCCCAACCCCTTCCCAACACCCCCCACCCTATATTTCCAAATGTGAAGCATCTGTCGCCCCAAAACAAGAAGCTACACTAAAACGGTTAGCTGGGAAAGTCATGGCGATGGCGATGGACCTATCCACGAAGTCGGATAGTTCAGTATCGATGGTTGATTATTGCTGCCACAAGCCTAATAAGTTTGGCATTGCTTTGGTCCCATGACGCCCTACACTCAATCAATCAATCAATCAGTGACACTTATAGAGCGCGCTACATACCCGTAGGGTCTCAAGGCGCTGGGGGGGGGGGTGCCGCTACTGCTCGAACAGCCAGGTCTTCAGCTTCTTCCTGAAGGAGAGGTGGTCTTGGGTCAGGCGCAGGTCGGTCGGGAGGGAGTTCCAGGTCTTGGCGGCCAGGTAGGAGAAGGACCTTCCTCCTGTAGTCGCTCTTCGGATGCGGGGGACGGCGGCGAGGGCGTGGTTGGCTGATCGGAGGTGGCGTTTGGGAGCGTAGAAGTTGATCCGGCTGTTGAGGTAGCTCGGGCCTTGGTCGTGTAGGGCTTTGTGTGCGTGGGTGAGGAGGCGGAAGGTGATTCTTTTGTTGACGGGGAGCCAGTGAAGGTCTCTCAGATGTCCGGTGATGTGGCTGGTTCGTGGGATGTCGAGGATGAGTCTGGCTGAGGCGTTCTGGATCCGCTGGAGTCTCTTCTGGAGCTTGGCGGTGGTACCGGCGTAGAGGGTGTTGCCGTAGTCCAGTCGGCTGGTGACGAGGGCCTGGGTGACGGTCTTCCTGGTCTCGGTGGGGATCCACCGGAAGATCTTCCGTAGCATGCGTAGGATGTTGAAGCACGCCGAGGAGATGTTGTTGACTTGCCTGGTCATGGAGAGGGAGGAGTCCAGGATGAAGCCCAGGTTGCGTGCATGGTCTGTTGGTTTGGGTGCGGTGCCCAGGGCGGGAGGCCACCAGGAGTCGTCCCAGGTGGAGGGGGAAGAGCCCAGGATGAGGACCTCCGTCTTGTCAGAGTTCAGTTTCAGGCGGCTGGTCGTCATCCACTCGGCTACCTCTTTCATCCCTTCGTGCAGGTTGGCTCTGGCGGAGGCGGGGTCGTTGGTCAGGGAGAGGATCAGCTGGGTGTCGTCGGTGTAGGAGATTATGCTGAGGTTGTGTTTGCGTACGATGGCCGCGAGGGGGCTCATGTAGACGTTGAAGAGGGTGGGGCTCAGAGATGATCCTTGAGGGACGCCGCAGATGACTTCGGAGGCCTCTGACTTGTATGGTGGTAGGCGGACTCTCTGTGTTCTTCCGTCGAGGAAGGAGATGATCCATTCCAGCGCCTTGTCCTGGATTCCGACGTTGCTGAGGCGCTGCACTAGGGTGCGGTGGCAGACCGTGTCGAAAGCCGCGGAGAGGTCTAGGAGGATGAGGGCCGCTGTTTCTCCATTGTCCATCAGGGCTCGGATGTCATCGGTGGCGGCGATGAGGGCGGTCTCGGTGCTGTGATTGGCTCGGAAGCCGGACTGTGAGGGGTCGAGGGATCCGTTCGTCTCGAGGAAGGCGGCCATCTGCTTGTTGACGGTCTTCTCTATGACTTTGGCTGGAAACGGGAGGAGCGAGATGGGGCGGTAGTTCTTGAGTTCGGTGGGGTCTGCTGTTGGTTTCTTGAGTAGAGCGCTGAGTTCGGCGTGTTTCCAGCTCTCAGGGAAGGTGGCGGTGTCGAAGGATGTGTTGATGATGTCTCGCAGGTGGGGTGCGATGACAGCGTCGGCCTTGTTGAAGACGTGGTGAGGGCAGGGGTCGGTCGGTGATCCGGAGTGGATGGAGTTCATCGTGCGGATGGTGTCATCGGTGCTGATCGGGGTCCAGGCGTGGAGGGTGGTGGTGGGGGGTGATTGTTCGGTCATGGTGTGCGTTGGTTGGTTGTTGAAGCTGTTGTGTATGTCCGCGATCTTGTTGTGGAAGTATGAAGCGAGGGAGTTGCAGAGGTCTTGCGATGGGGTGATGTCGTTGTTTCCTGCGCTGGGGTTGGAAAGCTCTTTCACGATGTTGAAGAGTTCCTTGCAGTTGTGTGCGTTGTTGTCCAACCGTTCCTTGAATGCTGTTTTCTTGGCGGCGCGGATCAGCTGGTGGTGCTTCCGGGTGGCAAGCTTGAAGGAGGTCCTGTTGTCCGGTGTGGGTTCCCTTCTCCAGACTTTCTCGAGGGCTCGGCAGTTCTTCTTGGAGCTCTTGAGTTCGTCGGTGAACCACGGGGCTTTCTTGCTGCCGGGTCTGCTGGGCGGGGTCCTCAGCGGGGCGAGCTCGTCCGCGCAGATGCTGATCCACTTCGTGAGGTTGTCGGCGGCCTGGCTGGGGTCCGCTGAGCTGGCAGGAGGGTGCTGGCTCAGGGAGGTGGCGAGCTGGTCTGCTGTGATCTTGTTCCAGCTTCTGCGGGCGGCCTGTTGTTGGTGGTGGTGGGTCGTCGTTCTCTTGAAGGTGAAGTGGACGCAGCTGTGGTCCGTCCATTGAAGCTCTGTGGCGTGGCTGAAGTCGATGTCTGTGCTGGAAGAGAAGACTGCGTCGAGTGTGTGTCCGGCGAGGTGGGTGGGGGTGGACAGCAGTTGCTTGAGTCCCAGGTTGGCGAGGTTGTCCAGCAGGGTGGTGGTGTTGCGGTCGTTGTTGTTCTCCAGGTGGAAGTTGAGGTCCCCCAGGAGGATGTAGTCAGAGGAGGGGAGGGCAAGCGGGCTGACGAAGTCGGCGATGTCCTCGCTGAATTGGGTGCGTGGTCCCGGAGGTCGGTAGATCAGGGTGCCTCTGAGGGTGGTGTTCGGGTTGGTGTGGATCTGGAAATGCAGGTGTTCGGCGGTGGTCAGGGTGTTGTCGGTGCTGGTCGTGAGGCGGATGGTGTTCTTGTGGATGATGGCGATGCCTCCTCCCATCTGGTTGGCGTTGCGGTCCCTCCGGATGATCTTGTAGCCCTCTGGGATAGCGATGGCGATGTCGGGAGCTGAAGAGGCGTTCATCCAGGTCTCCGTGAGGAAGGCAACGTCAGGGGCTGTGGCGTCTAGGAGGTTCCAGAGTTCGATGGCGTGTCTGTGGACGGAGCGGGTGTTGAGCAGGATGCACTTGAGGTGGGTGCTGCTGGTGTTCGACTTGGCGGGTGCTGGTGCGAGGCAGGTCCGGATGCAGGAGAATTTGCAGGCGTGGCAGCTGAAAGGTCCGTGGGTGCGTCGTGGAGTGGCTTGATGGCATTCTGGGTGTCGGCCGGTGTTGAGTGCGATGAGGGAGGCGGCGGAGTACGTCAGGCGGGTCGGTCGGGGTCTTCGTGGGCCAGGGGTCCTGGCGCTGGTCGCGATCCGGTCGCGGACGGGCGGAGACGGGCTTACCTTTGGCGCGCCTTCGGCGCACAATCGGCGCGCCCGCTGCGCGTGACCGCTGCGCGTACGCACGGTCGCCATTTAAGGCGAAGTGCGCGGGTGGGCGGAGCAGCTGGGAGGCGGGAGCGGGGAGGGAACAGAAGAGAAAGGGGCGGGGCAAATGGCGGTGGCGGGAAGCGGGAAGCGGGGAGGGAGAGCGGAGGGCGGCGAGGTAGGCGAGCAAACAGGAAGGAGACAGACACGGCACAGAGGTAACAATCAATTAAGCAGGCACAAATGGAGGGCAAAACAGGAAGGAAAACGGCACAAAGAATACAGGCACAAATGGCGGGCAAAACAGTGGAAAACAGCTAAAGAAACGATCATACGGCACAAAAAGAAAACAAGCACAAATTTAGGGCAAAACGGGCGAAAACCAAAGGGGAGCGAGCAAGGCGGCAGCGAGGCCGGCGCTGAGGCAGAAGGCAGGCAGGGGGCACACGCAGCAGCTGGTGGCCGTGCGGCGCGGGGGTGTCCCACAAGTGGGTCACACTCACCTGCGTCGCACGGTCGCCATTTAAGGCCAAGTGTGCGGGTGGGCGGAGCAGCTGGGAGGCGGGAGCGGGGAGGGAACAGAAGAGAAAAGGGGCGGGGCAAATGGCGGTGGCGGGAAGCGGGAAGCGGGGAGGGAGAGCGGAGGGCGGCGAGGTAGGCGGGCAAACAGGAAGGAGACAGACACGGCACAGAGGTAACAATCAATTAAGCAGAGTCCGGAATCCTCCCCAGAGCCACAGAGCGCAGGACTTCGGGATAGGTCTTAGTCAGAAAGGGCCGGGTGTAGCAGCGAGGTCGGATCTTGTTCATGGTGCAAGTTACTCAGTGAGCTGGCCCGGCTGTGTTCATCCAAGATCAGAGGAGCCCTAGATGCAGACCATGACTGTGAAGCAGCCCCGACCAATCTCGAGCGGCCCCCTCGACGTTCCTCCTTCTTACGAGATCGGTTGCACCTCCTTTGTTGTTTGGGGGAGAGGACAGGGATAGGGAAGGGCCAGACATGGGGGGGAGGACATGGGATGGGGCCGTAGGGGTCGCTCCTCCGTGAGCCATGTCCACGCCGCCTGCGGTGTATCAAAGAAGAGTGCCTTGCCATGGAAAATGACTCTGATGTGGGCCGGAAGAGGAGCCCATAGCACAAGCCCAGGTTGCAGAGTTTTTGTTTGACATCGGCATACATGCGGCGCTGAGCCTGAACGTCCTTCATGTTGTCTGGGAAAACTTTTATAGTACTGTTCTGGTACTTTAGGGGACCATGACCTCGAGCCTCTTTCAGGATAGCGTCTCTGTCCTGGAAATTAAGAATTCTGATGATAATAAGACGTGGCTTAGATTAAGCATGGGCGCAAAATCTGTTCCGCTCGTGGATTTTGCAGATTTTTGGCAAATTCGCAATCCGCGAATTCCCGCGAATTTGCTGAAAATCTGCAAATCCGCGAGCGGAACGGATCCGGGGGGCAAAAGTTCAAGCTTCAAGCTTGTAACTATTTTGGGGAACGGCTACCAGCAACCACAACTCCCAGGTGCCCCGGCGGCGCCAGTGACGCCGCACGAGCGCCCGGAGGCGCTTCAAAGAGCGGAGCGCCCAGAGCTCCGGGGGGGAATCCTGACAAGCCGTGAAGTGAACGGCCAACGCGCAGCACAGCTCCTTAGCGCTACAGCGCCCTACCACCGCCGTGAGGGGAACGGCTACCAGCAACCACAACTCCCAGGTGCCCCGGCGGCGCCAGTGACGCCGCACGAGCGCCCGGAGGCGCTTCAAAGAGCGGAGCGCCCAGAGCTCCGGGGGGGAATCCTGACAAGCCGTGAAGTGAACGGCCAACGCGCAGCACAGCTCCTTAGCGCTACAGCGCCCTACCACCGCCGTGAGGGGAACGGCTACCAGCAACCACAACTCCCAGGTGCCCCGGCGGCGCCAGTGACGCCGCACGAGCGCCCGGAGGCGCTTCAAAGAGCGGAGCGCCCAGAGCTCCGGGGGGGAATCCTGACAAGCCGTGAAGTGAACGGCCAACGCGCAGCACAGCTCCTTAGCGCTACAGCGCCCTACCACCGCCGTGAGGGGAACGGCTACCAGCAACCACAACTCCCAGGTGCCCCGGCGGCGCCAGTGACGCCGCACGAGCGCCCGGAGGCGCTTCAAAGAGCGGAGCGCCCAGAGCTCCGGGGGGGAATCCTGACAAGCCGTGAAGTGAACGGCCAACGCGCAGCACAGCTCCTTAGCGCTACAGCGCCCTACCACCGCCGTGAGGGGAACGGCTACCAGCAACCACAACTCCCAGGTGCCCCGGCGGCGCCAGTGACGCCGCACGAGCGCCCGGAGGCGCTTCAAAGAGCGGAACGCCCCTCGCACTCGCGAGTCGCGCGCGGGAGCCGCCCGGGAGAAGCCCGGGACAAGGGCGGGCCGTCTAAGGCCGTCCAAGGACGATCAGGGACGGGACGGGCCACGTCCGTAACATCTTCCATTATGGGTAAGCGCAAATTGGTTACACTAGCGGCTGATGAGGCTAAAGCGAAGGTGCCAAAGTATACCACAAGTATACTTACATACTTAACTACAAAGGTGGGGGAATTATCTTCGCAGATTGCTGAGTCTGAGCGTGATTTGGGCCTTGCTCCCAGCCCCGGGATTGCTGATACTTCTAATTCTTCTGTTATAAACTGTATACCATTGGAGCCTCGGGTCATCATTGAGGCTTGTAGACCTACTTCGCCATTACCCGCAACCGTTCTTCCATGCCCGGCTGTATCTGAAACTGTGATACCTAACCTCCCTACGAACTCCGGGGATGTTGGAAGGTCTGTTTTAACTAGGGCTGGCTCTGCCCAGCCAATCCTTCTGACGGAGGAAGGTATTTTGGCCCTAGTGGAAAAACTTTTCACAGATAGACTTGAGACTGCTTTAATTCAGATTGCCTCGGACATTACTGAAACTCTAAAGGACTGTGTTAAGAACCTTATGGCAAAATGTGATCGTATTAATGATGTTCTTAATATTCGGGCACCTGCCTTCCCTATGCCCCTAGCTCCATGTCCTTCAACTGTGCAGGTCCCTGCCCCTAAAGTTTGTGACCCACCGATAACTAGGCCAGCTAACATTTCTCTTCTACCTATTGCTAAATCGGTGCCACAAAAAGGGAAAGTAGATAATGGAATATATATTCCCACGACAAAGGCCGTCCACAGTGCAAGCTGCTCCACAAGGCCTATAACCCAGTGGGGGGCTGTGGGAAAAAGGGTACCTCCAATAAATTTACCCCCGGAGGCAACACCTTTTGTCGCAATTTTGGTTAACGTGCCTAAAATTGAAGATGGGGTGGTAGAACAACAGGAGACCCTGCTGAGGAACGTTAAAAAATGGTGCAATGCCAATTGCACGGGGGAAAGTAACATCGCAGACAATATTGTGACAAGTAGACGGGTCAACTGGGTGGGTAGAAGTAAGAAAGAGGTATCTGGAGATTGTGTCATTGTAAATTTCAAATCCAAGAATGTCGCTAGTCGACTTTTCTGGGATGACTCTCCTCTGGATCCTGTATGTAAATGGGTCCGGGCGATGCCTCTTGGCTTCTTTTATCCCCGACTTGATAGGCCAGTCATAAATGAGAATAATAAGTCACAGTCTACTGACAATATTTGGGCAGAGGATAATCTTATCTCACCTATGCCTACTAATGTCTGGATGACTAAGCCAATTAACGGTAATGGTGTAGCAAATGTTGTAAGGAATACACCCTCCAACGATATACTATTGTCAAACATGTTTTCGGCATTAGCTGATAGAATAGACATTGAATGACTAGAACCTGTACCTGAACAAGAAAACCAGATTTGCCAACTCCCAGGCAATACTGATATGACCCTTCCTGAAGTCAGAGTTGATACTGTTACAAACGACCCATCACAGCTAGATGGAGGGCACATACGGTT
Source organism: Lissotriton helveticus (assembly GCF_964261635.1). Lineage (NCBI taxonomy): Eukaryota > Metazoa > Chordata > Amphibia > Caudata > Salamandridae > Lissotriton > Lissotriton helveticus. Next base: position 1,025,465,250 of record NC_136070.1, on the reverse strand, counting down.
ATTATCATGGAACATTGCTGGCCTACGGGCAAAACAAGACGACCCAATTTGGTTAAAATCAGTGAAGAGCCATGATATAGTTGCCTTACAAGAAACCTGGATGAAAGATAAAGGCTTCTGGGTTGAAGGTTATACTTCTTTCTCTGTTGATGCCCAGAGCTCAGCATCGGGTAGGGACAGGGGGGGTTTGCTATTCCTTGTTTCAGTTAAAATTGCAGGTATTGTTAGAGAAATTCCTAGTTCTTCTCATTACTTTCAGCTGGTGGAAATTTGTTTGGCGGACAAGAATAAGATTGTATTAATAAACTGCTATAATTCTATGCAGGGGGGGCCCCCACACTTTGTTTTAGACGGTTTATCGGACTTTTTAAGTAAATATATGTCTAAACAAACCACTTTTGTTCAGTGTATAATGATGGGTGATTTTAATGTTCATTTGTGTGAGTCTCACTGCCAGATTATTGATGTTAACGGCCCTGACAATACTTCACCGCCACACTTTGAACATAGCCCTAAGGGTGTGGCAATGGAAAACTTGCTATCATCAAATGATTTATATGAACCAGGGGTCTCGGATACAACAAACCGAGTGGTCACGTATAACGCAAGGGGCAGTGAATCGATTATCGACTATTTTTTTATGTCTTCAGGGCTCCTTCGTTATGTATTGTTTTATAACGCAATTGTAAGTGGGTTTAGTGACCACAACCCTGTGTTATTGGTTTTGGATGCTCTTTCCGGTTTGTATAAAGGAGAATTAAGGGCTACCTCTATAAGGGACGTGAGGAGTAAAGATCAGGGTAGACGCCTTAAATGGTGTAAAGTCTGTCCTGAGGATTTTCATGGTCTCATTATTCAAGAAATGGGTGTCGAAATTGGGAAATGTGGGAATAGAGAGTTGAGGGGAGGGGAAGTCGTGAGTGCCTTTGATGCTATCTGTGCTAGAGTCGAAAAAGAGCTTAGAGCCAAACCAGGGAGGGGTTCTGCTCCAGTGTGCAGATGGTTTGATCACTCTTGCTCACAGGCACATTCAGCTTTGCTGAAGGGCCTAAAACAATTCCCTAGAGATAGGCGCTTGGTGGCACACTTAAGAAGACAATACGCTCTGACAGTTAAACTTAGGAAAAAAGCCATCAAAGATGAAGCATGGGACTCTTTGATGGACCCCATAACCCTCAAACATAGCTCCAAATTTTGGGCTATAATTAATAATCCTTTGTTCTCCCACACTAACAATGTGGATCTTGAAATTAACATCCCGGAAGTTGACTGGATTAACCATTTCTCTAATATATATGGCTCTGATGAAATTGCCGAGGCGTTTAAAATACCTCACTCCTCATCGTCCCCCACCAAATTACATTTTACCAAACCTGAAGTAGAGATGGCAATTTTAGGCTCAGCTGTAAATAAAGCCCCGGGCCCGGATGGGGTACCCCTGGACTTATACAAACTTAATCCTGGGATGTGGGCTGAGATTTTAGCTAATGTTTTCAATTGTGTGTACGAGGGGGGTTTGCCTAAAACATGGTCATGTGCTATTATAGTACCTATTTTTAAAAAGGGTCTTAGAAGCGAGCCTAAGTGTTTTCGACCAATTTCGTTATTGGATTCTTCAATGAAGATTTTGGGCAAAGTCCTGCTTGCTAGAATTAACACCTGGTCCATAGACAATAATATCCTAGCAGATGCCCAATATGGGTTCCGTGCTGGGAGAGGGACTGAGGACCAATGCTTAAATCTTCACTTATTAATCTCGAAATACACAACTGTTAAAAAAGGGTCAATTTTTGTTGCTTTTATGGACCTGTCCACAGCTTTTGATTTGGTGAATAGAGCTCGGCTGTGGACCATGTTGTTAAAACTGGGTCTTGATCCTCCCCTTGTATATTTTTTGGCAGAATTACACAAAGACTTAAAAGCTGCAATTAGAATGGACCAAGTAGGTAATCGTACCGCATGGTTCAAATCCAGCAGGGGCGTGCGGCAGGGCTGCATCCTTGCGCCTATGCTGTTCACTTTGTATATAAATTCACTTGTGGAAACTCTTTTAACCGCTACTTTGGATACTCCGCGTGCAGGGGAAACTCGAATTCCGGTTCTCCTGTACGCGGATGACGCAGCTCTAATAGCTCGGACCCCTATAGGTCTGCAAAAACTTTTAAATACTTTTAACGATTTTATGCTATCATTAGACCTAGTGATAAACAACTCCAAATCACACGTCATGGCTTTTGGGGCTGGAAAAAACAACTCCAAACAGTTTTACTGTAATGGTGACGTAATCACTAATGTTAAAATTTTCACGTACCTGGGTGTAATCTTTGATACCAAGGGGAGTTGGGCTCCGCAAATTGTGGCTAAAACTAAAGCGGTCAGAAGCTCGGCCACTGCTATTCTAAGTTTTGCCAGGAGATTGGGCGGGAAGCCAACAGGCGCCTTACTTAATTTGTACAGGGCAAAATCAGTGGCAATAGCCAGGTATGGTTCGGGCTTGTGGGGCTATGTCAATAGTGAACCAGTCCAAAGGGAAGAAAATAAGTTCCTGCGTTCCACTTTAGGGCTTCCCCAATCTACAGCCACGTACTCGGTTCACCAGGAAGTTGGGCTTGGGTATATATCTGATACCCTTTTTATGGCCCCTATCTTGTTATGGATAAGGCTTTGGACTAATAAAAACTTGGGTCTAAATCATAAAATACTGGCGGACTGTCTAAAACTAGATAACTATAAAAACATTACTTGGCTTTCATATATACAAAAATGCTCTCTGGACCTGGGACGTCCTGATATTTTTCAGGCCCCTCAGGGTCTAAAGAAATCTGATTTAGATTGGGTAAAGGCCAATTTTATATTATTGAAAAATGTGGAGAGGGAGGAACGCCAACTAGTCAAGCCAACGGTTAGAGCCCACTACCTGACCATTACCTGTCTTACTATACAACCGTACCTTACTATCGTCAATATCCCCTTTCATAGGTGGCTTCTGGTTAAACTTCGGTTTAACCAGATTTATACAGTTTTGTGTGATAGTTATGGTTGGTTTAAGGAGGAGGATGCTCCTGTCTGCAATTGTGATAGTTTTTCTACACAAAATAATATGCATTTTATGTTATTTTGTAATTTCTTTACGGAGCCCAGACAAAAATATTTGATACCGCTTTTGAAGGATAAAGCTTTTTACCAGGCAAAACCTGCTCTCCTGTACCTTCAATTATTGGATTCTGCGCTGGTCATGTTTAGCGTGGCCAATTACCTCGTTGCTGCGGTTAGGATCAGGAGGAAAAGGCTTAAAAATGCAAATATTAGTGTTTTGTGAAGAAGATCGAAATGGATGTCGTTCACATTTAAATGTCTATTTTATCGAGTACTTACTCTTTTTATGATAACTTTTTATAATGTATATTAATTAATTATTGTTGATGTTTCCTCATATCATGCTTTTCTATGTATATGTAAATACTATTGATTAATGATTCTTGTATTTGCTATGAATTTGTATTGCCCTTCTTGTGATGTGATTGTAGAATGCTTTTATGATTTTTAACTAAATCGAATAAAGTGGTTTTGACTTGACTTGACTTGACGTGTTCAATGGCGAACCACGGTGCGAGAGCATCTCTGGGGATCCATAACTTGATCCAGGTCTCCACGAAGACGTCCACACATCCATGCTCGACTGCCTCGGGAAAACCTATGAGGCGCAGGTTGTTCTGCCTCGGGCGGTTCTCCCCGTCCTCGGCACGGCGGTGCAGCTCCGATGTCTGATCCTGTAGGCGGGCCACCTGGACCTTCAACTGGCCCAGGTCGTCCTCAGCCGTGGAGATGCGTGACTCTGCCTCTGATAATCCTGCCGTGGCATTGTGGAGATCCTGGAGGATAAGGGCCATGTTAACCCTCACCTCACCGATTTTACTCTCCACTGAGGCCTGGGATGTGCCAATCGCCTGCAGGATGGTCGAAAGATCTCCTCCAGCCTGGGGCGGGACGCCAGATGGCCCCTGGGGCGGACTCCGATCAGCAGTAGTGAATTGGTCCATTTTGGTTTGGGTCTGTGGCACAGGTGTCTTTGGGGCGCAGTCTCTGCCCATCTTGGTTGTTGGTGTGGGATTCGGATGTTCCCTCAGAGGTAAGTAATGGTTCTACGGGCAATCAGCTGTGGGTCCCAAAGGGCGCACACCCAGCAGGGACGTGGACCATGCCTCTGGCCGCCTGGACAGGTAGCCGGTCCAATGGGTGGTCCACTGTGTACGCCCCTGTTGGCACCACTAGGGTGGAGAAGGAGGGGTCAGGAGGATGGGGGAGCCCCGTCTGTGGACCCCTCGCCGCTCAATGAGCGTGGGCGAACTGACCCCCTTCCACGGGTTGCAGGAGAGGCTGAGGCCCCGGGGACCACGAGCCAGAGGCAGAGACCAGGATAGATGGGCAAGGAGTGAACCAGGACGGCACCACTTCCGAGGCAGCAAACGAGGAGGGGATGAGGGAGAGGCATCCCGCCGATCGATATAAGCGGCCAAAGTAGAATGACACCAGCAGGCCTCCAGGTATTCCCCGACGTCACCAGGGGCACACGGCCGATCGCAGGTGGTTGGCCCCAGTCATGGGCACCATCTTGTGTCAGAGCCGCAAGTGGAGGGCTCCCAGCGTCCAGAGGCAATCTCGCTGGGTCAGAGGTAGGGGAGCCGGTGTTGCAGAGGAGGCGCGGTAGCGGCACCCGATGCAGGAGCCAGACTGATGTGGAGAGCAAGTGTGCAGACAGGTAGAGGCCAGGCAGGACAGGCTCAGACCGAACGCCCCAAGCGGCACTCAGGGATGTGGCGGGGTGCACTCGGTTGGGCGCAGCTTGGGAGGGAGGGGGGGCAGGGCAGGGAACCCCCACCTAACCCCACCACTAATGCCCAGCACTCACCCAACACCACCTCGCAGGCTGCAGCTGGTGGGTCCAAAACAGGGGGCCGGGAGGCAGGGTGGGCTGCTACCCCAGCCACCTCAGGAGCCTCAGGATCTGCAGCACCGGAAACAGGACAGTTGGTGTAGGTTCGATTTGATGGATCGCACTCCCCCAGGCCACAAGAGGTCCAGGCGGCAGGGCGGGGAGAGCCCGCTCCACAGCTCGAGACGCCGGTGGCAGCGATGATCCCCTCAAGGAGCGCCAGATCTTCCCTCCTCAGGGAACAGGGTGCCAGATCAGGACCAAGCTCAAGCCCGGTTGGATCACCATACAAGTAGTGCTGCAGCCTTCGCTGCTCGAGTCAACAGTCGACACAGAGGGCACCTCGGGCAAGCCAGACAGCGACCAGCAGGCTCAAAGCAGGAGGCCGGGAGGCAGTGCGGGCAAGCCACCTCTGCCGCACCAGGAATCTCAGGGTCTGTGGCGCGGGACAAAAGGCAGGCAGCGTAGGGTGGCCGGATGGGTCTCGTTCCCGCAGGCTGCTGGAGGTCCATATGATGGTTTGAGGACGGCCCACGCTGCAGGCCAAGGCGCAGGCGTCCACAGCGCCTCCTTCAGGGAATGATGGGTCTTTCTGCCGCTGAAGTCAGGGAGTTGAGTCAGGCCCGGCCCGTGTCCGGGCGGAACAACAGCCAAGCAGATGCCACAGCCGCCGCTGTTCAATTCAGTGGCCGATGCCGGGGGGCTGAGGACCACTTCCAGCGCCACTCATCTCCCCCTGGGACTGACTCATTGAGAATAGACCACGGCCAGGTGGGGGGGTGGGCGCTCACACAGGTAGCAAGACTCACTGCTGGTCGAGGGTATCTCGGGGCCTCAGGGGTCACCAGGCCAGCAGCGGATCTCTGACGCTGGAAATTCAGGGCCGGGAGCGACATTTTGATCCCTTGGGGAGCGGCGTCCAATGCCTCGGCCGGTAAGCTCCCCTGCGGCCACTCGGTCCAGAAAAATGGCAGGCAGGGAGCTCGGGACTCTGGCAAGCACGGTGAGGAGGTAATGAGGGTCTTTGGGGCACCGATGGCACCGGTCACAACGCGGATGACGGAGGGGTCTGGAGCACTATTAAAGTGCGATGGACATCTTGACGCCTTGGCCACGCCTCCCCTCGGAGATGTTTGTAGTACCAGTACAGGCTGATTACCATTTGAGTTTGCCACTTAATGGTATTTTTGCATACATTCCTCTCTATACCTGGAACCTAGATCAAAATCCCACTCCCATCACCAAGACAGTACTAGGTTTGGAAGACAGGCCAACTTCCATATTGACACAAACCTAGACATTGATTTCACCTACAGTGACATTAGGAGTCAGAATGATATCTGGGATTAAAGATAATCGCAATCTAGATGTAATGTATAGGAATAATTATGAGCAACTTATTTTTGCACTATCAATCAATCAATCAATCATGACACTTGTATAGCATACTACTCACCCGGAAGGGTCTCAAGGCGATTGGGGGGGGGTCCGTTACTGCTCGAACAGCCAGGTCTTGAGTTGTCTCCTGAAGGCGAGATGGTCCTGGGTCAGCCGAAGGTGGGTGGGGAGGGAGTTCCAGGTCTTGGCCGCCAGGTAGGAGAAGGATCTGCCTCCGGCGGTGGCTCTTCGGATGCGTGGTACGGCGGCGAGGGCGAGGCTGGTGGATCGTAGCTGGCGGGTGGGCGTGTAGAATGTCAGGCGGTCATTGAGGTACTTGGGGCCCAGGTCGTGGAGAGACTTGTGTGCGTGTGTGAGGAGCCTGAACGTGATCCTCTTGTTGACGGGGAGCCAGTGCAGGTCCCTCAGGTGGCCGGAGATGTGGCTGCGTCGGGGGATGTCCAGGATGAGTCGGCGGAGGCGTTCTGGATGCGTTGGAGTCTTTTCTGTAGCTTGGCTGTGGTTCCGGCGTAGAGGGTGTTTCCGTAGTCCAGTCGGCTGGTGACGAGAGCCTGGGTGACCGTCTTCCTGGTTTCGGCCGGGATCCATCGGAAGATCTTGCGGAGCATGCGAAGGGTGTGGAAACATGATGAGGAGACGGCGTTGACTTGTCTGGTCATCGAGAGGGAGGAGTCCAGGATGAAGCCCAGGTTGCGTGCCGGGTCCGTAGGTTTGGGTGCGCTGCCCAGGGCGGGGGCCACCAGGAGTCGTCCCAGGCGGAGGGTGATGGTCCCAGGATGAGGACTTCCGTCTTGTCCGAGTTCAGTTTCAGGCGGCTGTTCTTCATCCACTCTGCGACGTCTTTCATCCCTTCATGTAGGCTGGTTCTGGCGGTGTTGGGTTCTCTGGTGAGGGAGAGGATCAGCTGGGTGTCGTCGGCGTAGGTGATGATGTTGAGGTTGTGTTGGCGTGCGATGGTTGCAAGAGGTCTCATGTAGACGTTGAAGAGGGTGGGGCTGAGTGATGATCCTTGCGGAACGCCGCAGATGACTTCGGTGGCCTCGGATCTGAACGGGGGAAGGCGGACTCTCTGGGTTCTTCCGGCGAGGAAAGAGAAGATCCACTCCAGTGCCTTCTCTTGGATGCCGATGTTGTTGAGGCGTTGAACTAGGGTGCGGTGGCAGACTGTGTCGAACGCTGCAGAGAGGTCCAGGAGGATGAGTGCCGCTGTTTCTCCTTTGTCGAGCAGGGCTCGGATGTCATCGGTGGCTGCGATGAGGGCGGTCTCGGTGCTGTGGTTGGCTCTGAAACCGGACTGCGAGGGGTCGAGGGATCCGTTCGTCTCGAGGAAGGTGGCAAGCTGTCTGTTGACGATCTTCTCGATGACTTTGGCAGGAAAAGGGAGGAGCGAGATGGGGCGGAAGTTCTTGAGGTCGGTGGGGTCCGCTGTTGGTTTCTTCAGTAGGGCGCTGATCTCGGCCTGCTTCCAGCTCTCCGGGAAGGTGGCGGTGTTGAAGGAGGTGTTGATGATGTTCCAGAGTTGGGGTGCGATGGTGGAGTCGGCCTTGTTGAAGACGTGGTGGGGGCAGGGGTCGGTTGGAGATCCGGAGTGGATGGTGTTCATCGTGCGGGCTGTGTCTTCGGTGGTCACCGTGGTCCAGGTGCGGAGGGTGGCGGTGGGGGGTGTTGGTTCTCCGGTTGGGTGCGTGGATGGTGCGCCGAAGCTGTTGTGGATGTCGGCGATCTTGCGGTGGAAGAACGAGGCGGGAGAGTTGCAGAGATCTTGAGATGGAGAGATGTTGTTGTTGCCGGTGCTGGGGTTGGAGAACTCCCTGACGATGCTGAAGAGTTCCTTGCTGTCGTGGGTGTTGTTGTCCAGTCGTTCCTTCAGTGATTTCTTCTTGGTGGTGCAGATAAGCTGGTGGTGCTTGCGGGTGGCGTGTTTGAGGGCGGTCATGTTGTCAGTGGTCTGGTCGAGGAGCCAGGCTTTCTCGAGGGTGCGGCAGGTCTTCTTGGAGTCCTTGAGTTCGTCGGTGAACCAGGAGGCCTTCTTGCTTCTGGGTCTGCTGGGAGGGTTCTTCAGTGGTGCGAGGTCATCGGCGCAGGTGGTCAACCACTGCGTGAAGTTGCGGGCTGCTTCGTTGGGGTCCGTTGTGCTGGCGGGTGGGTTCTGGCTGAGGGAGGAGGTGAGCTGGTCGGCGGTGATCTTGCTCCAGCTCCTGTGAGGAACCTGTTGCGGGTGGTGGTGGGTCATGGTTCTTCTGAAGCTGAAGTGGACGCAGCTGTGGTCGGTCCAATGGAGTACGGTGGAGTGGCTGAAGGTGATGTGCTTGCTGGATGAGACAACGGGATCAAGCGTGTGGCCGGTGTAGTGGGTGGGGGTGTTGACTAGTTGCTTGAGTCCGAGGTTGGCGAGGTTGTCCAGCAGGGCGGCGGTGTTGCGGTCCTTGTTGTTCTCCAGGTGGAAGTTCAGGTCCCCTAGGAGGATGCAGTCGGCGGAGGGGAGGGCGTGCGGGCTGATGAAGTCGGCGATGTCTTCGCTGAATCGTGTGCGTGGTCCCGGGGGTCTGTAGACGAGGGTGCCTCTGAGCGTCGTCTTTGGGTCGGTGTGTATCTGGAAGTGGAGGTGCTCGGCGGCGGAGAAGGTGTCGTTGGAGTCGGTCGTGATGCGGATGGTGTTCTTGTGGATGATGGCGATGCCTCCTCCGGTCTGGTTGACGCGGTCCCTCCTGATGATCCTGTACCCGTCCGGGATGGCGATGGCGATGTCGGGGGCTGAGGAGGCGTTCATCCAGGTTTCCGTGAGGAAGGCGATGTCTGGTGATGTTGTGTCGAGGAGGTTCCAGAGTTCCACGGCGTGCCTGTGGACGGAGCGGGTGTTGAGCAGGATGCACTTGAGGTGGTTTCTGCTGGTGCTCGGCTTGGCGGGTGTGGTGCAGGTGCGGAGGCAGGTGAACTTGCAGATTTTGCAGGTGAAGGGTCCGTGGGTGCGTTTCGGGGTGGCCCGGCCGCAGGCGGGGTTTTGGCCGGCATCGAGTGCATTGAGGGCGGCGGCATCGTAGGTCAGTCGGGTCGTCTTGCATCGGCGGGGGCCAGGGGTCCTGGCGCTGGGCACGGGCCAGGCACGGACGGGCGCAGACGGGCTTGCCTTTGGAGCGCCTTCGGCGCACAATCGGCGCGCCCGCTGCGCGTACGTGGGGGAGACATAAGAAGGAGCCGGGAGGGAGGAGCAGCTGGGTGGCGGGAGCGGGGCGGCGAATGGGCAGGAGGGGGGCGGGGCCGCAGGGAGGCAGCGGCGGGAAGGAGGGCAGAGGGCGGCTCAGCGGCGGCTACAGGGAAAGGTGGACAGATGGATTAACTCAAACCTACCAACTATTGGGCTGATAGCCCTAATCAAAATGGTTGTCCTTTTGAAACTTCTCTCCCTGTTCATCAATATTTCTATTAACCCTTGGCAAAGCACTATGCTACGCTTGCGTAGTTTGCAAAGTTTCCGCTACTTCGCACTACGTGAATTGCACGTGGCACAGTGCAAACTCGCGTAGCGTAGGGTAGTGCAGCGATCATTTATTGCTCGCTCACGGTCCTCAACGTCAAGTTGGCGACCGCGAGCAAGCAAAAATACAACCCGGGAAGACTTTTTCCTCGTTCGCGATCAGCAACATCAAGTTGCCGATTGCGAGCGTGGAAAATAAACCTCCCGGCAAGATTCTTAACGCGGGGAGGTCAGGTTTCTCATTGCGGTCACTTATGCTCGCGATGAGAAACTACCAGTCCGCGTTGAGAAAGCTGCCGCTCGAGTAAAAATCTCCTTGAGCGGCAGAAAACTACAGCTCGCACTGTGCAAGATGCTGTTTTCAATGATTGCACAGTGCCGGATGCTTGTCCGCACTGTGCAATCATTGAAAACGGCATCTTGCACAGTGCGTACAGGGTACTATGCAGTTCGCGTAGTGCTACGCGTATCTCACGTAGTGCGAAGTGCACTTCGCGTGGCTATGGGTAGCGCTACTTCGCATACTACGCCCAGGGTTAATTTCGATCCCCTTATCCACATAGTTTTTCAATGCCCTACGAGCTCTACTGATTAAATTGGTGTTGGCGGATAATAAGCAGAGATTGAGATGAGACATCCTAACACTTCCCTACCATTGTGGCTAGTTGTCAGTCCCAGACATAGAAATAGACCATTATGTTGCTCTCACACACTTCATTCACTGTTGAAGTCCTCAGGGCACCTATTTACTACATATTGCTGTAGAGGGGGAAATAGCCTAGCCGTTCCCATTGATAATGGTTCTGCCTCACACGTTGTCCAAACGGCTACAAATGAGAATTTGGTGACTTGCATGGTTTGGGCATGAAGCAAATATCTAAATACATGGGAACAACAGTCTTATAGCCTCTTGAATTCCAAGCTGTGGAAAATCATACATACCTTATCATCCAAGCCTAAAGCATACCACCAGTTGGTATACCTGGGGTTAATTCAGATGGAAGTCTTCCATCCATACTGGAGCTTCTTAACTTTGCCTTATTTCAAGGTCTGGGCACTGTATTCTTGCTCGACCTCTCTACATTTCAGACTTTCCATATCCTAGGGGGGTGTTATCCACTTTCAAGGTGCAGCAGCACATGTGATCACAACTTTCCGAAACCGCCATATTCTTTCTCATCTATGCACCCTGATATCAGCTTCCAGAACCCTCGCTGTAGAATCAGCCAGAAAACACTGGGACAAGGATTTTGACCTTCATCTGATGGGAGAACAATGGAGTTTCTGTTCTCCAACCAAAGACAATTCCTTGAACAGTCAAAATCGCGTGACCCATGTTAAATTTCTCCATAGGGTAATCCACACCGCGGTGAGCCTGAGGTCATGTGGGCTACGGATAAATGTCAGATGTAATAGATGCTGATGCCTCAATACAGACTTTTTCCATCTTGAAAATGACCATGACTTCTCCATACATGCAGCAGATCCTTTTTATGCTGTTTGAGGTGACCAAGATACCCATCTCCCTCAGCCCTGGTAGCATCCCTCGTTTTTTGAACAGCCATGGTCCGTGCAGGTAACAGCGGTTGGGCGGTGGGGTCGGGTAAGGGGGGATTTCGAGAGACGATGCTGAGGGGAAATTAAATAAATAATTAATTTGCCCCCTGCATTGTACATCGAAATCCCCCCTAACCCTACCCCACCGCCCCACCGCTGTTACCTGCATGGACTGTGGCTGTTTTTTAGGATGTACCCGTTTAGGTTATTCGCATCTCTGTCATGACAGTCTTACTCACTAAAAGGATTGTCAATGGTGAGCTATCAAGATGTAGTAACAGTGCCAATGGCCCTCATGCAAGAAATAAAAATGACCCCTCTACTTACAGTTTGGTAGAAGACAGCAATCATAATAGGGGTCCAGCGGAGCACCTACAACTTTAGGTCCCGGTGCCACTGCACCTGCTGCTCTGTTGGTAGTTGTGCATCTGAGCAAGCTCCATATTCTTGAGAACACCTTAAGCACTTAAGGGGTTAAACCACGGAGTTTTTATTCGTTACCTCTTTCCACCTCCCAGGGAGGGCTAGTGATGTTAATTTTCTCACAGCTAATGGGGTTTCTTAGAGTACAGGATTTTATGCTCTGTACTCTGTGCTTTGGTTTTACTCTGCATTCGTTCTCGAGAAATCCCCCAGGGGTCCATTAAAAAGTGAATGAAATACCACGTTCCCCTCATTGCATTCAAGTCTTGCTATAGAGAAGGAAAAAAGCTGGCGTCAAGTACTGGATAGTTAAAAATGTTTAAAGAAGCAGTATTTTTTTTAAAACGCTTGAAAGTCAGAAAAGAAAAACACGTATTTTTTTCTGCACGAGCTCTGTGAAACATGAAATGAGGCCAGTCATACAAGCTGCAAGTATAACAAGAAAAAAAATGCTTCTGTAGCCGTTGGTACAGGTGAGCGGAGTTATAAATATTCGCCTATGGAAATATCATTTATGAATAGAAAGAATGAAGTAGATAGATTGAGCTGTCGAAAATTAGTGTTTCCGCAAAATACCTGCCTGCAGATGGCTTTGAGGCAATGTCTGCCAAGGGCATGCAGGGATGCAGGCAGAGCTCTTTAGAGGCAATCCGCAGACTGTCTCAGGAGCCACCAAGCAGGCAGGCTACATTGTGTAGGTGTGGCCCCAATGTCAGCTCTTTGCTTGCTTCTGGCCTGGCTTGACAGAGGTGGAGGCTTCAGTCAGTCGAGGACTAGTGCAATACAACAAGTTTACTCTTCTTATCTAAAGGGAGGCTAACACTTGGCACCAACTAGTAGTCGGGCACGCATACATGTTCAATCGGGGTCCTACAATGTTACACTTTGCAACAACCTAACTCCAGATATCGCAGATGGGACTTGCAACTACTATAACCATGGTCGGACTTAGACATTAAGGGGCTCATTACGATGTCAGTGGGACCTACATCGATGTGCCGTCGGTGTTGGTCTCACCGACATCTCTAGCCGTGGTTGGACCGTAGCATTAGGAAGCGGTCAGTCAGACTGCATTGACCCAGGGACCGACCAACAGAGTCCGACAGGCTCAAGGAGCCTGTCAGGGAGTCGGTCCAATTGCAGTCCCCACAATGGAGGCGGTAACTTCTCAGGCACTGCTGTGGGGATTACAATCCACCTTTCCACCAGGCCATTTCATGTTGATTCTTCTGACGTGGAAAGGCTGGAATAAAGCGGTTTTTGGGGCTCCTAGCATGGCCCCTATTCCTGTTACCCTATGCTATGGACTGCCCCCCTAAACATCCCTGCATCGTGTGGCAGGCACCACATGGTGCCTGCCACAGGGTGCAGGGACGTTTGAAAACATACCTCTTTGCATTAGGGCTTGTGCTGCTGCCTTGAAAATTTGGGCTTGTGCTGCAGGCCTTTTCCGGACTGCAGCAGAATCCTCCATATAAAGGCTCTACAGACTGGGAAACCCGCCTACCTGGCCACCAAACTCAAGAAAGCCGGTCAGGCAAGGAGCCTCAGGAGCACCAACACTCTACTCCTCATCCCTCTGAAAACACGCAAACAAAAAACCTCTTCTCAAACCTTCTCTGGAAATGCACCCAAAATCTGGAACTCCATCCTAGTCCACATTAGGACTACCCCCTCCTTCTTAAAATTCAAAAGGCAGCTCAAAAACCTCTTCCTCACCCGATCCTTTCCGAATGGATAGCTGCCGCAGACTCTTGCCCATTGCAGCATTCAGCCACCTGAACACCAAGGGGCTCATTAGTATGGCCATAGCCTGGGGAAACGGGACCGCCCGCAATGCATGCAGTGGTCCCGCACCTACAATTAGGATGCGCCCACCACACTGGCAGGCGCATCCCGCATTTGTAACATTGCGGCGGGCAGTGCTGCAAGCACCGCCCGTCGCAATGCCACAAAAGCAAGTTGTGCATTTCAGTGCACAACATGAAAGGCACCACGCGGTGCCTGCCACGTTATACATTGTAATGCAGGGGGATACCATAGGTACCCCCCATGTGCAACCCCCACCCCCCCAGAATCCCTGGGGGCCCAATGTCGAAGACCGCATGCATACTAATATGGATGGCGGTGTCTACCAGACACTGCCACCATATTAACAGCTTTTCCGCCCAGTAGGCAATCGGCGGATTCAGGTTCAGCAGGCACTCGAAAACTCAGCTGCCTCTCCTCTTACGATAGTATACATACCTGCAATATTAAATAACAGTTAAAAACTGACAATGTGCCTAGGTTACAGCTTCCAGTAGAATTTAATGAGCAGTTGATGCAATGTAAAAAGGCAGCAAAACAAGAACAAAAAAACACAAACCATATCACAAAACATGCCATAACAAAAACATGTAAGTGGTAATAGAAAGTACAAACAACATAACATAATACCCAAACACATACAAAATATAAAACCACCGAGATCATAACAAAGCAATAAACACCACGCAAATGTAAGAAACATCATATAAAAACATAACATCCAAGTCTGCTACAGTTTTTAGAGCAAATTTTCAGCGTTCCATAAAAGCTGTAAAAACATTCACCTTGTTATGACTGTCTATTTGCTGCCTCCGAATAGCTAATCAAAGGACAGGCACTGCCGTAACAATGGCCCCCAAGGCCCCCACGGTGCGGGGGGGGTCACAAGCTCCTGTGGGCCCCCTCCGGCACTGTGCACGGGTGGCGGGTCCCTGGTGTGAGATCTCCTGACAGGATCCGGAGCGTGGGGGCCCTCTCTATGTACTTTGCAGGGGGTGCTCCTCAAGTTTTGTTAAGCCACTGAGGACATGACAAGGAGAATGATCTCTACCCCCTTTCAGGGCCGGACTGGCCATAGCGGGCACCGGGCTATCCCCCGGTGCGCCGCACGCGTGGGGGCCGTTTTTGTTACAGGGCCGTTTTTGCAGCAAAGCTGAAAATTCTGCCCTGTACCAAAATCGGCCGAAAACCGGCCCTGGCAAAGAGCTCGGCGGCACCTCCAACCCCCCCGCCCCCCGAGAGGGGAGGGGGGGCCGGCCGAGCACTTTGCCAGGGCTGGTTGTGGTTCCCAGTCCGGCCCTGCCCCCTTTCCACGGTTTACACATGTAACGGAGACTGTGGACTGGCTGTCTGTTGACAGGAATGACATCAAGCCAAATGAGCAGCACCTTCCAGGCTAGCTTCCGGGTGTACGGGTAAAAGACAATGGGGTCTATCCACAAAGTGCATTTTGCTGTGTTAGTAGAACTACAATAGTACTACTAACGTACTTAAAAAATGCTATTCACTAAACAACATGCGGCCATCTCTGCTTTCTTTTATGTGCTGAGATTTTTACCCTAACTGTGGAGATCTCCACACACCTAGGTATACGTTTGAGTAGTACGGCTCAGATATACTAACATTTTGTGTCATGATCACCCCAGTTTTTTGGTGCATCCATGATGCTAAAAGTATTTAGCTATTTACAAACTTGCCTTCCTGCACTATTTTGTGTGAACTGTTAGTAAACATTGGCCTACATGTGGAGAGACTGAGGAAGTAGGGTGAAATGAATAATATTTATGAATAAATGAGAGGGGTTTAGGGAGCAATAAGGAGGGCTCAAGGGAGGTTTGGGGAGTGTTTTAGGGTGGGACATGCTCGCATCCAGCCACCCACCCACAAAGGAGGAAGACCATTGCTATTCAGAAACTGATCTCCTATAGGTCCAGCTACAAAGGACTTAAATAGTTGTAAATATACTCCCGCTCAGAGTTGGAGTAAGTCAAGCACTAGATAGGGACAACCACTGGTACTGTAATTCACTACTATGGAAAATGATGGTGGTGGGACTTATAATTAAGCCTATAGGAACTATTGTTAAATTATATTTACTATCTTACTATTTTTAAAAATAAAAACATATTTAATTTAATGTTGAAAAAGGATATATAAAAAAACGTAAATATTAGTTTGTTAGAAAAAATGTTAATAACCTTTTTTAAATGTAAACAGTATGTAACTAATTGTTTATAAATATTAAACTAATTTAAATTCATTATACATTGCTTTAAGTAGTTTTTACTACATAATAAATAGATGTAAATGTTATAATTCAGGTGGGAAGTTTTTCTACTTAAATCTTACGAAAATAATTGTAACCTAATTTAAATTTTTAAAAATAATAATTATTAAATATGAACTAAACTACGTTAATAATACTGTTTAATTTTTGCATCCTTGTTTTATATTTAAAATAATTATAAATTAATTTACATTCATATTAAACATTATTTATTTTGTTGTAAGTTCAATAAACCATTATCATTTTCAAAAATGAATAAGCAGTTTCAGCATCTGCACTTCCTACTGAGAACATGGAAGTGGGGTTTTGCAAGACTTTGCACGTTATTATGTGTTGTACGATAATACGAGTTAGCATGTCTGTTTAAAATAGCGTCTGCAATGACAACAGTATTAGAAAGACAAGTTAATTAAATTATTTTCTCTCAGAACCTCTCCTGTGGGAAAGAGGCATACTGATTGAGTGACTACATATGGCCAAATGTAAAGGTCTCCTCCTACTTTGGATCAAATACGTTGTGTAGTTTACTCTGTTACTTTATGTCTCTGTTTAACCTAGAGTGATTGAGTCAGGCTTCTGGGTCAGTAAAATTATCATAAATAAATTGAACGCAGAGCACCGATTGAGGGAAACATGGCGGCGGGCTGACGCCTGTCGCGGGAGCTCCCCAGATGGAGAGGAGAGGAGGCGAGGCAGAGAGACAAAGTGGCGGATAAAACAGCTCGAACAGTACGAAGTACAGCAATATAGCGAGATGATTTAAAAAAAACATATATACAATTTTGAGTGGACTTACACCGAGCTCATATATGCTGGGCTCGGTGTAAGTCCCCAGAAGAGCTCTCTTGTCTAAGGATCTAGCCATCCATCCTTCCATCAAACTCCTGATATCCACCATTTCAAATTTACATTCTGTCATCTATTCATTCTTTCATTCACAATTCAGTCTTTCACCATTCATTCTGTCCTTCCATCTGTGTGCCCATTCATATCCAAACATTTTCAAACATTTGCAAACGTATCCATCATCTATCCTTCCATCCATCATTTCACTCATTCATCCCTCCATCCATCATTTCACTCATCCATCCCTCCATCCACCCTTTCACTCATCATCCATCATCCACCCACCCTTTCACCCAATCCATCCTTTCACTCATCCATCCACTTTTCCACCCATCCATCCACTCATCCACCCAGCCATTTACCCTTTCACCCATCCAGCCATCCTGTCACTTACTTATCCATCACCCAGTCACTCATCCATATACCCATTCAACTTTTCACTCATCCATCCAACCTTTCTCCCAGTTCTCCACCCTCCCTTTCACTCATGTATGCATTCTTTCACACATACATATTTACATTCTTCCTTTCACTCACCCAGACACCCATTCCCCCATCCATTCTGCCAATCATTCATCCATGCTTTAACTCATCCATCCATCTATCCTCCCTTTCTTGCTCCATTCCCCTTTCACTTAGCCAGTCATCATTCCATCCTCCCTTCACCTATCCACCCACTCATAAATCAATCCATTGACCCTATCACTCATCCATCCTTTCTCTCATCCATCCTTTCACTCATCTATCCACCTTTTTTCTATTCTCCCTTTCACTCGCTCATGCATCCACTTGTCCACCCATCCATCCATTCACTCATCCATCCAACCATTTACCCTTTCACCCACCCATCCATCCTTCCACTTACTAATCCATCCACCCAGTCTCTCAGCCGTCTACCCATTCAACTTTTCACTCATCCATCCATCCTTTCTTCCAGCTCTCCAACCCCCCTTTCACTCATGTATGCTCCACATTCCAATGTTCTAATGTTATTTATTTATTCTGCAAGCATAAGCAATGTGGAAAAAATAGCAAACATATTAAGAAGTAAAATAAAGGTGTTGCCTAGCAGCCCAGGTGCAAAGCCCAGGCACTGAAGGGCACCCCTTTTTGGGCTGTTGTGTACATATGATTTGTCACTTGCTGTGAAGACACTGAGCCACTATGGGTTCACTCACTATGTATAAATTCATGTTTATGATAAACTTTTGAGAAAGCATGAGTTGGGCCAAACCTAAACCTAACTCATCATTTAACGCGCAAGAAACAGCCAAGTCCAACAAATGTGTTTACCAACCACAGCGTCCCGCAGAAGCACCAACTTCTCCCCAAAGCTTCCAATTGCCTTTAAGACAATACACTTCAAGAAAGTTAGGGAGCATCCTTCATCAGCGTTTATTAACTAAGAGCCATTGATAGATTAATTCTAAAGCATCTTTGTATTGAAACTGGTGAACACGGGGTCAACTGTTTACAGACCGAAAGTGTGGAACAGTTTGGAGGGGCAGGGAAGTATGAATTGACAGCTCTTTAAAAATAACTATGAGGCCACAGATCACATCAGGCTTAAGAGTTGGATATAACGTTATTAAAGCTAAAAACATGAGCGCATAATCTTCAAAGGAAAGAACTGCCGTTTTGGGATCGAGAAAGCGTGTTGGAGGCAAATCTGGACTTGGGTGACCTGGTGAATCTGCAGCAGGCACCAATTGTGCGGGAGCAAGGTTTGTCAAATTATTTGATCAGCGCTGCCACAGCCGCCCTGGCAAGCCTGAGTCAACTTGTGTGAAACACTGGGCATTAAACTGATTGCTCCAGGGTAGTCTTCACAGCATGTGCATAATGAGCGTAATCACGACACTCACAGGAAGAAGACCAGGGCACACCAATGGGGGCAAAAGGACATCTAAAGAGAGCAGGGTGTAACAGCCTAAACTGGCCCATTGTCATTCTGTATGGGGCAATCAGCCGCAGACAGAATGACAATGGGCGGGGTGGGGCTGCTCTTATCCTGGAGGAAGAGTTCCAGGCGCCCCATGAGGGGCCTGAGGCTTCTTGCAGGAAGCAGTGCTGCTCCCTGCAATGGCCAGAAATACGGACAAAAGGCGTCCGTAAAAAGGACTCTCACGGACAACAGACGTGAGGTCCAAATTACGGACGGTCCGTGAAATTTACGGACAGTTGGTCACCCTAGCTACTAGCAGCGGCAATGAAGCTAAGTTTATTTCTTGATTGCAAAGCACCCAAAGCACGCACGTACATTCCCAATGGTGGCAGGCTGTCAGGAGTAGAAGTGATGAGATAGAGAGCACACAGGGGGGGGGGCGGAAGGCACAGAGGTCTATGGAATAGTTTTCCCCTATTGTTTCAGAATCTGGTCACGAACTTAGGCGAGGGAGTAGAGGCGTTGCTGTTTCTGTGGACACTGGCGAGAATGAAGGAATAGAAAATAATTTCACCTTATCAACCCCTTTAAATGAGCAGGGTCTGGTGCAAGGGGAGTTGGAGTACACAACAGAAAGTGTCCCAGCCGAGGCTGAGACACAAGTGAGGAGCCGGTACCAGCTGAGATGTCTCCCAGACGGGAGAAATAAAGGCAAAGGGGGAAAAGGAGGGTGACTTGGGAACAAACACCTAGGGAAGTTACCGTAGTTGCTGCAGTCTCCCCTAAAAAGAAAGTTTTAAGAGGTGCTGGAAAACCCCAGCATTGTGGGCAGAAGGGAGTGCGAGTTTCAGTGAAACCCCCTCCCTCCTTAAGATCATATTTCAAAATTATGGAACACGTCACAAGCTCACAAACTAAGGGGAAGAAGCCCTTGATGCAAATGAAACCTTTTCCTGGGAGTATAGATTTTCTGCTTTAGCATTATTACCTCTGAACGATGATGGGCAACAGCTTGAAAATGATAGGGTACTAACCAGTTTTATTGTTGATTCCAGCCCTGGCCCCAGTACATACCCTAACCCTAATACTAGCCTTAATCAGGGCTCCAGTATTAGCCCCTCTATCTCTGCGTATATAAGCTCAGATTACCCACATGGAGAGACCGACAATTCGAAATATGGGGAGAAGCACGGGGAGAATTGTGAGTGCATAACCGACTGAAGAGGAGGGGGTGATGAACAAAATATGGAAAAGTTGTTTTTGAACTTAAGGCAAGATATTTTTGAGAAATTTGAAATATCGGAGTTGAATCAAAGAGGGATTCATGATAAATACAAAGTATTAGAGGACAAACTTGATGACATTGTGAAACGTACTTGTACCTTGGAAGAGGAAGTTAAAACACTGTCAGCAACAGCCTCGGAAAATTCTAAAGACATCGAATTGTTAAAGAAACAGAACAGAGCGTTACAAGAGGACATAGAAAGATTGGAAACACAATCTCGTCGCAACAATTTGAGTTTTTTTCAAAATCCCGGAGGGGGCCGAGAAGGGAGACGTTAAAACTTTCAATTGTACCCTTCTGAGAGAAATTATGCCTGACAGATCAGATATTGAATGGGAGAGAGAGATTCGGAGGGCACATAGAGATCCCTTTAGGTTAAACCCAGAGAGGAAAACTCCAAGGAAAATTCTTATTAACTTCTTGAATTTCACTGCGAAAGAGCTGATATTAGGAAGGGCATTAAAAGAGGAATCTTTAAAGCATGAAGATAAGATCAGATTTAAGCAAGGGGACAGCCCAGAGGCAGTGGGAGCTAGGTACAAGGATGAGTGAGCTTCGAGGGAAGGGAGCTCAGGTACAATTACAATTTCCAGCCATGCTAAAAATAATATGGCAAAATAAAATGTACAATATTAGTGACCCTGAGGAAGTTGATGCATTCATACAACAGATGGATAAATGAGTTATTGCACGCTGGCGCTTGGTAATAATTATAAGGCGATGTAGATAGCTTGTTTTTGTTTTCTATTGTTTTGTGGAGACTGCCTCCTCTGTCTATGCCTTTTCGGGATGGGGGCTCACGAAGGGTGGAGTGTATCGCCCAAGAGGTAGTTTCCTGGGTGGGAGGAAGTAAGGGGGTCACTGGGTGTGGGGTGCAGTGGAAGAAAAAAAACAAAAAAATATGTTCTCATTGAGGTAGCTTTTGATTTTTCTTTTTGGGAGGAACCAGCTGGGGTCATTGACGCAAAGGGGACTCAAGACTTATTCTATCCTGTGAGATGAGTATAGACAAAGCAAAAATAATTAACATATTAACATGGAACGTAAACGGACTAAGAGCTAGAAAAAAAGTTTCACGGGTCGCTGAATTTTTAAAGGATAGTGGCTCTCAAATAATACTACTACAAGATACTCATCTAGAAAGAATTGAGTATAAGCAGTGTTTTGGAAAGTTCCGATGGGTACAGGGGGTTGTATGCTCTGACCAGAGAGGGAGCACCAAGGGAGTTGCCATAATTGTTAAAACCAACCATGAAATAAGATTACTTAAATATGAGTCCGATCTTAGGGGTAGGAGGTTGGTGGCAACTCTTTTAGTTCAGGGCACGCCTTTGGTCTGCATCCTAATGATAACCCAGATTCTTTGAAAAAACTGGAGTCCTATTTGTTGGAGGCAACAGCACCTATTGTATTAGGGGGAGATTTTCATTTTCTCCTAAATAAAAGATTAGATAGGACCTTGAAAGCAAAATACACAAGTCCGCCGAAAACT
Organism: Lissotriton helveticus; assembly: GCF_964261635.1. NCBI lineage: Eukaryota > Metazoa > Chordata > Amphibia > Caudata > Salamandridae > Lissotriton > Lissotriton helveticus. The sequence continues at coordinate 1,025,443,860 of NC_136070.1, read as the reverse complement.
TTCTCTAGACTAACAAGTATAATGAGAGGATATAACTCAGTAGATATATAGCGTATAATGAAGAAGGATAAGATAGAAATTACTTTTTATAGTAAAAAGTATAGGCACCACTCCCGCATAGATTGTTTCTTAGTTGATCAGGAGCTATGTGGAGAGGTGATTGAGGTGACTCATATCCCAGCAATAGTATCGGACCATTCTGCTATGGTACTATCACAGGCATCACCAAAAAGAGGAGCGTAGAAGGTGGACTCTGGATAGGGCGATCCTCTTAGATGAGAGGGTAATTGAAGATTTGAGGGAAAAATCTGAGAGTTTTTTCATCATCAATAAAGGTTCAGCAGAAGGGGATATTGTCTGGGATGCTTTTAAAGCTTATTTAAGTGGAGCTCTAAAATCTATTATGGTAGGCAAAAATAGAGCGGAGAAACAAGTCAGAGAAAGTAGAATCTAAGATATCAAAAGTAAAGAAGGGGAGCTACAGAAGGTATCCATGGAGAACCCAAATAGAGTGTATGTCTTAAGTAAGGAGTTAGAGGGACTACAAGGTGCATTCCGGGCAAAGATAGATAAAAGATCACTGGTTAGGTGGAAGGCGAGTAAACTTCAACATTTTGCCCACAGGGAGAATTGTGGATCATTATTAGCCTGGAAAGCAAAGGCGGATAGGGCAAGAAATACAATACAGGAGCTAGTTAGTGGCGAATCAGGTGACCTTCTGAATGTTAATTCAGCTATGTGTAAGGAGGGTTGTAGATATATGAAAGACCTATATAGAGAGGATATAACACCTAGTCAAGAAGATATAAAGGAGTGGCTTGGGATAACAACACTCCCTCTGCTATTTTCCGAGCAATTGAAAGTCCTAGAAGGAGAGATCAAGGAGGGGGAGATAACAGCCCAGTGTAATAAAATGGTTAAGGGAAAGGCAGCTGGACCGGATGGGCTCCCTGTGGAAGTTTTTCTCTGTATCATAGACATTGTAACCCCTGCCATACAAATTTTATTTAATAAGATATATATGGGTGGAAAAAAGGTCCCTAAATCTTGGCTAGAAGCCACAGTTACCTTGATTCTGAAACCTAATATGGATCCACGGAAGATAGATTCATATAGGCCGATTTCTTTATTAAATACAGATTACAAGATCTTTTCTGGTATTATTGCAACCCGGGTAGCTACAGTAATACATGAGGTCATCCATCCTAATCAAAGAGGTTTCATTCCCGGGAGGCAATTAAATGAATTGATCTTTCAGTTATTAGGAGTTATAGATGTGGCAGAGGCCCGGAAATTACCCTTGACTATGGTGGCAGTGGATGCAGTCAAAGCTTTCGACCAGGTACACTGGCCCTATCTATGGGAGGCTTTGCAAAGCTTTGGTATTCCACAAAATATGGTTAGGGTGGTGCAGACTCTGTATCATGGTCCCAAAGCCAGATTACTTATAAACGGGAAGTTGTCAGATTGGTTTGAATTCTTTAGAGGGACAAGGCAGGGCTGCCCCCTTTCCCTGCTCCTTTTCAATATATATATTGAGCCTTTAGCTAATTTGATCAGGGCAGATATGTCTATCTCTCCTTTTAAATGTCATACATAAGTTAGGGCTCTACGCAGATGATATGCTGCTTTACACAAGTAATCCGCAAGAAGCAATCTCAAACTTGATGAAGAAGGCGGAGGTGTTCTGCCTCATTTCCGGGTATAAAGTGAACCTAGGGAAAACAGATTATGGATTGGAATCAGGGTGTGGTAAACTGTGGGGCGAAGAACCAAATAGGATACTTGAGAGTGCAAATAACACAGAAAATGGAAGATATTATAAAAGTAAATTGGAAGAAAGTTGGTCAAAAAGTTATAGGCCTACTTTCTAAATGGGCGAATCTACCACTTAATATTTATGGTAGGATTAATCTCATAAAAATGATCATGCTACCTAAAGTGACATTTCTTTTTAATACTATCCCATTGACTTTCCAGAAGAAAGACATAGTAAAACTTCGGCGAAAGAATGGAAAGTTTTATTTGGGCATCAAAAGGTTCCAGGATTTACTGGAAAACACTACGTAGGCGGCTCGAAATTGGAGGTCTGGCATTACCAGACATACTTGCATTTTGTTACGCTTTTCTGTTTAAGAATATTCGCATGATGGCCAACAAATTTGACAAATCAAGGATAGGTGCACTTTTTGAAGCATTATTGGCAGATGTACGACAAGGTCAAACAATTTTTTTTTTAAAATATGGGGACCCTAAATTCCTTAAAAAGGTGAGGCTTAAGATTTTAACGTCAGCACTGAATACATGGATGTATTTGCGAAAAACTCTAAGAGTCCCTTATTTTTCATAATGAGCCCAAATTTGGGACTCTCCTGGTACACCGGAATGCTTGAGGGATCAACTAAGTCGTCTTCTGAAAACTGGAGGTATTCGCTACTGGGCAGATCTTAAGGTCGGTATAAATTTGATGAGTTGGGAGGCATTGAACAATTGTACTAATGGTCTGCTGACAAGGTTCAAATACTATCAACTTAGTTCCTGGTGGGCAACGCAAGACTGGGTAGAGGTTGAGGATTCTAAATTTGACCAAGTAATGAGAACTGGTCAGTGGAGTAAAGAAACATCGTTTTGGTATTGGGCCTTCGTGGAGACAGGTGGAAAGATTGAGAATGACATTTTAAAATTGTTGAGTGAAGAGTTCAAAAATCGGGACTTGATGCAAATGTGGAGTAACTCATATATTACGCTACGAAAAGTAGTAAAATCAGCACCACTTAAACGTAATCACCTGTTCACCACGTATAGAGCTTATTGGTCCCCTGTAAAACTCTCCAAGGTCACAGGTAACACCTATACCTGTCCCAGGTGCATGCAAGTAGAGGTGGACGATACACATATGTTTATGTCATGTTCAAAAATAGTCTCTTTTTGGAATGCAATAAGTGCTTTTTTGGAAGAAACCATTGGGATACAATTAAAAGTAACATTATACTTAATTTTCTTCAGGCTAAGTTTGGACCAAGAAGTGCAAATTTCTGCTGTCGAATCCAAATTTTTGTTTTATGTAGTTTTGTTGGCAAGACGTGAGATTGGTAAATTATGGAAATCTGGGAATCCTCTGATTTTGTCTGTGTGCCTCAGGAGTATTATATATATTAGTGAATCCGTTATGGCATGTGACCAAAAAAACAGAGAGAAAGTGTGGGCTCTGTTGTTAAAGTGGAGAGAAAAGGAAACGTGAGTCCCATGATTATGCCACCTACTCTGTTGGCCATATTGTCTCCTATTCCTCGGCAGGCTCAGTTAGTAATGGAGATGGAACAGAAAAGTTGTATACTTGTGGGTAACCACTCTTTTGGTCTCGCTCTATGGTCCATGGTCTGGTTCCCCATGGTATGACCTAGAGAGACTAGAGTATAACCCAGCAAGATATTTGGCAAAATGAGGACATATAAAATAAAAAAATTAAACAATATAAACTGCAATATAAGAGGTTGTATCGCAAAAAGTGAGCAGTGGGCAACTTAGGTTAAGACTCACTTTCGGCCACAGATTTGGGCGGTCCTGTGTCTTAAGTAGTTAAAGAGCTGGAGCAAAGCTACCACCTTACAGTGGTAAATAGTTTCTTGTCAGGAACTTTCAAGGTATGTGCTGCTTTAGCCTAGAAATATAGGAGGGTTTGTCATTATATTTAAAGCAAATATTAGGTTGGTAAAATGATACAGAAGTCGTGGGAGCACCACCATTTTGATAAGCGCCACCTTCCCTGTCACTGAAAGATTAAGAGTTTTCCAAAACTCTATCTGCTACATCAGAGCAGTGATCACTCTAGTAAGGTTATCATCTAACAAGTCCCGGTCAGTGTGATATATCCGTATTCCCAAAGAGGGGAACATGGACGACTGCCATGTCACTGGGGCACCGCAAACAGTAAGGCAAGGCCCGGTCATGTGGGAGACAAAGGGGAACAAGCATGATATCCCTCAGTTGACTCGTATCCCCGACAACTTCGCAAAGAGGTTGAGGGTGTTAGGTTTGACAGACGGCACAGTACGTACATCCCTGATATATAGCAGGATGTCGTCGGCTTATAGCATGAGTTGGGATATCCCATGAGTGTCTGTGCTTATCAGGATCCCCCAGTGGTCTGCAGATAAACTCACAACCTGTGCTAACAGTTCAATGGCCAGGGAGAAAATTAGCTGAGAGAGAGGGCATCTCTGTCTAGTGCCTCTACAGATCTTCATAAGTTGTGAGAACAAGGTGCCAGTACGGACTTGTAACATTGGAGCACCATATAGCAATTTAAGCAGACTTAGAAAGTATGGGCCAATTCCATACCTCGGAAGCACATTAAACAGATATGGCCACTCAATGGTGTCAAAAGCTTTTCCCAAGTCCAGTACCAGACAACCCAAAACTGGGCAATCACGAAGGGCATATCTCATTACACAAATAAGTCTGCGTATGTTGAGGGAGGTGTTGCGCTCTGGGACAAAGCCATTTCGGTCCTCGTGTTTGATGGGTGGTCTCAGTAGTGCCAGCCTTCCCGCCAGGACTCCTGCCATTATTTTATAGTACACATTTAGTAGCGCCAATGGGCGATACAATCCTAGTTGTGTGGGATCTGTCAGGTTTTGGAAGGGTAATCAACGTGGCTTCAGTAGGGAGACAGGTAGACTCGCATATTGTAATGACTCTGTGTACACTGCGGTGCTAAAAGATCGGCGTATGTTTTGTAAAATTCAGATGAAAAGCCATTTGGGCCTGGTATATTCCCGGAGGCTAAGATGTTCATCGCAGCGCGTATTTCATCTGGCATGATTGGGGCGTCTAGCTCCATATGTTGTTCTGGTGTGAGACTGGGGAAAGCAAGGCCAACTAGGAAGAAGTTTATGTGTAGTTCCAATGCTTCCAGTGTTGACTGGTACAGTTTCTTTAAGTGAAGGGTCAGTGTGTTATGTATATCGTGTTGTGTGTATTTTATCCTGCAGCCAAGGGTCCTAAGCACTGTGATGGGGCCTGTCGGCTGATCTTATTTGATCAGCCAGGCGAGGAGCGACCCAGAGCGGCCATCCATCGCATGTTTTTTCGATGAGTGTGCCGTGTAGTTCAGACATCTAAAACGTTCCAGCAGTGACAAATGTTTTCATGCACATCTGACAATGTTGTTGAGCATGGGGATGCCGCCGCCGCGTGCGCCTCCAGTGATAACAGAGCGGGTTCCACATCTAGGTAGTCTGACTCTACTTTTTGTTGCATGCCATTCCTAAGCATTTTCCACGTAGCATGACCTTTAGGGCATCCCATCCCACTAAGGTTGACGTCGTCAGGCCTGCATTGTGTTTAAAGTACTCCTGAAGGCAGTTCTAAGAGATTTGCGGAATACAGCATCCTCCAGCATTGCTGGCTGTAACCTCCAAGTGGGAATCAGGGGGGTCCTACTTTCCCAGGCAAGTATCACAAACTCCAGGTTATGATCCGAATGGGTGCACACTAAGCAGCATGTGTCTACTACAGAGGGAAGTAGTGTAGGCGTGCTCAACAAGCTATCTAAACAAACATGTAATGTAATGTATGTGGCAAGGAGTAGAATAAGCATACCCGCAGCATGGGGTTTAGGTTGCCTCCACATGTCCACCAAGTCCCACCTATGCGCCCAGTCCCTCTACATGTTTGCATTAGTGGATGCTGCAGTGTAACGCAGGGGAGGGAAAGATCTATCTAGATCCACATCCATGACACTGTTAAAATCTCCCCTTATGAGCCACAGCATGTCACACCACTTAGCTAGCACCAGTGAAAGTGATCTCAGGAAGAAGCCCTGATCAGTGTTTGTGGCGTGAACATTGCCCAGTAGGAGAGGTCGTCCATCTAGCCTACCCTCAATAAGCACATATCTGCCTTCATTGTCCGTCACTACTTCTACTGTCAGGAAGGGAGTGTTTGGGTGAATCCAAACCAGCACGCCCGAGCATAAGAGGAGAAGTCTGTGGCATACACATGGCCCCTCCATTTAAATTGCAGTCTAGCTGACTCGGTGTCTGATAGGTGCATTTCCTCCAATAAAGCAATGCGTACATTGTGCCTTTTGAGGAAGAAGTATACCGCATAATTGCGGGAAGGTGTGCAGAGGCGCCGCAAATTCCAAGTAAGGATCTTTTGATCTGTCATATCACTGTTATAGGGGTGTTGTGATTACTCCTAGGTCAAGGTATGCTTGCATTTGTGTGTATAAGTGACAGCAGACGTCACAGGGCGTTCCCCTCCTAAAGGCCCGTACAACTTGGTTTAAAATATACGTTTCAACATGGCAATGTGTGAATACCAGAAGGAAGGTCTCCATTAAGATAAGGAGCGGCCCAAACCCATACAGAAATTCCATACAACCAGTTAAGTCCCTAAATAAAGGAGGGAGTGAGAGGGCGTGGGACCTTGCAGAGCATCCAAAAGTATCATCTCCTAACTTTGTCATAGGTTGCGCCTTCCATGCATGCAGTGTAACAATAATCCAGTGAGAAATTACTGCCGTAGCAGTACACAGACTGGCCCAGCCTCCCCACATATACAAACAGTATTGCCTACTTATTGTGCCGGTGAGTAGGGGAGCAGGGCCCTTTTAGAAGGTAGCAGGCTATATAGGTCAGGTGTATATTAAATAATAATATTATTTGAAGTCTGTGGGGTGATGTCCGGCAGATTCAGTGAGGCAGTGTCAAATGGATACACCACTGAGGAGGATTAATCTCCGGATGAAGGGATCAATGCCACATCTTTTCCAGAGCCTTCCGGGATGGGGGTCAGGCCCTGAAAACTGACCAGTCGTCTCCAACCCGTCCCACGTGTCCTGTGGCATGTCAACAAGTCTTGCGAAACAACAGTTGATGTACAGAATGCAGAACAATGTCATACATTCACTCCAGTACAGAGATCTGGGCCTCAATACATCGTTTTTTTGCACTCCTCACCTCCCCAGTTCAGACATGGCCATATGCAAATCAGCCTTGACCCTGTGCCTCATGGGAACAGTCCAGCCCGAACTGCCAAGCCATGTCTTTCCTGGACTAGAATCAAGCATCCTAGGACCGGTTTCTGGCTATCAGCCGTCTTCAGCCAGGATAGCTTGACTCCAGTGGTGTGGAGAGCATGGGACTCACGTCTGAGCATACCCATCCCACTCGGGGTGACAAATGCAAAACAACAGTTGATGGACAGAATGCATAACAATGTCATACATTCACCCCAGTACAGAGATCTGGGCCTAAATCCATCGTTTTTTTGCACTCCACACCACCCCAGTTCAGACATGGCCATATGTAAATCAGCCTTGACCCTGTGTCTCATGGGAACAGTCCAGCCCGAACTACCAAGCAATGTCTTTACTGGACCGGAATCAAGCATCCTAGGACCGGTTTCTGGCTATCAGCCGTCTTCAGCCAGGATAGATTGACTCCAGTGGTGTGGAGAGCATGGGACTCACGTCTGAGCATACCCATCCCACTTGGGGTGACAAATGCAAAAGAACAGTTGATGGACAGAATGCAGAACAATGTCATACATTCACCCCAGTACAGAGATATGGGCCTAAATCCATCGTTTTTTTGCACTCCACACCACCCCAGTTCAGACATGGCCATATACAAATCAGCCTTGACCCTGTGCCTCATCGGAACAGTCCAGCCCGAACTGCCAAGCCATGTCTTTCCTGGACCGGAATCAAGCATCCTAGGACCGGTTTCTGGCTATCAGCCGTTTTCAGCCAGGATAGCTTGACTCCAGTGGTGTGGAGAGCATGAAACTCACGTCTGAGCATACCCATCCCACTCGGGTGACAAATGCAAAACAACAGTTGATGGACAGAATGCAGAATGTCAACAAGTATTGCCTTTCCTCCAGCTACCCCGTGGAGCCTTGCTGCGAACAGCAGCGAATACTGTAAATCCAGTTAGCGGAGCTTCTGCTTCACCTGTAAGAAGCAGCCCCTCTGGCGCGGCACCCTCAACGTGTTCTCTATTTTGATTTCCTGGAGTTTATTCGTTTCACTTAGTACCGCCTCCCTATGCTTATAGTGCAACACCTTGAAGATGAATAGACATGTCCTCAATCAAGGCGCCTGTCTCCTAGAGGGGATTTGGTGTGCCCACTCAATCGTAAAGAAGGGGGACAATGAGGTAGCAGGCATCTAGTCTCTGATCCATTGCTCCACGAATACGACCACATCTTGGCCCTCCTCCCCGTCCGGCAACCCAATCAAGCTCACAATGTTCCACCTAGAGTGGTCCTCTGCCTCTTCCACCCTGTCCTCCAGGTAATGTATTCTGGCCTCTTATACACACTGCTCTTTTTCAATAAAGTCTGTTACTGGCTTGAGTTCTGATAGAGTGCATTTCGTGGTCGTCTCCCAATTTGACAGCTTTCTGTGGTCTGCATCTAGTAGCGTAAGGTCATGTGCTACACTGTCTATTTTGGATTACTGTGAGGCATGGGATCTCTCAATGGCATTCAGTATTGTATCCAGCCTATCCCCAGGAAGGTGGGGCTGGTCTGTGAGAGTTGATTAATCTGTGTTCCTCATACCTGAGGTGTGTGAGGAAGCACAAGACCCAGTATCCCTTGTCCGGCCCATCCCTGTGGTCTCACTGTTTTGCATCTATGGCGGCCCCCGGCATCGCCGTAGCCTCATTGGGTCCAATAGGAATTGGGCCGGGTAAAAAGGAGGAGAGTGCCAAGTTCAACTGATGGCATGGCCCTGTGGTCCTCAGTGTTGTGAGAATAACTTACGGGCTGCCAATTTACTGCACAGTACTGACGCCCTTTGCAGATGGACTCAGTGACATTTTAATGGCCTCCTCTCCAGGGGTGCCCAGAGGCAGAAGGGCGTTGTCGGCTATACCTCAGGGTCGTACTTCTGTGATGTTTTGGGGAGCGGGTGGTATACCAAAAGGGTAACAATACTTCCAACTGACTCGTTGAGAAAGAACAAAGATGGGTCTATAGACTAGGAACTTCCACCAATGGTCTTAATGATGAGATCCCTTGGAACTCAGTTTTGAAATAATCTAACTTTATGACATGCCCAAATTACTGATTATTTACCTCGGTATATGTGGTTCGTCCTTCCAAGGGGGTACCAGTTCCTGATACCCCCAGGCTCACCCCATCTGCTGCAACTGCTGGGCCACCAGTCACCTCTCCTTCCTTTACTGCTCTGCTAACTTTAGCATTTTTACCCATCAATCGACACTGGTAATTGCGAGGCATTAAAGTTTAATTTATGTACACTATCAACCTCTGTGTGGAACGTCACCACCCATTCAATGTATTGGTGTGACTTACGTTTACTCATTGTCAACACTAGTGCGCTATGACGGGCTTTGCCTCATCCCGCCTATTAGAATTTTCCCATCCTCTGCGTACCTAATTGCCAGGACACCTACGCAATTTAACATTTCTCCCTTGACGACCATTGTGCTGTGATGGGTTGTGAAACATCCCGTTTACCAGCAATTGTCTTATCGCTTGCGCACCTTTCACCAATTTATGTCGCCAGCAGTGCGCGTCAATAGGCTGTGACACGCCTCCTCTGTGGCACGGATTTGGCGTTTCTGCAACAATTATTTGTTTTCCTTATTTTATGTGCACTGTCCTGCAGGCAGCTCACCTACACAAAGAGAACCGTCTTTGTCCCTTAGATTTTTCTCTGCACTCGTAACCCCCTTTTTTTGTCAAGAATCTTTTGTGTCAACGGCCTTCTGCCGATAATGTTTCTTGTGCATTTGACACAACGTTTACCCTGGAGACCGGAGCACATTCGCTGAGTCGCGCCCCGGTCTAGTTACCACTTGCAACGTGCAGACTAGGTGATTGGGCACTTCTTTACTGGCCATGACTCGATCATGACGCTACCTCCCCATTCACATCTGATTGGCCACTCGTTTCCTTCACACGCCTACCACCCACTAAGCCACGCCCACCACGGAAGTAGGGCGCGAAACATTTACGGCATTTATACAGCATTACTGGAGACCAGGATCATCTTCAGGATCCGGTAACGAGGGTGACAGTAGGTTCTAAGAGGGTGCTTGGCGTCGAGGGCGTAAGTTACATCCCAGCATCTACGGCCCCCTTCCACGGAGCCAGAGTGATCGAGCTAAGTAACATGCCCATATTACTGATTATTTACCTCGGTATATGTTGTTCTTCCTTCCAAGGTTGTGCCAATTACGCCACCACCCCCCTCCCGAGATCCATGGTGTGTGACTTACTCACCATACAAGTGAGACATTTTACTCTATGTTTTTTATTTATGAGGTCACTGGCTATTTTGGTCCATTGATCTGCATTCCACATGCTGATTTGCTGACTTCCAAACAGGGGCTACCTTGATCCTAAGAAGCACCTGTAGTCCACAGCACCCCTATGTATAATGTTACTTCTCCTGGGACATAAGATGGTGTTAACTATACTGTTATTTCGCCATTCACTGTCCTCCCACCACAACTGGAGCACTGTAGATATACCTAGGAGCATAGCGAATTTTAACTGTTTGTTTTGTCTCTTATGTGTATGTCTTCGTCCTTTTTTTCCCACAGGTGCATACACACTGACTGTGAGGTCCCCCTAATGGGCAGACCCTGGAAGAAGTTTTTTCACTTCTTCATGCACTTTTTTACAACAAATTTTCACTTTCACGTCCCTAGGTCAGGGTGGGCCTTAAAGTGCTCATACCGCCAGGGTTTATTACACCTTTTGTCCTGATGAATGCCTGGTAAAATTACACCGTTTCAAGGCAGAAACATGTTGACTGATTATTAAATTCGAGAAAAAAACAAACAATCTATTTGGTCTATTTCCCAACATAATTTTAACCTGTCCAGGTGATCAAGCGCTAAAAAATTTTTTTGATACACTGAAGACAATTGTTATACCTTCACTCCCTAATAATTATCACTCACGTCACCCCTATTTCACAAAACCTGCTCCGCAGTAGTTCTGGCGTCGAAGCACACTGAAGAGGCACTCGGCCTCTTCAGTGGGGCCCAATGATGAAGCATGTCACCAACCAGGGTGGTGAGTGAGGGCTTTCTTAATTAACCCAAAAGGGGTCATATATTGCTCCAATTGTACGATAACTGTATTTTTTTTGGACACTCTTTTCTTGTTGATACGGGTATACCACAAGGTCCATGTAAGTCCCCCATTAATTTTTGGGTAACATTGCTGCTCTCCTGAACCGGGGCACCGGACTTGACTCCTGTGCTCCACTGTATCAGAAGGCTTGACCCCTGGGAACCCCACGAGTGTCAGCGGCACGCATTGGGTCCTGTAATTGCCTGTTAAGGGGCACTTATAGGTATGCAGGGCATCAGCTTCCAAGTCACCTACTCACTGATTGATTCACACCACCTCCAAAAATGTGTAGGAACCCGGCGGCGCCAGCCACCTGGCAGCCTACGATGCCCCTGGCCTCAGGTCTCTGGTCTACGATTCCCAGTTCGGGCCACAGCGCTATTCCTTCAGGCGAGTCAGAGGCACTGCTCCTTATGTGGTTAGTGCTGGAATTGTCACGTTGTAGCTCTAGTGGGGTCGGGTATGAGTCTCCTTCTCCTGGCCACCCGCTTCCAATGTCTCCCCTCTGGCTGCTGCAGCCTGTTTCCAGCTTCAAATTGCCTTGGTGCCCCCGGCCTGCAGGCCGGCGCCGGGGCCTGAGCAGCTACGCAGCAGTCGCTGACCTCCATGTTGCGGCACTTCACTGCAGCCCTCTGCCATGTTCCAGCCCCTGACTCACTGCTTGGCTCCCTCACTGGGCAGCATTTGCAGGGCGCAAATGCCCAAGCTCCATTGGCTCAGCGTTTCGGACCTCGCCTGCTGTACGGCCCTCTCACAAACACACCCAAGGCCAGTCGTTACGGTCTCTTCACCCAACTCACCACCATGGTACATCTCTGGAAATGTTGCTCCGAGCCAAATCTCCATTGCAAGCCCGACAGTGGGGCCCGACCGCTCAGTGGCAGTTTTTTGACTTCCACCACTTCAGGGCAATCTCCTAAGGGACTGTGGGAGCTGTTGCCTGTCTACATCTTAGTTAGTGGATGCTTTGCTGCAATGGGTAAATTAGGCTGATAAACAGGATATGTAGTTGAGCAGTACTAAAACAAGTCTGCCATGTTGCCACGCCCCGTTAGATTTGTTGTTATACAGCCTTATTATAAACAATGTAGTTCTGTACATTCAGGTATTGCCATGGGCCATATTAACTCTAGATTGTGAGACTTAGGACCTCAACAACCATTGTTAATGTCTAGAGCTTAATACCAGGCATTTCCATGTTATGGGCCTCTAAATTTAGAGGTAAACCGTGGCATAGGGAAATAAAAGGGTTTGGTCATGTGGGGAAGATATGATTAGAATCTCTGGTTGCATCGGCAACAAGCATTGCCAAAGTCAATAGATGTGGAGTTGTCTGACAGCCTTTTGCCTTTTTCAATGTTTGTTTTGTTATGTCATGGCTTTGCAAACTTTTATTGTCGAGGATGCCGCTGAGTCCTCATTAATCTAAAAACAAAATAAGCAAACATTATTGGGGTCTCAAAAAGCCTACATTGGCATAGTAGTCGTAGCACTGAATGGAACTACTTTGTGTGTGGAAGTGCACCTTGTGACAGTGAAGTGATGGGATATAAATGTGATAACTACACTAGGTTGGCCTCTATGTGCCATATAAACTTCGTAAATCATATGTTAACTATATATTGTGTATAATCTATTCCTAGCAATGAACGATATACTCTGCTCTTCTCAGACCTATTGGTATGTTCGGAAACATTAAGTTTAGTTTCTCTATTAGCAGCAACCGTTTAGTTGAAATCACGTGATTACTCTTTCTGCACGAAACCACGATGGCCGGTCAAGACGCCTACTCCATTTGTTAGCTTGTAGCTCAAGGAAACCCAAGGTCACACCTGCCCTTCTTGTGGGATGCGCACATTCTAGCAGAGCCCGTTCCTGTACTCCTCGGGCTACAGATAGTTAGGGAGGCACCTCACTGACCTGCCCCCGGAATAGCTTAGGCCTAGGCTACTAGCAAATCAATTGTGCCTTATATGGGTATTCCTCTTGGCTTACTGACAAGTTGTATCTTTCCTTGTAAGGTGGCATTGTGGACGCATGAAACGTATATATGCTTTGTATCTTGAACATGTAGTCAGTCTCCTCTGCGCACCTCTGTGGGTCGTGTAGACCGAGGCTCCCCTGTCAGGGCTTGTATTTGTGGAATGAACGATTGAACCTTCTCCACTGCCAACTGAATTCTTATTAATGTTATTGATATATGGACTATCGGTGAGTATGGTCAATTAATATTTAATTTGAATCCTCCAGTTGGCGACTCTGCCGGGACTCCGCGTTAGTGTTGTCCCCTCCTGTAAACAGGGGTGAAGGGACAGGGAGGAGTTCTGGCCGAGTGGGTGGACAGAAAGAGGATCCTGCTTTGAAACACCTGTCCATGGTACGGAAAATTCCACTCTCGAGCCCAGTATCCCTCCCAGCTGCTGAAGACCCTACGCCAGAGTCCTAGGGGCTTAACCCGAGAGAAAGACAGACTGTGTCGGTTTGTCTAGGTGTCGGCAGTGGAGAATTTGCAGTCGACCTGAGTGCACCAGGTGAGTGAATTTTTTCGATTGGATTGGATACGGAACACTTGGAGGAAGTGTTTCCCTTTGATGACGATTAACTGTTTCTGTTGGTACTCGGGAAAGCCGGATTGCAAGGGAATTTGAGGGTCTGACGTTACGGCGAAGTGGCTGTTCGGGTACATACCTCACAGACTTGTTTTGGTGAAAACTTGAGATTACACTTGGTGCCTTAGCGGTGTACGGCGTTACTCGCTCGGCCGAATCCTCTTCGGGAAAGCCCTGGGAGCAACTGGGTAAGCTAGGGTTCTGGAGCTATATGCCCAGACGCCCGGCCCAACCAGAACAGTACCATGGGATGGCCTGTAAGAGGGTTCGTGGTTCACCTGCCAAGTGATCTCAGAGCAGTCTAGGGACTGCTTCTTTGTGTTGTTGTTTTGTTGGTCTGGAATTCTGTCGAATCAATTCCCCGAACGAGAGTCGACGGGCTCTGTTCATTGTTGAAGACGTCATTTGTATAGAAAAAAAGAATACGAAAGAGTTATTGCCTTGCACTACTTTACAGCACTTTATATGTACGAATGAGATGTTGAAGACTGAATGATGAGAAGGACGCGTCCATATGTGAATGAGTTTTGAAGTTTGTGAATAAAATTGTGTAATTATTATCATGCCTTGTTTTAGTAAAATATGTTTCCGCTGTTGTTGTCGGCGAGGTACACGGCTGGAAGAAAAACAGCCGGCCCCTCCTGAGGGCAGTCCTAGCTTTGATATGTATGTCAAACATGGTTTGCAGCCAATTCTATTTAATACACTCTGGCACAAATATACCAGAGATAATTCGGATTTGCAATGGCCTCTAACGGGGTCATTTGATGAACAAAAAATTAATTATATACAGAACAAATTGTTTATGAAAAGAAGCCGTCAGTCGATGTTTGATTCCCTGAACTTACGGACGCTAAAATCTTCCGTGGAGCTTGGGAGAGGAGAAGGACCTGACCTGTGATCTTCCGGCCATTTGGGTGCCGCTGTTCCCGCTGTTCCCGCTACTCCTCGCCGCACCCGCTGCGCGGGCTGCAGCAAGCGGCAAGGACCGAATTGGCGGCTGGGATTGGAGGAGGAAAGGAGAAGGGCGTAATCCACAACGCAAGGACTCCAAAGACCAAGAGTCCCTGCAACCGGCCAGGTGCGCACGGCCGTGCCCCCTGGGAGACACGCCCCCCGCCCAACCAGGTTGTTAAAGGCGTGTGCTTCCCCATATGCTGTGGGACGCTAAAATCTTCCGTGGAGCTTGGGAGAGGAGAAGGACCTGACCTGTGATCTTCCGGCCATTTGGGTGCCGCTGTTCCCGCTACTCCTCGCCGCACCCGCTGCGCGGGTGCCGCTTCGAGGGCTGCAGCAAGCGGCAAGGACCGAATTGGCGGCTGGGATTGGAGGAGGAAAGGAGAAGGGCGTAATCCACAACGCAAGGACTCCAAAGACCAGGAGTCCCTGCAACCGGCCAGGTGCGCACGGCCGCGCCCCCTGGGAGACACGCCCCCCGCCCAACCAGGTTGTTAAAGGCGTGTGCTTCCCCATATGCTGTGGGACGCTAAAATCTTCCGTGGAGCTTGGGAGAGGAGAAGGACCTGACCTGTGATCTTCCGGCCATTTGGGTGCCGCTGTTCCCGCTGTTCCCGCTACTCCTCGCCGCACCCGCTGCGCGGGTGCCGCTTCGCGGGCTGCAGCAAGCGGCAAGGACCGAATTGGCGGCTGGGATTGGAGGAGGAAAGGAGAAGGACGTAATCCACTACGCAAGGACTCCAAAGACCAGGAGTCCCTGCAACCGGCCAGGTGCGCACGGCCGCGCCCCCTGGGAGACCCGCCCCCCGCCCACAACTGCTCCAATTAAACAGAATACGTGGCGCATAGCGGGACGCTAGCGGGACGCCGAGCGAAGCCCGAGCAATGGGCGGGCAGTCTGTGGCAGTCAGGGGCTGTCAAGGCTGGGCTGGGCCACGTCCCTTTCTTCCAGCATACTGTGTGTGTGTTTTGTTAGAGCTTCTATCGGAGGTAAACAACCCTGCAATGTCTACAAGGTCAGGGAAGTCCCTGAGGAACGAGGGAGGCGGTGCTGTTCCTACCGCGCCGACTATGATCGGCTCCATGGACCGTTTCATCACCAGAGTAGCGGCGGTAATTGAAAAGGAAATAGTGATGACTGAAAGACGCCTTTCTGATGTTTATCTTCCCGCTAGGCGTTCTTCCCTAGGGGCTGTGGCTTTGGCAATGTCACCATCCCCAAACAATGCTCAATGTCCCCCTACAACGGACAATCCCCAGAAGTCCCGTATCTCAATAATAGGGGACACAGTTGACAGGTTGGAGAAACTGGCAGCGTTACTGCCGGGGCAGGAGGACTATGAGGTTGTGGAGGTTTTTGAGGAGCCCGGGGCTTTGCCCCTAAATGGAATCCAGGCTCCTACGCCCAGCGTGGTTCCTTCACCAAATAACCAGGATATTGTGGATGAAGCAGTTGAGCCCGCAAGACCTTCGGTGTTGCCCACACATGATAAGGGGAAGAGGGGTTGCCGCCGCTGGAAGGGGAAGTATGTCACCCTTTCCAAATGCTCTAAGAAGCAAGAATGCAGAAGACTGGGGGTAAGATCATATTCCCTTCCTACCCCCACCACAGAGGAAGTACCAATTGAGGGGATTTTGTCAAGCAATTTATCAAAAGAGGGGTGTAGCTTGCCAATCTATAGTAGCAATGTGTTGAGCACGGCTGTCCCTGACTACACCGACATTATTACTAATAAGCTCACTAGTCTTTTAGCCCCCCTGCTTAGTATAGTTGAAGGATTGGGCACAAGATTGGACAAGCTAGAGCAAACAACACTCGATAACTTCTGCTCGCTTAAAAATCTGATTAAATTGCAGAGTCGAGTGAGTGAGAAAAATATGGTGGGGGAGGTAGGGAAATTACTCCCTGTATCCCAGGGCCAGACGCTGGCTCCATCTAATGTACTCTCAGTGGGGGGGAAAACAGCTCCTTCCTTAAACCCAGTTCCGTCTGTACCCTCAGCAGGATGTTACTCTAAACCCAAGCAAAAACCACCCGTTCTTCCCAAATCCCAACCCCAAAAGCTTTCCCAACCTAAGGCAGTAGACAAAGTGAATCCGCCTAAAGCCAACCAAACAGTGGAGGGGGACCAGAAAGCAAGGGGCAGCAGTCCTAGCCCTACACCTATCCCCGATAAGAACAAGACAACCCCTGTTCCACCTGTAGTTGGTCCCCCTAGGCTGCCACAAAGGAGGCACTCGGCAAACCTTCCCCCGGACTGCCTTCCCTATGTGGCTGTCTTGGTAAAAGTTCCCCCATTGAAGGAAAACCAGATAGAAACACACCAGATGCTAAAAAACAAGTGTATACATTGGTTAATATCAAAAAAACCATTACCCCCCGGTGTGGACGGGCTGATACTAGCCGTCCGTAGAGTGAACTGGGTGGGTCAAGGTAAGAAGCATTTGGAGGGGGACTGCATTATTATCAACTTTCAGGATCCTAGGGTGGCAGGTTTAATTTGTGCCCAGGGCCAAGAGCGAGCTAGTCAGGGTGTACAAGTAGTGGATTTGTCCTATTTTTACCCCAGGCCTGTGTCTAATTCAAAAAAACTGGGTCTGGCTGTAAATCCTCTTTTTCAAAGTATGGGTGTTTGCTGGCCAGTGGAACCTTTGTCACACCCCCAGGCTGGTTGGATTACTCCCAATTGGAACCTGGGGGGGTGTTGACCTGAGGGAGTCGAGGGGCAGTTAGGGGAGGAAGTGTATAGTGTAACTATTGATCCGAAACAGATGCCCATTTCCTCTTCTCTGGAGGAAATACCGCTACTACCAATTGATATAGCGGGAGCCAGTATGCCCCAAACTTCTAGTTCTTATCTGGGAGCTGACGGTCCTCCGGTGGGCTTGCCCCCCTGTCCTGCTCCTGTGAGCAGAGGTGCTGCGTCTGTAGGGGACACTGATCTTAGGGTCGCCAGCTGGAATGTGGCTGGAATTACCAGGAAGTTACAACTTCCAGACTGGAATGCCTTGGTAGAGGAATATGCTATATGCATCTTCCAGGAGACCTGGAGCGTGGTTCCTGTGCACAGAGCAGGTTATGCAACCAGCTCTATCCCGGCCATACGCTCGTCCTCTAAGAAAGGACGACCCTTGGGTGGTCTTTTAATTTGGGTGTCAGCGTCCCTAAACTGGAGGTTAGTGGAGTGTCAAACAGGTTGCCCTGACATTCAAAACATCATCTTAAAAGACTCTCGGAACCGAGCAGTGCTGAATATTTTCAATATTTATGCACGCAGTACCAAAGGGGGTAATCATTCACCAACTATTAAAATACTGGAGGGTCTTCTAAAAACAACTCCCTATAAATCTTGCACTATGGTTGCAGGCGACATTAACTGTACGTACGAGCCGCTAGGCTCAGATGTTTCCTTGCACCAGGAAGAGCTCGATAGTGCTAGGGGGATTCCAGGCCTAGAGATTCAACCAATCAGAAGGTGGTCGCAGGTGGCCCTCCAAGTATACTCACTTTCTATTGAATTTGAGCTACGGGCGGTGAATGGTAGGACCAAATCAGACAAGGAGGGGGCTCACACATATAATAGACCAAACCACACATCGCGTATTGACTATATCATGCTCGATGTGGGTTTGTGGAAAGAGCTAAAAGATATGGTCGTGGTTCCAACCATAGAGAGTGACCACAATCTACTCTCTCTTACATTGGGGTGTTGGTGGACATCAGGAAGGGAGGGTACACCCACCCCTCGTCTGGTGGGACTGGGCGAATCGCAAGTTGCCCCCTGCGGGAGGCGACTAAAGTGGGAAAAACTTTCACTCTCCAAGAAGAGTGTTGAACAGGTTATGCTTGTCCTATCCAAAGCCCAGCAAATGTTAGATGCATCGCTGGGGGGAGTGGGTGCAGCCTGTGGGGAGTTTCGAACTTTGACAGAGACTCTAACAAGTTTATTTACTGTCCCATCAAGTGGCTGGGAGGGAAAATCTAAGCAAACCCAAGCAAAGGGATGGTACACCCACACATGCAGAGTGTTAAAAACAAGGCTGGTAGAAGCGGTAAAATCTAACTCCCCATCCAGAGTGAAAGAGGCAAGAGATTGTACTCCAGGTCAATCTCTGTTGCAAAGAGGGAATGGGAGGAAAAATTTTGGGAGGACCTACTAGTGGCCAGTAGAAACAAAGACCCAAGAGGGTTCTGGCTACTCGTGGGGAAGCGTAGCAAGCCCGATGAAACCCTAAGGACTTGTAATATTCCCTCCCAGAGTTGGGCCAATCATTTTGGGGCACTTTATGCACTTGGAGAAAGGGTTTTGCTTGAAACTATTCCCCTATCACCCTCCCTGGAGTTAGCTAGTTTAGACCTGTTTACCCCCCAGGAGGTTGAGAATGTCATTCAGTGGGTGGCTCCCCGGAAGGCGGCAGGACCAGATGGTCTACCTGGAGACTTGCTGAAGGCTTTTCCATCGGAGTGGGGGAAAATAATATCGGCAGTTCTTAACGATATTATGAAGGGTGGGCCGGTCCCCGATTCTTAGAAGGGGGCAGTGGTAGTCCCCATTTTCAAAAAAGGTTGCAGGAATAGCCCCGGGAACTACAGACCTAATAGTCTCCTTGACTCCTCACAGAAAGTAGCGGGAAAGGTGCTCCTGGGGCGTATTCTGCATTGGGTCAATGAAAATAGAATACTCTCCGACTACCAAGCGGGGTTTCGCACAGGAACAGGAACCGTGGAACAGGCGTTTAGGTTGGCCCTTATCAACTGGAAGGCGGTGGTGCTGGGCAAAGGCAGTCTTTATTTAGCCTTTATTGACTTGAAGACTGCCTTTGACCTAGTACCTCGGGGACGGTTGTGGGAGTCTCTATACAACATGGGGATACCTCCCTATATCTTATCCCTGCTTATTAAGTTGCATGAAGGCAATTTTGCCCAGGTACGGTGGGGGAGTAATGGCGAGACAACAGAAAAGATCCCAGTGTTAAGGGGTGTGAGGCAAGGGTGTGTGTTGGCCCCCACCCTGTTTTCATTGTACGTTAATGGGGTGGTTGATTATCTCCAGAAGGAACCGGCTGACGCCCCTTGCTTGGGGGGTGTACGAGTGCCGACCCTGCTCTTTGCGGATGACACTCTACTAATTTCGAAAACCCCCCAAGGACTCCAGAAACTACTCAACCGCTTCCAGAACTTTTGTGACTCTCGAGGTCTTGTCATCAATGTAGATAAAACAAAGTACTTAATTCTACAACACCCGAGGAAGCTCGGAAGCCCTCCTGTTCTTAATTCCAAACCTTTGGAGAGAGTTTCCCAATTCGATTATCTGGGCCTTCGTTTAACAGATAGCATGAGCTGGTCCATGCATATAGAAAAAATGCTTCTAAGTCACAAGAGAGTGGGTGGCGCTCTGTTGAGAGAATTCCGGGAGTCACCCAGACACAGAATAGCGCCAGTCCTCGAAATCTACAAAGCAAAAGGCGTTTCGGCGGTCCTATATGGGGCGGAGCTATGGGGACATGAGAACCTGGACTCCTTGGAAAAAGCTGAGAATAGGTTTCTGAAGGACCTCCTTTGTTTGCCCTCAAGTACACCAACAGTTCCCGTACTTTTGGATACGGGCTGTAAGAGCATTAAAAATAAAGCACGTCTACGCCCGCTCTTACTGTGGTCCCGGATCTGGAGGGTGGAGGAACTGAAATCCTATGCAAATGGACTCATTGAGATTATGAATATGGCTGGCTGGGCCAAAATCAAATGGCTGAGGGACACCAAGAAACTATTGTATGACCTTAGCCTTGGTGATCATTGGAGTGCAAAAACGTCACCCCCAAAAGACGCTTTGAAGAAAATCTACTGGGACTGGGCTGCAGGTCAGCTAATTATGAACTCTTCCCACTGTAATTCCACGAGATCTTTTTTGCTCCTAAAGGATATGACAAGATACGAATCCTACTTTGACTTTATCACCCTCCCAGCAGATAGGGCACTGTACTTTAAATTTAGAGTGGGTATTCTCCCAATTGGTGCATTCATATCGAAATGGAAATCTGGAGCTCCTTTGTCCCCGTTTTGTGCCCACTGTCATACTAGACCAGAAACGGTGGCTCACATTTTGTTTGAGTGCCCGGACTACCTAAGACCAAGGAAATACTGGCTCAAGCCCCTTTCGTCCAACATGGGAACACGTAGTCACCTGGTTGCCCTTCGTATTTTAATGTCAGATACCTCTCCTGTTATTGTTTGTGGTGTCTCCAAACTTTTAAAACAATTTTGGCTGATTCGTTCCAAGAGGCTGTCAATTTCTGTTTAATTGTTTTCTTAACTAATTTATTCAGGAGTATACCCGGTTCTTAACTTTTTATGATGTATCTATTGACTAGCTGGATGTCTTGGAATATTTTTTGTATGTATATTGCTTTCAAGATACTTGTTTTATCGAATAAAAGCTTACAACAACGATTCCCTGAACTTATGGTTGAAGGAAGCAAAGCGACGACGGATTAGGGAAGAAAAGTTAGGAAGAATTAAAGCAGGACAGACAGTCACCCAGAAGGCCGTGGCTTACGAGAAAGGAAAGGTGGAAGAAAATATTGTACAGATGGATAGACGGTTCCGTTTAGAAACGGACAAAAGTTATGTGGCACGGCCAGAAACAGGAGATGAGTTAGAAGAATTATTAGAAGCCCGTCCGCCTCCCCCTCATGCTCCACAAGGCTTATACCCAGCTGTGCCTTATGTACGAGCTGACCAAATAGGAACAGCACCATCCCGAACACGGGGAGGAGCGGTCGCCTCTGCCCCTGTTTGATGGATCGGTACGAAATGCGTTACTTTCCCCTCCTACTCTTCGACCAACTACCTCACCCATGATATCCTTACAGCCGGACGCGGCTGTTCCCTCTCCCTTACACCCCGTTTTTCTCTCCCCTCCGACTTCGATTGCTTTAGACCCCCAGAATGCAGCCTGTCCAGATGCCACACCCAAGCGATCCGTGTCTGACTTGAGTGATCAGCGAGCTTATACGCGTTCGCTATTGGGTACGGAAGAAAGAAGGGCTATCATAACTCAAGCATCCCAGTGGATGCGGAACGTTATTTATACTTTGGAAAATATTTGGAGCACTATGAAGTATTATGAACCTGTTGCACAACAGTTGGCTCTAGAGAGCATGGCGATCTGATTAATATCGCTGTGGGAGCAGTGCTTTGAGGAAGGACTCCCTCCTCAGATACTGCGCGATATACGGGATCGAGCTCATAAATTTTATTTGCAATCCGATGAAGTATATCAAAATGTGACGACACTTTTGCATTACCGAGAGCGGATGCTCCGCAAGTGTGCAGATTGGGGAGCACAGCATCCCATGAGAGAAGTGCATCCCCTCTTTTTCCCTGAAGTACCTGAATTGAAAGACGCTAATAATGTTGTAACTCGGGCTAGAGTTGATGCGAGGCTTCAGGAACAATGGGTTTATACCCCTTGGAAACGAAGCGAGGTCCTCACCCTAAAAGCCCAACTCCCTGACCCCTGTAAAAATCCTACTGCCTACTATAAGGAATTAACCAAAGCAGCTAATTCCACTATCATGACCATTGCTGATATCGAGTTGTTTTTTGGTCTCTTGATTCCGGTCGATATCTGGAGACAGATACATGATACGGATCACGTTCCCGAATTAGGGGGCACGTGGGACCAGTTAAAGAATTGGGACAAAGAACGGAAACCGGGGGAGAAACCCAGAGATGAAGTCTTAACGGTACCAGATAAAATTATTGCACTTATGAAGACTCTTCTCCCGCCTAGAAAAGTCGATTGGGACAAATTAACAGCTTGTAAACAAAAGAAAGATGAGAGTGTGTCAGATTTCTTCACTAGATTTGAAAAGTTTTTTATAGATTTTAGTGGGCAGGACTTGTCTACAGAAGGGTGAATACGGTTGTTCGTGAAGAGGTTTGTTACTAATTTGCTCCCGGAAGTAATGTCCCGCCTCCAAGCGGCCGAGAGCACATGGACTACAGCCGCCCCATCTGTAATCCTCAGCATGGCGCAGTATTATGAGCATAGAGAGAATGAGAGTAAGGAAAAATCGGAGAAAAAAGCTAAGGACTTGAAGACTAGGGTGTTATTACAGCAAGTTAGTAGAGGACAAAGTACAGGAAGGAGAGCACGTGGTTCGTTCCGTGCAGTGGCTGGACGAGGTCGAGGTGGCCCTCCGAACATTGGCATAAACCAATGTTCGTATTGTAAGCAGGAAGGACATTGGAGGGCGGATTGCCCTCTGTTGCTGGCACGAAATGGTCCTGGTAGAGGACGGGGAAGAGGTTGAGGTAATGTCGACCGAAATAGCATGAGAAGGGACGAAATGCAACATGAAGGTTCCAGGAAAAATTATTTTGATGATCCCCAGAATAGGCAGTATTACAATGAGAATTACAGGGATGATGGATACGAAGGACAGGATTATGCATGAGACAGCCAAGGACAGAGCGGGGGCCATATTACAGTACCAATTGACCAGGAGGGACCTTATGTAGATGGGGAACTGTTGGGCACATCGGGAAAGTTTTTAGTGGAAACTGGGGCAATGAATAGTTTAGTTGCCCATACACTGGTCCCAGGGGCTGCTCTGTCTGGCCAAAATAATGAATCAGTAGGATTCTCTGGAATACCGGTGGTGAGCCCCGTTTTGAAACCCTTACCTTTCACTATAGGCCCTATTTCCGTGCATACGCCATTTCTTTTGACCTCTAATTGTGGTGAAAATCTTTTGGGTTTGGACATATTGAAGAAATTGCATGCCAGAAATTACTGTTCCCCTGATGGTGTCTACTTGACGATGCAGAAACCCTCCATAGAAACAGCCCAATATTTTGTTCAGAATGAAACTCTTCCTTCTGAGTTCTCTACCATCCCCCGGACACTGTGGGCTACAGGAGATACCGATGTTGGCCTGTTAAGAATAGCCCCCGTAGCTTGTAGCTCAAGGAAACCCAAGGTCACACCTGCCCTTCTTGTGGGATGCGCACATTCTAGCAGAGCCCGTTCCTGACTCCCCGGGCTACAGATAGATAGGGAGGCACCTCACTGACCTGCCCCCGGAATAGCTTAGGCCTAGGCTACTAGCAAATCCATTGTGCCTTATATGGGTATTCCTCTTGGCATACTGACAAGTTGTATCTTTCCTTGTAAGGTGGCATTGTGGACGCATGAAACGTATATATGCTTTGTATCTTGAACATGTAGTCAGTCTCCTCTGCGCACCTCTGTGGGTCGTTTAGACCGAGGCTCCCCTGTCAGGGCTTGTATTTGTGGAATAAACGATTGAACCTTCTCCATTGCTGACTGAATTCTTATTAATGTTATTGATATATGGACTATTGGTGAGTATGGTCCATTAATATTTAATTTGAATCCTTCAGAAGAATGCCCTCACTCACAAGTACGGTAATCAGTGGCTGAAGTGGCCTGATCCACTGCCCATGCTGCATGCTGTAGAGAAAAAAAAGAAAAATTTGAATCATACAATACCAAACAAATGAAATAAGAGTGCTGGCTGAAAGGCCATAAAGTAAGTATTATTACACATTTAATTTTTATAAAATCAAAATCCCTTGGCTAGTGCCAAACCTAAAAACGAAGCTCCTTTCTCCCAATGTAGCAAAATGTGCCTTTGCATGTCCTACCTACACATTAACATATTTCTAATTGGTATGCAATCATTTTGACATCTCGTCGTAAAAGCAGGTGGCTTAACATGAGACTGGGACACTGCCTTCTAGCCTAGAGTAGTGTGGGAATAGATTCGGAACGTTCAGTTTTAGGAGATGAGAGTGTTCTATTTAATCCAGAAATCCCAACTGGAGGCTCGTATTTATTCCAACCTTCTGAACCAACGAGTGCCAAAGGGTAAATTTTTCAATTAGTTTAGATATCAACATTTCAATGAAGCTCCTCTGAAGACTGTTTGCTGTGGTTTTAAAATTATTCTATGTTTCCTTGTGCATTGCAGTCAGTAGTGGGCCTTTTCTGAAGCAAGCAGAGCTAACAGTTGTCCTGGCAGGCAGCGCCGGTGGGAAGAGGGCAACGGCCTTCGAGGAAAATTGCACATGCCTGCACTTGTGTTATTTGTTTTCTCCACAAAATCACTGTCTGATGGGCTGACTTACGTCTTGGCTTGGAAAAAGGAGTTGCACAAGAAGGAGACCTTTTTACTTCCACTCCGACCTGGTTTCACTTCCATTTAGCCCACTTTACTTTGACTGTACAGGAAATTCTGGGATTTAGCTGGTCTGCAAACTAGGAAAAAGTCAGTCTGTGACACGTTTTTGGAGGGTGGGGTGGGGGGACCAAAAGAGGCCTTGTTCCAAAACGTCCAATGCCGATGGGGCCTACTACCAACCACCCAAATGAAACACTGGATTGTAAATAGGTTGCTCATCATTGCCTCCAATCAGAAAAGATCTTGACAAAAGGTGCCATTCTGAAGGGTCTTAATCATGTTCTTCTTCAGACAGCAACCACCTGTGAAAGCAGGACTTTTGCATATCCCGGTAAATGATGCCATAAACAATGGCCTATGTGGATTATGCGTTTGGTCTATTTCAACAATGGCGTAGCTAGGGGGGTGGAGATCATTTGTGGGGGCAGTCGAGGTGAGCAAGTCGTCTGTTGATCTGTAGACTACCAATGCCCCCCCCTCAAGAACAAGTTGTCTGTCAACCGCCACCTGCCCTTACCTGCACCTGGCGGCCAACTCAAGGACTGCCACCGGCGGCAATAGGTACCGCTACACCACTGGTGGGAACACCATTCCACTTGTAAGAGGAGATTAACTGTTCTTTTCAAGCGAACACAGTGCTCTGTTAGCCAATATGTCTCCAAAGTGGTTACTTGGGCTACATCAGGTCTACTCGTGCATCGGAGACCATTTGAGATGAGTTTTGGCTTAGGCAAGAGGGTGCTGCTGACTTTTCCAAGCACACTGACGTAAGGATAAGAGCTTTGATTATTGTTTTCCAGGCCAAAGCCCTCAGCTGAAAAACCTGAGTCAGCGTGAGACATTGGCTAGTTCGTCAACCATTCTCTACGCCCAGCAGAACACCTTCACTAGTTGGTATTAATGACCGGCTAGGAAACAATGAGGTTAATAGAATAGGTGTTTTGTCATTTTGTTAACAGTGTGGGATCATCTTTCATTAAAGGACAGATTGGTTTTCTATGTGTTGGGTTTAATGTCCCTCATGATGAACTGTGGCATGTTGCCTCTATTTTATGTATTGTTTGAGCTGGTATCTTTGCTCGCCATGGACTGAAGCCCACGAATAGTTGTGCCACAGGTTTTCTAGGATTACTCCTTTTAGGAGAGCTGTCAACTTTTATCAACCAGAAGAGTAACCTTAGTCATAGTCAATGGTGGCTACTGTCTTTTCAACTGGTTCCCAGAAGACTGAATATTGATGGCAGCTCTTTATCCATTGTATTGGTTATGACTTTTTCCTTTCACACACGCTCAAGGAGCCGTTCATTCCATGATGTGAAGAAACAATCGTTCTCTCATAACTTGAACCCTTTTCATTCCTCTGAGTGTAGCATGGTCTGTGTTGAGATGCATTTTGTAGACACAGTGATGTGGGTATCATGTTAGAAAAAAAAGGTGACCCAAAATGGAGGTCCAGTTGAGGTGGGTGGAGATGAGCGGCTGATCTCCCTCTAAAATATGTTCCTGCTCTGCTGCTGTGAAAGTCAGCATTCTCAGAGACCAGGCTTTGCCTACAAGGTTTTATTTTCTTTTTCTCACTTTGGGCTCTTAACACCTATAACCCAAAGCTTACTCTTTCAGTGGACATGTGCAACCTTAAGCAGAGGTGAGCGCCAAATCTCTACTTCTGGGGATGTGAGCAGCAGAGCAGGAACGTCTGCCAAGCAACAAGATCCTCTGGGATTGATGGACTCAATGACTATCCAAGGCCACTTGGCGTTCTCACTCTCCCCTCTCCGTGTTCCCTAAGCTTTAGTGAGCAAGTTGGCAGGCACTGCTATTGGGAACTAGTTATCCCTGAATTGCCTTCACCTTTGGAGACATAATGGCATAGTGGTGGATGCATGGAGTGGTTCCTGGGACACTCGTTTGGTCCCAAAGGGTCCCCCTTTTATTCTTTTACCTCCCCTTCCTTTTCTTTAATACCCAAACATCTCCTACGATCCTGCTTTGACTCCTTTTATTAATCTTACTTTTATTACTTCTCCCCACACCCTCTAGGTTTCCTATCCCATACCCTCTCCCCCTGCTAGTGAAAGAAATTAGCACAAATTTAGAAAACCAACGTACTCACCTTTTTAGAAATTCTGCTTAAATTGTTTTACATGTTGTAGAAATGTTTTTGTTAGGAAATTACTCATTTATGTTAGGAAATGGCTGGTAGGAAGAAAGAGTAAATGCATAATGTTTAGAACCCTAGCTAATAAACTCTGAAAATACATTAGCTAAATATATGTAAATTAATGAGTGCTTCCAAATTTGTTTTGCACTAGGCAACGTTTTCTATTGTGTATATTAACAAGTCCCAAAAGGGCTTTTACTTGATTCTTGCTTACAGTTACATGAATGAGATACTGAGCAAAACTGCTCAGCATTAGGGACATCAATAAGAAATGTGCTGACCATAACACAGTGTTTGTCCTGCTCCTCACCCCATGTTAGATCATGTGTTAGCATACAAAGAGTTTATTAAAACTGTTCATGCTAAATGATGATTTAGAGACTTTATGAATGATGTTTCCGAATAACATTGATAGATGCTTTCATATTACTGATTAGTTATTGTTCATGCATCAACCTCACTTGGCATCCTTTAGCTTAGATAAGAAGGTCTCATAAGAACCTTCCCTCATGAAACAAATATTGAATCAAATTGGATCAACTAATGGCAACGAGGGTACAGACTGTGGGAATCGGAAGAAGAAGCATCATATGACCGAAGACACCACATCATGAACTATTCTTATTGGATACCGACAGAGGCTGCTTACCGATTTATTACAAAAGTATGAATCTATATTAATGAGTGATCCTAGGTAATTAGCAACCACTTCCTTCACCTCATTCTCTGAGACTTACCCATACCCGTTAATACATTCCAGTGGTCCTGTCGCTAGACCGTTCCTTGTCCTGAGACTCTTCTTTAAGGAGAGTTATTTATTTAGCTCTTCCCATGAGGTGACAACTTTTGGATTATAGTGATCCATGCTACTTCAAGGATCATACTCTTAAATTACAGTTGTTACTACAGCAGTAGGGAGCTCTGCTGAGTTTCCAGAACTACTCTTTATGAGAAGTTCATTTCTTATTCGCTCTTCTCCAGAGGAACTCTTCATGGTTTCTATTTAGAATAGGTCCTCTAGTTAGCTTATGAAGTTTCTGTATGGAACACTGTGTATTGTTTTTTAATGCTGACCTCTAACCAAATCTATTTTATATTTCTGTAAACCAACCAATCGGAATAAAGGGATTTAGAGATTCAAATCTTATGATAAATAAAGGTTTAGAACTTTAGCCAACATCTTATCATTGAGTGATTGCAAATTCCAAATTTCATTGATGTTTGAATTGATTTGGGAAAGCGCTAATTCTCCTACGGTAGAAAAGGTCTGTCAACCTCTCTAGAGTCACGAGGATACTCAATGGCGAGATTTGTAAGTCGATTGTAATTTCTGTCAGAGCTGCAACAATAGAGATTTGCTGCTCCACAATATCACCATGATGAACAGATGTCAGGATTGCCCCTTGTTCTGTGCATATGTCTGCGCAGAATCTTATCACTTTCCTATGTAAACAGAGTATAAACTCCCCCCTCACGTGAGTAACATGTGACTGAGTTAGACTCGCGGATGCGGTAAACTTCTTGGGTTTAAAAAACGGGAATGGCACTGGAATCCGCTTGTTCGAGTTCCTGCTTATCATGCCAGGGACAGCTGTATACTCTACAGTTTGTACCGATTAGGCGGCAATCGGTTTCCTAACCGTTTGATCAGCCTCTCCAAAAAGTGGCCTACAGATACTTCCACCTCTTCTTGTGCATATCCTTATGGAGATATATCTCTAGGAGCTTGGTACTTCCTTCGAATCTCATCTTTACTGGTGTTCATATTACTTCATTGGATCCAGATTCTAATGCCATTTTTTGGCTCTTACTGAACTAGAGCCCGAATATTGACAGTTTCATCAACATACAGTGTTCATCTTATTGTTTTAGACCTAATAGGATATTGACGCCAAATAGACATACATCTATTTAGAGCCCTGACGAAGTTCCAAAAAGGAACGAAACGCGTTGGCTGTGTGTCACTTCTGGTAGAGATTACCAAAATAAAGAAAATAATTTTTCTTGAACTGATTGATCCACTGTTTGATTTGAAAGAGTGCGCCTTCCATTTTTTCTATGAACATTTGGACTCGATTGGCACCTAGGAACGACGGGAGCGGGAAGTGTAACGCACCGCAATTATACTCATTTTTGGTTGTGCTAGACCTTGGTCAGTCGTTCTGTGCTTTATCCTTTACAGAGTATAAACTCCCATTGGCCCCAGTACTTAATTTGAGCCGGTGGTTTCTGGTGCTCAGCACTTGCGCTTAATTGTTAACACCACACTTATGGCAGTGTCGAATCCCCATGAAGACGCGAGCACGGAGGAGCAGGGAGGCCGCAACTTTATCACAAGATTTCTTCTTCCATCAATGAAGAGAAGATCTTAAGAATCATCAAAATTTATATTATGCCAATAAAGCATAGAGCATAATAAGAACCTCTCTACATATAACCAGGTCTAAAGATCTAGGAAAATTATTTCCCCTCCACAACTGACGGTGGCCCCTCCGTGCGCACAGAAGATTCTAGCTCTGTGGTCAGAGACCAAGGGAAATATGAAACTCCTGAGAAAGTCGTAACAGTCTTTGGAAGCCATTTGAAACGCTTCTAAAGAAGTTCTGTTAAAATTACAGATACGGAGTCAAATGTTTTTAATGTCCTGAAGAAGGTGTCAAGAACCAAAAAGCACCGAAACGCCGCGTCGACTGTTCTAACTTTGACTGCTTGGAAATTTCATTGTAATGCCACCGATGGTGGTTGTTTTTTAACCTTTTTAATTTGTGTTTGATTGTGTTTTAGATTGTAACCCAATTGGGAGGTACAAATAAAATTTTTGGATCCTTTCTTATAATTATTGTTTTCTTGGTATATTTACTTAAGTTGATTCATTGGTGTAGTTGTCCACTTTGCCTTATATTTCCCGAATTTACATGGGTATAGATAGTTAGACCCCACTGAAGTTAGACCATTTCCATTTATGACAAACTTAACGAATGAAATCCGCTTTCCATACAACAGGGATACAAAATTTCTTTTGGTTGTGATTACCCCCCTCCCTGTAATACATTTCAGGGGTACCTCCTTGTGTTAATAACTACAGATACTTCCACCTCTTCTTGTGCATATCCTTATGGAGATATATCTCTAGGAGCTTGGTACTTCCTTCGAATCTCATCTTTACTGGTGTTCATATTACTTCATTGGATCCAGATTCTAATGCAATTTTTTGGCTCTTACTGAACTAGAGCCCGAATATTGAAAGTTTCATCAACATACAGTGTTCATCTTATTGTTTTAGACCTAATAGGATATTGACGCCAAATAGACATACATCTATTTAGAGCCCTGACGAAGTTCCAAAAAGGAACGAAACGCGTTGGCTGTGTGTCACTTCTGGTAGAGATTACCAAAATAAAGAAAATAATTTTTCTTGAACTGATTGATCCACTGTTTGATTTGAAAGAGTGCGCCTTCCATTTTTTCTATGAACATTTGGACTCGATTGGCACCTAGGAACGACGGGAGCGGGAAGTGTAACGCACCACAATTATACTCATTTTTGGTTGTGCTAGACCTTGGTCAGTCGTTCTGTGCTTTATCCTTTACAGAGTATAAACTCCCATTGGCCCCAGTACTTAATTTGAGCCGGTGGTTTCTGGTGCTCAGCACTTGCGCTCAATTGTTAACACCACACTTATGGCAGTCTGCCATATGGTGGCGCTGCTCAGCTAATTTAGAGAGGAGCACAACAATGGTTGTTTATGAATACAATATACATAACAAATTACTAATACCTGCCTCCCCAACCATTCTTTTAGCTGTGGGGACCTGGAATAAACTTAACTGGTGACCTCTGACCCTGCTCGCAGGCAGGTCGCTCCCCATGCCACCACACGGCCGCCAGCTGCCTCGTACCTGCTCCCTGCCGCCCGCCTGTTTTCCCACCATTTCCCGCTCCTTCCCGCAGCTGCGTCCCTGCGGCCCGCCCCCCTGCTCCCCATTTGCCACCCCGCTCCCGCCTCCCAGGTGCTCCTCCCTCCATATCCCC
Source organism: Lissotriton helveticus (assembly GCF_964261635.1). Lineage (NCBI taxonomy): Eukaryota > Metazoa > Chordata > Amphibia > Caudata > Salamandridae > Lissotriton > Lissotriton helveticus. The sequence continues at coordinate 1,025,412,761 of NC_136070.1, read as the reverse complement.
CTCGTATGGAGGCCACGCAGCGGGCGCGCCAAAGGCGTGCCAAAGGAAAGCCCTTCTGCGCCCGTCCGCACCTGGCAGCACGAACGCCACAACATCAGACTCCGCTATGACGCCAGCACCCTCTACACACTCAACGCCGGCCAAAACCACACCTGCTTCCAAGCCGCCCCGAAACGGACTGTCGGACCTTTCTCCTGCCACACCTGCAGCTTCACCTGCGACAAAGCCACCAAACCTCCAAGGACTGGACCCAACCACCTCCGCTGCATACTCCTCAACACCCGCTCCGCAAGCAAACACGCCGTCGAGCTCTGGGATCTGCTCGACACCTCCGTCCCAGACGTGGCCTTCCAGACCGAGACCTGGTGGAAAGACTCCTCGGTGCCCGACATCACCATAGCCATCCCGGACGGCTACAAGATCACCTGCAGGGATCGCGCCAACGGAATTGGAGGAGGAATACCCATTGTCTACAAGTCCACCCTCAAGGTCGCCACCCACGCAGACGATACCCTCAACACCGCCGAACACCTGCACTTCCGGATCCACACCGACCCCAACAGCACCCTCAGAGGAACACACATCTACAGACTCCCCGGACCCCGAGCTCAATTCAGCGACTCCATTGCCGACCTCGCCAGCACCCACGCACTCGCCTCCATGGACTACATCCTCCTCGGGGAGCTGAATATCCACCTCGAGAACAACAACGCCAACTCCTCCACCCTGATCGACAACCTCGCCAACCTCGGCCTCAGACAACTCGTCACCGCACTCACCCACGCTGCTGGCCACACGCTGGACCCCGTCTTCTCCACAGGCACCCACGTCACCTTCGACCACACCACCGAACTCCACTGGACCGACCACTGCTGCATCCATTTCACCTTCAATAAACCAACCACGCACCACTGCACCCAACAGCTGCCTTGCCGCTGCTGGAGCAAAGTCACCGAAGACCAGCTGATCACCACCCTCGCCCAAAACCCACCCACCGACCCCACCAACCCAGACACCGCAGCCCACAACCTCAGACATTGGATCGACGACTGGCCCAACATCCTCGCCCCACTCAGGCAACCCTCCAACAACCACACCAGCAAGAGAGCCACCTGGTTCACCGATGAGCTGCAGACCTCCAAACGCGCATGCCAGAAACTAGAGAAGATATGGCTCCATGAACGCACTCCGGACAACCACGCAGCCCACAAGGGCGCCACCCGCAGACATCACCACCTCATCAGATTAGCCAAGAGATCCTCCTTCAAAGACCGCCTGGATAACAACGCACACGACAGCAAAGAGCTTTTCAGCATCGTAAAGGAACTCTCCAGCCCGAGCGCCAACGCCAACGACATACCACCCTCACAAGAACTGTGCAACTCACTGGCCATCTTCTTCCACCGCAAGATCGCTGACATCCATGACAGCTTCAACACCATGACCGCCCCGACTACGCCAGACCCCACCTCTCCTGTGAACACCACCAGCACCAACCGCCTGACCTCCTGGTCCAACGTCAATGACGACGAGACACGCAAGGTCATGAACTCCATCCACTCAGGATCTCCGTTAGACCCGTGCCCACACCACGTATTCAACAAAGCAGACGCTGCCATCCCACCCTAACTACGGAAGGTTATCAACATCTCCTTCGAAACAGCGACATTACCGGAAAGCTGGAAACACGCCGAAATCAACACCCTCCTCTAGAAGCCCAAGGCGGACCCCAAGGACCTCAAGAACTTCCGGCCCATCTCCCTGCTCCCATTCCCAGCAAAGGTCATTGTGAAAATTTTCAACATGCAACTGGCCCACCACCTGGACGACAACAACATCTTGGACCCGTCCCAGTCCGGGTTCAGACGAAACCACAGCACCGAGACAGCCCTCATCGCCGCCACAGATGACATCAGGTGCCAACTAGACAACGGCGAAACATCAGCCCTCATCCTCCTGGACCTGTCAGCCGCCTTCGACACTCTAAAGACACGCCTCCTAGAAGCCGGAATCCAAGAGAAGGCCCTTAACTGGACCACGTCTTTCCTCTCCGGCAGAACCCAGAGCGTCCGCCTCCCGCCCTTCCGATCCGAGGCCACCAACATCATCTGCGGCGTACCCCAGGGCTTTTCCCAAGCCCGATGCTGTTCAACCTCTACATGGCTCCCCTCGCGCAAGCGGCCCGCCAACATGACCTCAATATCATCTCCTACGCTGAAGACACCCAGCTCATCCTCTCCCTCACAAAGGACCCACACACTGCCAAAACCAACCTCCAAGAGGGAATGAAGGCCGTCGCCGACTGGATGAGGAACAGCCGTCTGAAGCTGAACTCGGACAAGACGGAGGTACTCATCCTCGGGCCCACCTCCTCAGCCTGGGACGACTCCTGGTGGCCGACCACACTGGGAACGGCACCGACACCCACCGACCATGCACGCAACCTAGGATTCATCCTCGACTCCTCCCTCCCTATGTCTAAACAGGTCAACGCCGTCTCCTCCTCCTGCTACAACACCCTCCGCATGCTCCGCAGGATCTACAAGTGGATCCCAACCGAAACAAGAAGAACAGTGACACAGTCCCTCGTCAGCAGCAGATTGGACTATGGCAACGTACTCTATGCAGGAATCCCAGCCAAACACCTACGACGACTACAACGCATCCAAAACGCCTCCGCCTGACTGATCGTCAACGTCCCCCGCCGCAACCACATCACCCCCCACCTTAGAGACCTACACTGCCTCCACATAGACAAGAGGATCACCTTCAAGCTCCTCACCCACGCACACAAAGCACTCACTACGCCGGACCAGCCTACCTGAACAGCAGACTCAGCTTCTACACCCCCACCCGCCAGCTCCGCTCCGCCAGCCTCGTCCTTGCCGCTGTTCCCCGCATCCAACGAACAACCTCCGTCGGCAGATCCTTCTCCTACCTCGCCGCCAAGACCTGGAACACCCTCCCTACCCACCTACGGCAGACCCAAGACCTACTCGCCTTCAGAAGACTCCTCAAGACCTGGCTCTTCGAGCAGTAGTGGCACCCCCTCCGCTCAGCGCCTTGAGGCCCTCACGGGTAAGTAGCGCGCTTTACAAGTACTTTGATTGATTGATTGATTGATTGATTGATTGATTGATTGATTGCAGGTGAGAGAGATGGTTAGTAGCTGTTTTGGTACCCCCATTAGCTGCAACGTCAGGGGCAACGGGTGGTGACAGCTGCACTGGCCTCCTGGTCAGGACCCTAACACTTATTATTTTACAAATTAAGCAGTGATTGGACCTGACAATAATCACTAACCAGCCACGTTTTGCATAAACACCAATTGAATGACTTCAATTTGTGTCTGCAATGCACCTCTGAAATTGCATGTGCCCAGTATACTAATCGATCATTGGTGCTAAAATAACAGCCACCGTGGATTGCCGCCATTTTTAACATTGGTTGACCTTTTTAGCAAACCACCCTTTGCACAAAATATAATTGCTTACATTGGTTTAGTTCACGACTGATACTCCCTTAGGAAGCTTTCAATATAAATTTTATTTGCATGGATATTGTAAAAAAGAACTGGCAATTGTCATTTGAAAAGACCGTGCCGATAATTCAAATATTTCGCTGAAAACTGTGTACAAAACAGCATTTTTGGAATTCTAATTTACACTTCACAGAAAATTTGTTTAACATGTGTAATGTAGCCCTGAAGAAGCAGGATAGCAGGAACGACAAAACACGTGTTGAGTCTTTTTTATATTACATTGAGCCAAGCAAATATGCCCCGCATATATGAGGACTATCTATGTGAATTAATACATTTGTAATGAATGAAAAAGTAATGTATGTACAAGCTGTGGTATCACTGTTGATTTAAAGCTATCCTACTCAAGAAAATATGGCATATTGTAAGAAATTGTCAAGAGGAATGTGTTTTGAAATAAAAGGAAATTTTGTATTTTTAGGACACTAATTGTTGAAACTTGTATTTTACTCCCCAACAGTTACAATACCCACTTGTGTAGGTTTTTAGAGTGGAAATAGTTGATAATAAAAAAATAACATGTTGCAAATTTATGGTTGGTGTGGGTCTTGCATGTGATGATAATTGTATCTGGCTCCTCACTCCCACCATTCTTTATAGGATCCATCCCCAGCCTGTTGGACTTTTTCTAGATGAAGGCATTCTGGGCACTATCAGTGCTATCTGGCTTGGTGGATGCTTCTTGACTACACAAAGGTGCTGTACACTGAACAGACCAGAGGCACAAGGTAAACTGGTGCAACAGTTCCTCTTCCCCTTATTCCACCAGGGGCTCCCTCAGCTACTAACCCATCCTCTTTAGAAAAAGAAATGGGCAGTTAGAGCTTAGCACCATCATGTGGAGGCTCAGTTCCCTGGGCTGTCTCATCCTCTGATAAATAATTAGGGTCAGATCCCTTTTGATGGCCTCTGTGAAATATTCTTCGTTGGATAGTTTACAATTTAATTTGTTGCTTTGGACAGTTTTGTACAAATACGTTTCGAAAAAGTGGATAAGAAAAAGATCAATTATTAGAGGATCCTTCAAAAAGCAGTCAAGCCACTGAGGTGGGTAGTTCTTGGCCTCTGTGGGTCCTGGGGATCAAGGCCTCTTGCATACAAACTCCCCAGGGGTGCAAAAGGCACTTGTGCCCATGTTATGCGCCCCCAGACTACTTTGATTTTACAGACGAGGCCGCAGCCACCCCACGGTCCCTTCTGAAATATGCATCATGCCAGTGCCTAACTATGCACCTGCTCAATCCTAAGGGAGTCTGTCCTCATTTCGATAGGAAGATGGCCCTATGACACGGTTTGGGGCCACAGAAGCCCTTGGGAGGAACATTTATTGTGTGCCACAAGCAGGTGGACACAGTACGGTTTTCAAATAGAACCAAAAAGTCTTGGCTAATGCCATGCCTAAAAATAAGACCCGGAATCCAAACAGTGGTTCAAGCTCGAGCTTAGACGGTCGGAACGTCGCTGGCGTCGCACCTATTGCCCTACCCTCCGCCTGAAATATAGGGCCCTTCTCAATAATTACAAATCGGCCATCTTGGCAGCTAAATCCAAATACTTCTCGGACCGTGTTGCCCTTTCGGCTAACAAAACTCGTGAGATCTTTTCTCTGGTCCGTAGCCTTGCTACATCTGACCGCGCTGGTCTTACCCCCGTTCCTTCGCAATCCCTCTGCTATTCGCTGAACACCTATTTCATTGACAAAATAACCACCATTAAGGCCAACATCCCGACTGTTCCTCACCTTGATCTACCGGACCATCCCCCTCTCCCTTTCCCCGTTTTTGATCACTTCACACCCATCTCTCCTGCGCTTTTTCTCGACCTCCTTGTTAAGGTCAAGTCCGGCTCCCCGGTGGACTGCGGACCTGCTCGCATTCTCAGAACTCTATTCACTAGCTGTCCTATCCCCCCCCTTACCTTTCTTAACTCCTGTCTGGCTCTGGGTTCTTTCCCCTCTTTCTTTAAGTCTGCCATTGTGCTTCCCATCCTGAAGAAAGCTGGCCTGGACCCCTCCCTTCCATCGAATTTTAGGCCGATCTCCCTCCTTCCCTATTTAGGGAAGATTCTTGAGAGCCATGTAACATCTTGTCTCTCTTCCTACATTGAGGAGAACAACATCTTGACCTCCCGCCAGGCCGGCTTTCGACCGGGCCAATCCACTGAGGGCGTGGTCCTTGCGGTCCTGGACGAACTGAAGGGCAAGGCCGATGGTAACCGCCCTCAGGCCTTAGTCCTTTTGGATCTGTCCGCTGCGTTTGACACGGTCGATCATGCTATTCTTCTTGACCGTGTCAGCGCAGCGGGCATCCAGGGCGTTGCCCTCTCTTGGATCACGTCCTTTCTGCGGGGACGTTCACAGGCAGTCCACCTCTCCTCCTTCTCTGCCCCTCCCCTCCCGGTCACGTGTGGGGTACCCCAAGGCTCCTCTCTTTCCCCCCTTCTCTTTAACCTCTATATCCGCCCCCTCATTTCCTCGCTTCTTGAGCTGGGGGTCTCAGTGTATAATTACGCTGACGACCTCCAGCTCGTCTTCGATCTATCTTCCCCCACTCACTCTCTTCCCAAGCTCAGGTCGACTCTTGTCTTTATTTCTCAGTGGATGAGCTTCAATCATTTGAAGCTCAACCCTGATAAGACAGAGCTTGTCCTCACTGGTGGCCCGTCCAATCCTTGGTCCTCTGTCCACTGGCCCCTTTCTTTTGGTCCTCCACCTTCCCCGGTTCCCTCTGTTCGGACCTTGGGCATCAAGGTCAGCAATGATCTCTCGAAGCACGCGCACATTAGTTCTGTTGTATCCTCTTGCTTTCTTTCCCTCCGCCTCATCCGTAAGATTTCCCGTTTTTTTTCTGTTGATGCCCTCAAAGTTATCATCTCTGCCCTTATTACATCCCGCCTGGATTATGGTAATGGCCTGTATGTAGGCATTCCGGCCTACGAGACTCGTCGTCTCCAGGCCATCCAGAACCAGGCGGCCCGTCTTGTCCTTCGTCTCCCGAAGTTCTCCCACATCACTCCCGCCCTAAAAACCCTTCACTGGCTTCCCGTTCAGTTTAGGTCCCAGTTCAAACTTGCCTGCCTGGCCTTTCGGGCACAGGCCCGGTCCGCCCCTCTCTTTATCAACTCTCTGATCTCTTCCCACGCCCCTCCCCGCTCCCTCCGATCTTCCTCCATTTCTCTCCTTCACGTTCCCCGCTTCCGTAAGTCCCGCACAGGGGGCACCCGCTTCTCTGTGCGTGCTCCGCAGATCTGGAACTCTCTTCCCCTCCCTATCCGCTCCATTCCCATCTTCTCTCACTTTCGGAAAGCCCTCAAAACTTTTTTCTTTCTTCAGGCTTTCCCGGGCTAAAACTCTCCCGCACCTGTTAGGCAGTTACTGATGTGTTCCTCAGCGCCAGGAAGCCGCTTGGCCACAGAGCGCTTTATAAGTTTCTTTTTCATTTCATTTCATTTCATTAAGAGATAAAAAACAGTGTCTGAAACATAATAAAAGTCAAATTACTGAAGCTTTAAAGTTGGAAGAAAAAGAAGAAAAAGAGGAAAGTAAAGAAATAGAATGGAGTTAACCAGCAGGTATAACACCCAAGACCCATGCACAGATATTTACTTTGGATTTGCGAAGTTTATTATCAGGAAAATCATACGCAAGGTAATAATGGCGCTCACAAGGTTACACAGAGTGTCACAAATATAAACAATGACATGTGTAAACAAACACAACGTGGCTGAGGGAGACTACAAAGACGTGGTTCAAAATATAACAGAGACACACAACAGAAAATGTATCCTCTTCTTTTAGAGCCACATATTAGCGTCGACGGAGTTTCATCATAAGGACAGAACATAGAATATATGGTAGCAGTACACGGCCTAAGGGCTTGTAATGGTCGTTTTCCGTCCGACTCTCCGAAAGCGCCAACTTTTGTAAAAAACAACTATCAAAGTCGGATTGATTACATTTTGGCCTCTTTTGACATCCGGAATTTTTTATTGGACTTTGAAATAGACCATAGATATGAGAGTGACCATCGACCATTGCGTTTGTCAATGCATAATAGCCTAGTTCCTAGTTCTAGGTTTACTGTGATGAATAATACTTTGGATAATCCAATCAATATTGGCCCTTTAATTAGTAATAATAGGAGATCACTTAAATGGGCTAATTTATTAAGTAATAAGGAGGCATTATCCAGTATTTATTCACTTTTTGCGGCTACTTTTGATACACATTTAGTCCAACCAGTAGAGGGTGAGGCTTTTATAAACCTACATATTGATTTTTTTGGTGCCTTGGTACCAATTGTGACGAAAATGCCGCAAAAAAAAAGGTTGAATAAAATCAGTTCCTTTGGTACGAAGCAATGGTATAATAAAGAATGTCGAAATAGTAAGAGTAAACTTCTAGAGGCAATAAAGAGTAATTCAACAAACACTATTAGGACCTTAAGACAAGAGTATAAGAGAGTGCAGCGTATGGCAAGAATTGCATGGGATGAGGAATGTTGGGAGAAGATGCTTTTAGCTGTTAAACTCAAGGATAATGTGGGTTTCTGGCAACTTGTTGCTAATGAGAATATAGGAGGAAGATCACCGGAAGACGTGTTTATTAATGAGAAAACTTGGGTTGATCATTTCACCAATTTGTATAAGGCCCCTGATAGTGCAGAGGTTGTAAATAGACCAGAGGTTATAAATAGACCATGGTTGGAAACGTCAACTAATATTGTAGTGTTTAGTCTCGAGGAAACTGAGTTAGCACTCAATGCTGTGAAAAACGGGAAAGCCCCCGGTTTAGATAAAATACCAGGGGATTTGTATAAACATGAGACCAGCATTTGGGCGGCATACATAAACAAGCTTTTTAATGCAATAGTTGCCGGTGGGAAATTACCACACAGTTGGCGGGGAGCAGAAATTATATTAGTTTTTAAAAAGGGGGATCGATACGACCCTTCTAATTACCGCCCCATCTGTCTTTTAGACATTTTGCAAAAAATATTTTCTAGGCATCTTTTAAATCGAATGGAAACATGGATTGATGAGAATGAGATTCTTACCAAGTTTCAAGCAGGCTTTAGACGTAAGATAAGTACGATAGATCAGGTTTTTAGGTTTTGTTGCATTTGTTGGAAATATGTCTCTTTGTTAAAAGGACATATTTACGTAGCGTTTGTTGATCTTAGGGCAGCTTTTGATTTAGTTTTGCGGGATCGTTTATGGGATTGTTTATTTGCAATGGGCTTACCCACATGTATACTCCAGCAGTTAGTAAGATTACATGATAATAATTTTGCTAGAGTGCGCTGGGGCCCGAAAGGGGAATTAACAGAACCCATACCTATTAGACGCGGGGTACGTCAAGGATGTGTGTTGGCCCCTACACTTTTTTCTTTATTTGTCAACGACATCCCAGAAATCCTAGATAGGTGTGGCAATGACTCACCAAAATTAAATGGTGTGAGGGTCCCATCTCTGTTATTTGCGGATGATACTATCCTGATCTCGCAAACGCCCATGGGCCTTCAAACCCTATTGAACACTTTTAAAACATATTGTGACTCTAAAGGTCTTGAAATAAATGCGAAAAAAACCAAATGTATGTCTATAAATCCACATAAAACCTTTAAGGGACAATTTTTCCTAAATAATCAAAGGCTTGATCTGGTCACAAATTTTTCGTATTTGGGTGTTACCCTAGATTCAAAAACCTCATGGAGTACACAAATTGAAAAGAGCAAAACCATATATAATCAGAGCTCTCTACCTATTTTAAAGCGCCATGGGGCCAGTTTAAGTAAATCCATATCTCAAGCACTAGAAGTTTACAAATTTAAGGTGCAGTCTGGTGCTTTGTATGGAGCAGAACTCTGGGGTATAAAAGCAGGTAACATCTTTATGAATTACGAAAATAATTTCTTCAGAAGGTTATTGAAGTTGCCCAGACGTACACCTCTTGTACCCTTGTTTTTGGATTTAGACATGAAAAGAACGGATCATATCGCATTACTTAGGCCACTGTTGTTTTGGGTCAGAATCTGGAGTACTCCTGAACAGATTACAGACAAGGTATAATAGAAGTTAGGTGTCTGGATGATTATAATACAATCTCATGGCTTAATCATGTTAATCACTGGTTGCATCAAATAGGCCTTGCTCATTATTGGGATGACCCAGCAAGCTTGAGGCAAAGATGCAAGATTGAGGTTAAGAATCGATTCTGGTTTTATATAATACATCATTACCAAAATAATCTTTCTTGTGGGTCCATTACTCGTAGTTTTCTTGATTTTAAGAATGTTCCATTGTTTGAGGAATTTTTAAATGAGATACAACCAGCCCTAGCTAAAAGCCTGTACCTAAAATTTAGATATGGTATATTGAAAACAAAAGTAGTACTAGCTAAATGGGATAAGATCCAAGGTCAATCAAAAAGTACAAATTGTACATGTTGTGATTTAAATCTAAATGAAGATGATATCCACATATTGTTCTTTTGTACTGCCTATGAACATGCTAGGAAAAAATGGATCAAACCTCTGTGTAAAGCCTTAGGCATCCGCGTATACCAGGAAGCATATAGGATTGTTAAGACTGACACCAGACGCCTTATTGTGTTCTGTCTAAGCAGATTCCTTTTGAATGTTGGGTATGCACGTAAAATTATGGCCCTAGATCTATAGACAATATACATGTGCATATCAGACACAGGCTAGGTTGATTTTAGATGTGTTAGAGATGGAAATTGTAATATATTTTGATTTCATCTTTATGCCTTTTTAACAGGGATGTTTTATAATTTCTATTTTGTTTGGAATGTTTAGTTTCTGCTTCCAACTGACTGTGTAATTATTAAGTATAATGCAAGTTTTATTGTCTGAAATGTACAGTTCTTGCTTCAAATTGACTCGGCAATTATTATGTATAATGTGTTGTGTTATATTGTATCTTTTATGGCTAAAAGTAGCCAAAATAAAGATTAAAACAGAAACAGAATATACGAGCGTCCACAGGTATTCATTAAAAATCATCAAGAGTAGTTCATCCAAATTGAGAAGGTGCAGCAAGCAACAACCTCAAACTCAAGTACTTCCAAGACAGTCTGTCTTGGAAGTACCTGAGTTTGAGGTTGGTGCTTGCTGCACCTTCTCAAATTGGATGAACTACTCTTGATGATTTTTAACGAATACCTGTGGACGCTCGTATATTCTATGTTCTGTCCTGATGATGACCCTTTAATTAACAACGGGTCGAAACGCCGTTGACTCTAATATGTGGCTCTAAAAGAAGAGGATACATTTTATGTTGTGTGTCTCTTTTATATTTTGAACCATGTCTTTGTAGTCTCCCTCAGCCACGTTGTGTTTGTTTACACATGTCATTGTTCAAATTGTCTTTATTCGGTTTTCCATTGTTTTTGAAATACCATAAAAGTTCATAAAAGTACATCAATTTCATAGTCATATTTAAAACCCAATAAAAGCATAAAAATTCACAATTTGAATTCCAAATATTAAAAGCTGATTTTGCCAGTATTCATATTGACATTAAACAATTAAAAAAACAACGTATAAACAGCAAAGTGTCAGTTGTGCCTGAATAGATTGTAACTTCCCCAACTTAGTCTAGGGCCTATATTATCATCTTAAAAAAAAAAAAAGTAAACTATGGATGTTGTCATGGGTTCAGTTTCCAAAAACTGTAAGGCCAAATAGGCTGAACGACACTGACGCATCCTCAAAACCTTCAAGAGTGGTACTATCCACCGCCTGCGTGGTGGGACATAGAATTTACAAAAAAAGAGGACATGACATGAATAGTGGATTGTAAAGAAATGGAGTCACAGGGACAGGGGAAAAGATTTGTAGACCAGTCATTTTGGGAAGGAAAAGAAATCATACGATGGAACACATTAAACCTAAAACGGGTCAACAAAAATTTGCCATACTGATTTAGATTGTACTGTAGGTATGGCTGAATGGTAGGAACAAGTTGCATTAGCAGGCATTGCTGTACAGAAGGTTTCCCTATCTCATTTAACAAACGCATTTGAGACTTTGTCATTGTTTATATTTGTAACACCTTGTGTAACCTTGTGAGCACCATTATTACCTTGTGTATGATTATTCTGATAATAAACTTCACAAATCCAAAGTAATTTTCTGTGCATGGGTCTTGGGTGTTATACCTGCTGGTTAACACCTTTTTATTTCTTTACTTTCCTCTTTTTCTTCTTTTTCTTCCAACTTTAAAGCTTCAGTAACTTGTCTTTTACATATGTTTCAAACACTTTTTTTAATATCTTAATGTTGTACTTGAACCACTGTTTGTATTCCAGTATTATTTAGCCCCTGGTTCAGGTGCTAGGGTTGCCCCTGTTGTTCGTATTCACTTAAAAATAAGACCTAGCATTCATTAATCTCCTGAAATCCAATAGGGAATGGCAAAAGTAAGGAGATAGAAGAAAAAGAGAAAGATGCATGGATGCTACAGGTAGATGTGTGTGCGCCGGTAAACATACAGATCGAGATGAGCCACGTCAGAGCCGAGTCAGGAGTCTTGGTTGTAAGACGTAAAGTAGGGAGCCCTGCTATTAAAAGATTTGATGGTAAATCATGCAACAAGTGGCAACTAAAATGTGATAAACACCCTTTCATATGAAAAAAGTTGCTTCTTTAACCGTTGTAGTTTAATTTCGTACATTGGAACATTTCACAGCATCGAGTGACCTACGTTAAAGGTAAAAGTTGAAGCAGGAAAGCAGTATACAGCTTTAGGAGACTAGTTAGAGTTTTTGAGAATGGGGGACATCTGACGTAAATTAGCACGTCCTGTCCGCTCTGTTTAGAGGGTGTACATAGGTATACCCATGAATGCACACTAACGGCCTGATTACAAGTTGATCGGTTAATACTGACCCATCCGTAACCCCCTGTTTACACTTAGGTCGGAATTAGGAGTTGAAAGGTATTTAACACATCCGATAATTATCAGATGCACTAAATTCCTCATGCTTTGTTCAATATCAGCAGGTCACTCCTGCCAAAATTTAACAGGGGAAATATGTACGGTATTTACAGTACCATGCAGATTTTTGTGAGTTTGTTAAGCACCAAAATCCATGTTATTCACCACAAACTTGTAATTGGTTCTATGTATCGCACCCAATAAAAAATGTACCCCTTGGAATGGATATCACCTACACTCGTAATCAGGACCTAAATAGGTTGGACTAGAAATCTGACACTTTTTGGCATCTGTACAGCATATGCCAAAATCGAATCCTTGTTTTGTTATAAAAACTCCATTAAGGATGGAAAGAGTTAGTGTCTGGATGCTTTGCTCTATTTTGACTTGCTAGTCCCATGGGACCAAGAGTCAAGACCGAGCCACACGTTTTGCCGAGCCAGGCTCTAACTGCAGTTGGTAGAAAGGAGAATAATGCTAAAGGCAGCAAAAGAGAGGAAGCGAGGTAAGGAGATGTGGCAGCAAGACAGGAGCTAATAGGAATTAGGAATATTATAATTATAAGTAATAACATTATCCTTATTATTTATTATTTCAAGGCGCTAACAATTGGATTATCTGCAAGCACCTCCAAGGGAGTGAGAGATGGAAAGAGTAGAGGGGGGGATGGAGTAGGGGAAGGAGGGACTGACAAATGAATTAACACAGCAGTTTCCGCTCACTGCATCCTCTGGTGAGTCGTTAAGATAGCCTGGATAGTGGTGATCTGCTAATCATAGGAAAAATTCAATATGCTTAGTTCCCCAAATCCTCCTTATCCTAAATACAATCTTATCATTTAATTAAAAGTCGCACAGATCTGTTTTATTTATAGAAACAGAAAAGTAATGGCTTACCAACATCCCTCCCGTCCCCTCGGAAGCATTTTTGCAGGTCTCCTATTGCCAATTTTTTTGGGAGTATGATGCATATTTCTGAAAGCTATTTGAACACCCCAATAGGTATTTGATTGAGTGCAGGCCAGGTATCAAAAATGGCACATGAGTACTGCGTAACAGACTGGATTGGTGGAGAAGTTTGCAAAATTTGTGCAATGTGCTTTCACGTAATTGCACTAAATTTCAGCTAAATTATGATAAATTACATATACTTATGCAAAATGTGAATTTGTCATTTTGCTCTGTATTTTTAGTGAAAATGCGTTCTTGTGTCAAATTTATGACGCAAGGACGAATTTTGTGCACTGTTTACAATAGTTTTACACTGTATACAACAGCCACTCGTGTTCTGTTGTTCCCGTGTGTTTCAAGTAAGTTTACTGCAAATGGTGTATTCCTGGTAAATACATTTTATCGCTTATGGTGCATTATTACACATATCCAAAGTGGTATAATTTCAGGAATTTTATGTAACAAGCGCTGCGCAAAATTCCCGATATTAATCAAATCACGCTTTGTAATTTAAATTTTATATATAACAATCAGGGCTCCAGTCGGGGTACCACGCGGGTGGACGGTGTCCCCCCACTCATTTTACCGGGGGGACACCGTCCCCCCTGCCATACAGCTGGACTTCACTCTCTGGCCTCTCTGGGACGAGGAGCTCGGCACCTTTTGTGATGTCACTTCCTGTCGTGACATCACTTCCGGTGACAGCGTCCCCCTACTTCTTTTTTTACGACTTGTGCCCTGATAACAATGAGTATAAAAGTATTCAGTGGTATAGGAAGAATGGAAGCTGTGGTCAGTTCTTTTCTGTTAGTGTATAATGTCACTCAGCACTTGCTGAAAGTTGTGGGGTGGTTTATTTAGCCTGTCGTCTCTTCTGGTTCCAATCTTCTATACTAATGGAATATGCAGTTCTTTCAAGTTTCCACGAAAATAAGCTGGTAAAGCAATAAGTCTGGAAAGGTTGGAGCAAGAAGATCAGGGGATCTGATTGTTCAGAAGCAAGAGCCCTCATACGCCCAGTTGGGTGTCATGCTTCATCATCAGCACCTCCTCGTAGGGCTGGTGCTGCAATGCTCAACAGGCCCCTTGAGGGTGCTCTTTGCTGGAGGTCTTTTAAAATAAGACGCTGTGATGAAGTATGAGTGCAGGTGCAGTATGTATAGATTGGTGTGACTGTGATATAAAAATAACTGGGGTGCAGAATGTTTAGATTGGTGCGAGTGTGAAATAAAAATAACTAAGAGACTCTTAGTTATTTTAATATCATGCTCACAGTAATCTACATACACTTCACCTCCACTCACACTTCATCACGACATCTTATTTTACAAGACTTGCGGTAAACAGCCCCTTGAGGGGCCCGTTGGGTATTGCAGCGCCATTCCAACGAGGAGCTGCCTGATGATGAAGCCTGACACCCACATCGGTGTGTGAGGGCTCTTGCTTCTGAGCAGTCAGATCCCCTCGATATGCTTGCTCAGATCTTTCCTGACTTACTGCTTTACCTGCTTCTTTTCTTGGAAACTTGAAGGAACTGCATACTCCATTTGTATAGATGTACATTTAGGGAGCTTGTATGCTGGACCTAGACGCGCTCTTTAGTCCCCACATTAGGGTGTTCTGGTCCACTTCTTTACACCCTCCTTTTCTGCAGTTCATGGCACAGTGAACTTGTGGACAGATGTTCTGTCACAGGACACAGTCAATAATAGATTCTGTTGCCTCAAGTGGTGTTACACGTGGGAGGGTTTTATTTTCCGGGTGAGTCAATGGAGTCATTTCCCATTTTGGGACGTATTTTGTTAGTAAACTTGATGATAACATGGCAGGGTTAAAGGTGTTTTTAGTGCCCTGTATGGGCTAATTTCCTTTTCACTCCATTCCAACATCTGCTTCTATCATTTGGAAGCACCTGGGTCACTAGGTCACAGCACCGGTGCGTGAGGGTAAGAATGGTGAGGCGGTGGGGGGCAGGGCGGGGGGATGTCGACAGAATAGGATTTATTTATTAATTTAATTTTCCCTATTCCGTTGTCTGTTGACTTCCCATCCTCCCACCCCACCCCTCTGCACTTACCTGCACAGACAGCCGCTGCTAGGCTATCATTGAACTTATTACTTTTCGTATTCTGGGTCAAACTGTCTTTTGCTGGACTGCGTCTACGTCATTTGGTCTTCTTTTTTGGACTTCACTTGGCTACTTCTGGAATGGTTGGTCTTTTTCATTGCAATACTCCATGTGAGCCAACTTCTTCCCTGGGTCACGTGGTCTTCTTCTTTGGGCTAGGACTTGACTCACTCTTCTTCACTTAGCCACTGCTGGCCTTATGGTCTTTGTCATCTTTAGGTCTTGCCTGGCTTGTTTCCTCATCTTTCTCCTGCTGTACCTGCTCTATTTCTTCCTCTCTGGGTCACATTGTATTGGGAGAATCTCAGGGTGCTATTGCAAATGGTTTTGGTTCCTCATTTTACCTTAGCAGCAGCTTCTCGCAAGTCTGTTTCTAGGGTATGTTAATTTGGGTATGGTGATTTTTGTGGGTTTGCATTACATTGCTGTTTGCTTTATACCTGGCTTGTGATCAGATTTTTGCTGAATATTCTCTTTCTGCTTCAGCTGATTCTTAGTTTTGGTTCCAACCTGGCCTTTTTAGATGCTTGTATTCATTCTGACACTATTTATTTGCTTGGTCCAGCTCGTCCAGCTTTTTGTTAGGCTAGTGGTGTCTGTGCATTTTTCTGTATTTATGCATCGGGCAATATTTCCAGATTGTCACATTTACATCCAGGCACATTGTGGGTTAGATGGTTGGTGTGGTGTGGTGTGGTCACAGTCAATCCCCAAGTAGGCTGGATTGTGTCATGCCATGAGGGTTCTTTTTGTCCTAAGAAGATTGTTGCCATAGGTTGTTTCTGTGAAGAGACCCGTACTGGTGTTGGCATTGCACTCCAGGCTGCAATGCCGTTCCTCTTCCTGGTCTAGTGGCAGCAGACTGCAGTAGGAGCTAAAGGCCTGTGATCAAGTTTTTTCTTTATGTCAATGATACTGTTCTGCAACCACGCCGATCAGATGGAGGTGCTGTCCTACTGGGCACTGTTGTGTGTGGTGCTGCCTTCTCTCTCTGCTGAGACTTGTGAGCTTCTATCTGTTAGATGGAATCAGGCTCACCTGAAGGTGAGTGGAGTGTTTGGCATCTTCCTCCACTTCGATGAGGGGTTAGTGGGACTCCTTGTCAGCAAGTGTGGAAGTGTGAGCGACAGACATGCTGAATCTTGAAGACTTGCCTGTCTTCAATTCCGAGGCCAGGCAACGCGTTTTCTTACTCTGGGCATGCGGCTTCCAGATAAATATGGATGGGCTCTGTGTCGGCAATAGCAAGCATGGAAAAAAGTGTGTCTGGGGCCTTGGCCAGGGATCATGCCCTCCACTGAAGTAAGCCTCACATTCCTACTTCATTATTATTTCTACAATCCTAGATCCTTAAGTCAAAAATGTATCCTTGAGGTATACAGCAGAATATCAAGTTTTGAAAATATCGTACCCAAAAATTTATCATAGCCAGGAAAACTGATTACCTGAATATTGTGTACGTAAGTATATATGCTTAAATAAATAGTTGTTACACTTAACTCAAATGATAGGTATCTTGACGATATATATATATTCAAGGTATGTAAATGGGGAGTTAGAACAGTACATTTATACTTGTATACCTCTTTTTACCTTCACAATACTTTGATAGTTCATATACAGGCAATGATTTTTTTGAAGCACAATATGTGTGTGCTTTATATTCTGTCATACAACTGTTCTGAATGACGGCTTGGCATGGGGTTCAGGGTGGCTAGCAACATTAAAAAAGTGGGGGGCGCAATGGCAATTAAAAGAGATGCTGCTGCGCTGGCCCACCATGTCTATTGTCTCGAGGCAAGAAGCAGTCGGATAGACGCAGGAAGGATAGAAGCAGCACTGACGAGCAGGAAAGGGAAGTGGTTGACTTCCTGCCAAGTGCCGAATCCAACCAACCTCATGTAATTGAGAGCAGCTCCAGGATTGGTTAGAGCAGGCTCACCCAGCGCTCATTTTATTTTAAGGCTGCAGGCCTGTGCTGGCAATCCTTCAGCGGTTTTACAGCGCTGGGATTGCTGGCTCTGAAGTGAACATGTCAGATTGGCCAGCTGTAGACTGTCGACCAATCTGACATGCACACTGAGCACCTGCAGATGCATCCTGCAATCCGCAGGAATTTTCCCCACCCCACCGTCACACTCGCGCTAGCGTGGCTCACGGACATATTAATAAATGCTAAATTACCATTTTAATAATGTAACTGTGTTCAGCTACTGTGATCGCAGCAGGCGAGGCGACGCTCCTCTGCCAATTAAGAGGGGCCACCACTGGTAAATGGAGCCTATAACTACATGTAGGAATCAAAGGGCGTGGTAGCAGAGTCCACGTCATATTATCCACCGTTTTTACTCTTTTTCTGTTTAATTCTTATGTTTTTTATGTCAGGCAAACACGTTTGACTTTGCTTCCTTCAGTTTGGATGGCAGATAGACTTCCTGAATCAGAGTTACTGCCAGAGGGTTTCATTTTTCTTACCTTTGTTTTCACTTTTTTGGCTCAGGTTCCCATAGCCTTATTGGGTCAGGTAACGTTGGATTCCTTGCAAGTTTGAAGTGTTTAGCACCCGTCTCTGATGACCAAATGAGTTCCGGAACATGGTTCCTTCAGGCAAGAACAGAGCTCTCGTACATGGGAATTTGATGCCAGGAGGGGTCTAGCTGTATTTCTCGGGCATATACAGGCTGGCACATTATGGAGGCGCAGATACAAGATGAAAGTTAGATAAAATAGTCAAAAATTTGGCAGGGATCCTTATTAAAAGGAGGTTCGGTATGCACACAATGGGACTCGTCAAAGTACAAAAGGGGCGCAGCCATCAATAGTGCAGCAGGTGCCATGGCACCAGAGACCAGAAATGTGGAGGGTTCACTGTGGCCCCATAACTGGCTGATTTCTTTGTTACTGTGGATACGGGGCAACTTTCTCCTTGCTTTAGGGCCCCTCTCACCTGTACCACACTATTCATTTACCCTCCAACAAGCAGCAAAATGGGGCTCCACATCGAATATGGACAGTTATGGGAGTCAAAAAGAATATCTCCCACGCATTGTTCATGTCTGTGGCCTAAAGATTACAAACAGAAATGCCTAACAACACGTAAACAGTGGTCAGAATACAATGTACAAGACAACAAGCTTTGGCAAAGCCATTCGGTTGGATGCTCGCACTCGCGTGCTGTCAAAAGCAATAAAATAAAAGCCTGCTGCAGTGCAAGAAATAATAAAAATTATTGCTTTATGTTTTTTGAATGCATGGGTGAGATACAATATGAATTGTGTGATGGTAGAGTGTACATTTCAGATGTAAAATTGTCCACTGAACCAGAACTTAATTTGTGAAAAAATATAAGTGCAGGGGCTTCAAGTTTTTCTAAGGAGCCCACTGAATGTCAGGGTTACCAGATACCAGGGTTGTCTAGGCTGGCTTCCACATGACATCTCTAGGGTTACCAACCGTCCGTAATTTTCACGGACCGTCCGTAATTTGGAACTCACATCCGTTGTCCATGAGGATCCCTTTTACGGATAATTATGGGCATTACAGGGAGCAGCACTGCTCCCTTACAAGAAGCCTCAGCCCCTGATGGGGCAATCTCACACTCCTCCTAGAGCACAACAGCAGCCCCACCCCGCCCATTGTCATTCTGTGTGTGGCTGATTGCCACATACAGAATGACAATGGGGCAGTCTGGGCTGTTAAAACATGTGGCGGCCTCCTCCTCCCTCAGTGTACAGCAGGGCATTCTGTTAGATGGATAAAAGGTAAAACACCCATGCTGTAAAGTGAGAAAACAGTTTATATAAAGAAGCCTGTGAAACAAGTTAAAAAGAACAGGTTATAGTCTTTCACTTTCTCGTCATTTTAGAACTGACATATTTTCAATATTATATTCAACAAAGCCATGGCTGCTGCTTTTTTTTATTTTAAGCAACTAACAATCATTGACAAAGCCAATGGTCCTAGCTCGTTGTTGGTGTAATGATACTTGCTGTATTTTCTATCTGGATGCAATTACAAAACAACATAATACCAGTCGGGCGGAACACTATGCTAAGCACAGATTGTTAGCTTAGGTGTTTTAAGCCACACCCTTATTTACATCGAAAACCCCCTTTGAAGAAACCCCCCCAGTTTTTTTTACCCCACTTGAAGCCCTGGAAACAACAGCATGTCACAGTCACCTCATGTCCTAGCACTGTGCATCACGCATGGCTTCTAAGTTTTCAGATTGCCTATGTGCAGGGGCATAGTGAATCCTCCCACACCCCACCCCTTGCTTTAGGAACTACAGCGAAGAGAAGTTCTTGATGGGTCTCTTCTGTCTGCAACTCTGCAAAGGCTCAGCTCATAATGTGAAAAGGTGGGAGAGTAAATAAGTGAAGGAAAGTGTTAATGGCTAGATGGAGTAGTGAAAGGATGAATGAATGAATGAAATGGTGAATGGATATTTAATTAAAGAAAGGATGGATGAGTGAGTGGAAGGAAGGATGAGAGAAAATGTAAATAGATGGATGTATGGGTGGAAGGGTAGTTGGATGGGTAAAAGGATGGATGGGTGAGTGAAAGGGTGGATGGATGAATGAAAGGGTAGATGAGGGGCGAGTGAATGGGCAGATGGATGAGTGAAAGGATGGATGGATTGATGAATGGATAAGTGAAAGGGTGAATGGATGAGTGAAAGGGTAGATGAGGGGCGAGTGAATGGGCGGATGGATGAGTGAAAGGATGGATCGATTGATGAATGGATAAGTGAAAGGGTGAATGGATGGATGAGTGAAAGGGTGGATTTAAGGATTGATGAGTGAGTGAAAGGGAGGTAGATGGACAAAAGGATGGATAGATGAGTGAAGAAGAGAAAGGGTGGATGGATGAGAGAACGGATGGATGGATGAGTGAAAGGATGGATGAGTAATAGGGCCAATAGATGGATTCATGAAAGGATGAGTAGATGGGTGGGTGGGAGGAAGGATGGATGGATAAGTGAAAGGGTGATTGAGAGAGAAAGGGAGGATAAATAACTGAAAGGATGGCTGGATGGTTGAAAGGATAAGTGACTTGGTGAATGGATGAGTGAATAGATGAATGGGTGGAAGAGTGGATGGTTGAGTGTATGGCTGGATGGAGTGAAAGGGTGGATGGATGAATAATGGATGGATGAGTGAAAGGGTGGATGGAGGGATGGATGAGTGAAATGATGAATGGAACGATACATGGTGGACAGGTCTGCAAACGGTTGAATATGTTTGGATATAGATGGGCAAACAGATGGAAGGACAGAATGAATGGTGAAAGACTGAATGATAAAAGTATGATTACACCTTGTAGCACCCATTATCTTAAGTAACATTTCCTATACAGTGACTTTCACGTTTACATGAATGATTGTCTCTATATTATGTGTGTGTGATGTAACGCACTCCGACACCCTGCACTACATACTTGGGATGAGTGACACTATAAAATAAATTAAATACACATGAGAGACGGTGTATGTGAAGATGAGGGGCACCATTGGAGGGTGGTAGCAAGGCCGGACTGGCCGGACCGGACATCAGTTGTTTCCCTGGGAGGCTGGAAAGGGGGAGGTTTCGTTACTGGGGGCTGGCACTGCAAAGTTCCTTGTATATTCAGTAGTTTTCAATCAACATTAAAAACAGCCTCACTTGGTGTGGTTCGCCATTGTCTGATGACTAATGTGCCTGCTGGAGGGAGATGCAAGTTTTTAATCGTCTAAGGTAGCAAGCTGCGGGCATACTGAAAAACTGTGAAGTGCACGATTGTCTCTGACCTAATATAACCTTATTTTGACTTCTTTTTAAGTGGTTGTATATTTACTTACTTATATACTACTGCACGACCTCCTCTGACATGCCTGGAAAACTTACCTTTTGTCCCGAAGTTTTGTCCTGAATTTTGACCTCCTGCCCTGAATTTTTGTCCTGAATTTTGACCCTTTGTCTTGAATTTATACACTCATCATCCTGAATGTGCACCCATGCCAGTTGGTCCCTCTAGACATCACTTCCTTCCATTACCATACACGTCTTGCCCTTTATCTCACTCTTGCAGGTTTTTCGTCCCTGCTTTCTCCCTTGGTCACTGTTTTCTGTCTTTCTCTTTTTCCTTCTTTCTCCCTTTTCTTACTTTCTCGCTCTTGCTCTGGGTGAAGGTCAGATGATGACAAATAATTTCCCGTTTCTCAAAAATGAGTGTTGGGGCCGCCCCAGTCCCCCTTACCATTCTCCCGCCACCTCCACCCCCACCCCCGGCAGCAACCACGAGCACACATGAAGCACTGAATCCCACAACACATGAGAGAGCCTGTGACATCAAATGCAGATAAACACAGTGATTTGGGCAGTCCTCCTTGCGTTTGCGAGAAAGCGTCTGCCCTCATCTGCATGGCAACTAGGGCCGCAGAAAAAAAAAACGTGCGTCTCCTGATAAATAATGGAAAGGTACAAATGCAAAAAAATGTTTGGCCTCCTAGACGCCTCGATAATGCAGCTCGTCGCTGTATTATTCAAGCTCCGCGGCTCTCCCTAAGTAGCTTTCCCTGTTTCCCCTCATTAACATCCTCCGTCATCACGCCTCATTGGGACGTCGACGCCACTTCCGCTTTGTACCTTTTGTGTTCACGATGTTAGGTTGTCCTGGCTTGCACCCTCCCGGGACGGGTCCGGCTAATGGAGCGATATCAATCGTTCTATCGCCTGCTGGGACTCCCAGGAGCTGGATCACAGAATATAATATAGCTAGCTAGCAGAATATGGTTTCTCTCGCATAGTTACGTTTTTGTTTTTTGGGATAATATGTTTTTGAAACTTTGCAGCCTTTGCGAAGTGCGAATCTTTTAAACATTGCAGAAGTTTTCAGACAAGATTTAATTTTCAGGGTCGTTCACCCTTACTTTCGTAGGCAATGCATCAGCGAGATCCTAAACGGATTTTGGGAGGAGGAGGGCATAAAAATCTTTTAAAAACGTCCATCAGGACAAAGTCTCTCGTTTCCTTGCATACTTTGCTCAATTTCATATTGTTGAAAATTACCTATAATGTACATTTAATTTCACAAAGTGTTCATGAAACTGCATGATTTTAAGAAGAATAAGTATTCAATTTTACACACCCATGTGTGCGTGTTAAAGACATTCAGAAACTGCAAGTGCTGCTGAAAAAAAATACAAGGATCAGTCTGTGAATCACACAGTTGGTCAATAAAGGATCCACTATCATTATGTAAGCATAAATACCAGCAAAGTCAGGAGAAGACACAATGTTTTTGTTTTCGTACATAGGGTTCCAATTGAGCTCATGTGATCACACCAAAACAAAGACAATACACAGGTGCAGGACCTGAAGTCATGGGACAGTGTAACAAAAAAAAAACATTCAAATTGATACAAAAATTCAAACTTTTGGCGCCTAGGAACCTATTTACAAATTCCCCACCTACAATGCTAGGCATGAGTGTGACTTTCCACATCAGAGACATTTAAAGCGTCACTCATCCCTTGCATCGTAGACGTGAAACTTTTAGGGGAATATTTACAATAAGTGGCACATCTCTGCATATCAGCAGGGATGCACCACTTATTGTGCGTCATGCCTACGCCAACATGGTTGCGCTGCATTTACAATGCGGCGCACCATGGGGCAAAAACGGCACAGATGCGTCACACATCTGTGCCGTAAAAGTGTTGCATTGCTGGAGTTGCGTCACAAGCACGACGAAGCTCCAGCAATGCTCGGGGGGCCCTATTATTCCAATGCTGCGCCAATCCTTATGCCTACATCAAGCAGGCGCAGGGTTTTGATGCAGCATGGGCACCAAAATGACTGACTCAGCCACTTTCAGGAGGCGTTCCTGCGCCGGAACGCCCCCCCCCCTGCGCAGGAACGCCTCCTTCTGGCGCAGAGCTTTACAACGTGACACATCTCCCAGATGTGTCACGTTGTAAATACCCCGCTCCGTGGCCATCATTTGTGCCACCGCTGCGTCACAAAAGTGACGCAACGGCAGCGCAAAAGGCTTGTAAATATGCCCCTTAGTACTGAGCAAAAAGATGGCAGCAGTTGGTACAGTTACATACACTACAGCAGTATTTTTATTTCACGTGTTCGCACATGTATGTATAAAGGATGGACATCTATTGAAATTCAACAAATACTGGTCACCCTGACCAGGGCCGGACTGGCTGCCGGGCTTTTTGGAATGCTGCTGAGCTGGGGGCTGATTTCGTTGATGGGGACCTGCGTGTGCTGAACGAAATTCGTTTTGCTTTGTTTATTTCAAAGCACACGCAGGTCTCCATCAACGAAACCAGCACCCACCACAGTGAAATCAGCCCCCAGCTCGGCAGCATTCCAAAACGCCCAGTAGTCAGACGGGCCCTGACCTACTGAATATCATTTTAACACTAACAAACAGCATTAATCCAACACCGCTCATGATGTCAATCTGCCTCATCAAATTCCCACACTTCCCAGGACTCCACTTGGTGCCTCCCCACTCCTTTCCTGTTGCTTTGTGCAGTGACATCATCTGTGCAACCTCTATCATTACGTATAGTGCAATCAAATTAACAAATAAAATGGTGGGTGAATGAGACGTGTTTTGGGAAGCCTTCATGCCTGTGGACCCGACATTTTCTCAGAGGTGGAAGGAGTCATGGAGTAGAAGTATTGCAGTTCCTTTACGTGTATGTGATGAGCGGCAACATAGAGGTATCAATATTTCCTACAGAGGTTTTTTTCCGGGTATTTTAAGGTGTCTTTTTGATGGCAACGCTTAGGATTTTCAAAGGGATTTCATACTATGATCTCTTTGTTACACTAAGGGGGCATGTAAAGTATTTTTTCCCTGAGTCTTGCATTGCTTTTGACAGTGGACACATTTTTCTGGGCTTCGAGAGATATCTGCGAAGGACATTTCAAATGAGTGTGGGATTGCTGGTGGTGTGTGGAAAATGGGTCTGAAGGAGAGTTTTTTGTACAGTATTAAAACCTCTAAGACAATTATGAAGGAGGGGTGAATGGAATTTTAGAGCACATTTCGTTTAGTTGCGTTGGGCAGGGGATCTGTATTCAGAAATCCTCGAGTTGTCTTCGAATCCTTGAGGCGGGTGAGGGAAGGATAAAAGGACATTCTGGGGCAGTCTTTGATACCTAGTGGTGTATGTGAGCGAGCCTGTCTGATTACAAGAAGTGTGTTTGAGGGATGTTTGAAATTTAGAATGGAGTTTTTTGCCTGTTGTTGACTTACTTCTTCAGGTGTGTACAATGATTCTCCAAAATGGAGTTTTGAGGCACTTTTTTGCTTCCTTGTGCTGTAGGGACTTGACAAGGGCATATAGGTTCCTTATATATTAATTTATTTGTGCTTGTTTGAGCTTGAGACACCAGATGATGTTGTCTTGCTTTTTTATATGCATCTGTCCAGCGTGGCTTATAAAGGACCAGCCACATATCAGCACCAAGAAGATGAAGCCAGAGAGGCCGGCTGCAACTCCAGTCCCTTGATAGAGATCTGGAAAGGAAGACAAGATAGCACAATTTGCATATTATTCCTGTCAGCACTGTCACTCTATAGATTTTGTGTTGTGTCCCTAACCCATCAACTGTCCTACTGAAGCTGATTGTGTCTTGACTCTTTGTGGCTGGTAAATATTGCTCTCCTGCTTCCTCAGCGTTTAAGGCTGCAATCTGTGGATCACCATCCCTTTTGGCTTGAATCCAATGTGCTCATTCTATCAGACATCAGATCTCTTTGCAATAGAGAATAGGAATGGCAGGGCAAGGACTAGTATGTAAAATGCCAGACTACCCATGGCTCACCCTTTGATACCCGTGACAGTAACCATACTGCTGCAGAGGTCATGAAGGCAATGGGAGGAAACAATATTAAAGAGTGATCACAGAGCACAGTTATTTCCTGTAGTTTTCACTGTGTTCTTTGTTTAGACATTCAGCAGCATGGATATTGAGAGGCAAGGGGTAGCAAAAGGGGTTACCCCTGCGATGTCATTGGCAGTCAAACGATGACTGATACTAGTACCCCAGGCATTTTGATATATTGACGTATACATGGAGAAGCCACCGTTCCCAGGGAGCAGAAAGAAAGGCCTGTCATGGTGGGACTTTCATTTCTTGAACACTGTTGTTGGGAGGTTTGAATGGAGTTGTGAATCCTTTTATATGAATTAGGGTACTTCTGCAAAACTGTATGAAATGTAAAAGGTGTACAGTAAACTCTACTACCTGATATCGACCCCAACATATCATGGCTCAAGGATGTCGAGGAAAAAATATCAAGGGACAAGATATCCCAAGGTAAGTGCATATAGGTATTTATAGATTTACTATTCCTAACTCCACATCTGCGTACCTTGAAGATATATGTACCACGTAGGTACATATAAGTGGAGTTCGGTATAGAAAATCTAGACTTACATGTCGATATTTTTTTGTTCATTATTTTGTCCTCAATATTGTACCCCATTGATATTCTGTGGTCGCAGTAGCATATCGAAACCTGAGGCCCCCCCACTGCAAAGTACATGCTGAGGGGCCCCCACGCTCTGGACCCAGTCCGAAGCTCTTTGGCCAAGGATCTACCCGTACCTGCGGGGGCCCCCAGAGCTTGTGCCCCACGCACCACAGGGGCTGCTGGGGCTTGTGTTACGCCACTGTGGGGTCGATATTCAGGCTGAAAACCTTTACAGTATGAGCCTCTGAAGGTGATGTACAGATGCCACAGGGATGCATTGAGAGACCCACGTTCTTAATTCCCTTGGTTACTCACATTTGACAGGTGACTAGACACACCCCCGTCCTCCCGTCACACCCACTTAAGATGCATTAGACATGCTGCTTCCCTCTGACAGGTCCTCTCTCTCATCAAGGGCCAGGGACATCATTAATTCCATGTTTGCTCTTCGCTAACACCATGTTCATTACATTGGAAATGCCATATGTTCTTTCCTATTACAGAAAACCAGGCAAGAATGGCTGAATCCTTTAAAGGCAAATGCATTCGAGGCTCCACTGTGGTGAATCAGCTCGACAGTGTGTGCTAATCTCCTGGAGATGGTGAGGGCTCTCAGAGTACAGCTTCACGCCCTGCACTTTCCAGGCTGAAGAGAGTTGTCTTATGGTGTGTCAGTCAATGGGTGTTTCTTCGGGTTACTAGCACCCAAAGGTCTTCCCGTCTCTTCTATACAACGACCAAACTCTATGATAGGTGTACTAGCCACAGAGAATCATTCAGATATAATGAAGCAATGAAGAAAATGGCTACTGATCTGGATACAAGGCCATTTGATCTCTCCGCTACATTATAACATTTCCTGAATAATGCTCGGTAATTTTGTGCAATATTTTCCATCACCTAAAAGCTGCCAGTGATACTTCAGTGAAGATGCAGAATATTTAGGTAGTATCCTGCGTTACGACACACTGGTTTCTCCTAATGTTTACCTCTGCCCAAATAAATACAGTAGTTAAGGCTTGAAAAAATAGAGGGGCATATTATCAAGACCTGAGTTAAAATTATCGCCGCTTTAGCGCCAGGAAACTGCCGCTAAAAATGCGATAATGGGCTTGATAATAGGTCCTTGTGAATTCCCATAGCAGCCCAGGTTCTGGTGTTAACCTAGGCTGCTTTCTCCCCCAGCGAGTCGCTGAGTGGATGTCGCGGGACAACTTCAGTGTATTAGTGTACGATGTGTACTGAAGTGCTTTGGAGTGTATGAATTGAATATGAATGTTGGAATGTGTGATGAGAGTTTAGTAGAATGTGTCTGTGATGAAGAATGAAGAATGAAGAATGAATGGGAGACCTGGGGCGTCTTATTTAACTCCATGTGATTGAATTATTGTTATTTTTGTACAATTATGCTTATGTATACCATCTGAGAAAAATATTTATAAAAATAAAATGATATATTTTTGTATCTTGTGTCCGAATCGCAGTGAGTGGCCCTGATTGATAATGAGCTCAAAGTTGTGTTTATTGAACAATATTTTTGGACTCTATAAGCAGGGCCGGACTGGGAACCAAAACCGGCCCTGGCAAAGGGCTCGGCCGGCCCCCCCTCCCCACTCGGGGGGGGGGGGGTTTGGAGGTGCCGCCGAGCGCTTTGCTGGAACGGTTTTCGGCCGATTTTGTTGCAGAGACGATTTTGCAAGATCGGCCCCCAGGGGCTCAAAACCGGCCCCCACCCTTGCGGCACACTGGGGGATTGCCCGGTGCCCGCTATGGCCAGTCCGGGCCTGTCTATAAGAGCCTTTAATCTAAATACATGGGGCAGACTTTTTCTTCTTGATCTCTGATACCTTTTCCCCTGCTGGTCTGCCCTGCATCTGATTCAGGGGGCCCCTACTTATATTAGGTGATAAAATATGACCATGACTTGGTTGCAATGAGTTCCTTACATTTCTTGACCCTGCTGCTAATGCACCAGCTGTACCTATCATAGCTACTCTTCTGCATAAAACAGGCTACAGGGATTGCACCAGGGCAGGAATGGGAATTTTGTCTGACCAGCCCTCAGGGGGCTGCAAGTTTGAAGCACTGCTGCTTTTCTTACTGGGGGCCAATATTGCAGCACAGTTTCATAACTGGCCCCCAGTCACAAACTCAGCCCCCACCACTGTAAAAACAGGCCCACACCCTTCCAGCCTTCTGGGAAAATGCCCAATGGCCGCTATGGCCAGTCCGGCTCTGGATTGAACTGCAAGTCGTTACTCAATCACTCTGTGCAATTAGTACCACAATAACACAGCTTTACAGAATGGCTTGTTAGCACTCCATATGTAGTGTTGTTTTTAATGGAATTTCAGTTTTAGGTTGTGGGGCTTGAGTATTCAAGCGCCTTCAGAGAAGTATACTCAGTTAGCGGTGGCAATAATTGAGTGAAGTCATGTAAAAATTGCCAGTTGGGCCACCAGATTAGTCCAAGCTCTGACCTCGACATGCCTGTTGCAGGACCGCCTACCATATTTGAGATCCCAACCTGTTTTATAGGGATCTCATTGCTGTCTGTGCATCCAGAGGGGCAGGCACAACGCTTCAATCTCCTTGCTCAGCTTACTTTACTTTTAGTGAAACAAACTCCCAGAGCAGGAGTTTGCTTCATTTAATCGAAAAAAACAATGGGCATGCCACACAGGAAGCGTTCTCCCCATGCATGGGGCCATTGTAAGTGTTCTCTATATGGTTCTGCCTTGTCATACATGGAGAACCTGGGAGGGGAACCAGAGTGATGGACACCCTGTCATAAACAGAGCGGAGTGAATATCACTGTAATATGTGACCCTTTGATCTGATGGTCATAAGTTCCCAACAGATGAAACAGCTGGCGATCTGCCATTGGAAACCCTGCAGTTACTCACCTTTAAATTGGGTGGGAGAAGCGTAAGTATGGGATTGGGAACACCACCAATTAGGGGCTGCTCCTCCTGTGGAGGAGCAGCCCCTAAAATAAAATGATAATAACATCGTTATTATCATTTAATTTATTTGTAGGTTCGGGGCTGGGTTAGGGCGGGCCAAGGCTGGTGTCACAGGGGGAGAAGTGGTTTACACACTCCATGTGCGCATGACAGTTTGGCTGGCCGTCTTTGGCCGGACAAACAGTCATGCGCACTTTGCATGTTTCCCACCAGGATGAAATGCACAGCCTGGTGAGGAAAGTGCCCAGGCTCCCACTGTCTGTCTGAGCGCCGAACCACGGTGCTCAGACCAATCAAAATGCTGCATTGCAGCATTGTGATTGGCTTAGGGGAGCCTTGGTGTGCGTCTTGGTTCTGGCCAGAGCGGAGGGACTAAGGAGGAGAGATATGGCGAGGAGGTAAGTGTGCTACACCCTCGTTCCCTGCCAGCTTCCACTCCCACCTATTGATGGCAGCGCTCCCACTCGGCCAAAGTCTAATTGAGGTCCTTAATCTGTACCTTGTGCAGTATCAGTAGATATTTTCTACTCTCTGATTCTACAAAAGCATTTAGCAGCCAGTAAGAGGACTCAGTGAGTTAAGCTCTCACTTGCTTGTACCTTTACGTTCCCTTCTGGTCCCATACATGAGTCCCTGTGAGGCTGATTCAGCCATTCATCCTTCCAGGGTCATTGGTAATAGGGTCACCTGTTATTTACTACATTACAAACAACCGGGCTGCAGCTGTTGCTATGTTGCTGCAGCATCTTCTTGTTCAATATTCTTTGGTTCTTCCAGCGGGACTGGAAACCAACCATCACTTGTTAGAAACATTTGCTTTCCACCAAATTAAAGGTAGCGGTTGCCTTGCTAACAAGATGCAGGACTTGAATTCCTTTCACATATCTTTAGTGTCTCTTGTGGTATGTTTCCATGCTTGTAATGTTTCCATCACTGATTATTGCCATTTTATGTGACCACATGTAGTTCCCTGTTTGAATCCATATTTGACTCACCTCTACTGCCAGATTAACCTTAACTTTAACATTAGTTGCGGCCGTATTAAGTTTCACTGTTATGGTGGAAACTAAGGACAAGCAAACATTGACAAGGCCAATCGGTGTGTATTGACTGCTGACCTTTCACCGTCACTAAACCTCATTTTGTTTGTAAATGGTTTTTGCATTGTATGAAAATAAGCATCATCTAAAAGCCAGAATGTATATTTTTTATGTAAAGCACACATTGCACCTGTCATCCCTGGCACTGATTGGAGATTGCTCATTTGTGCTCATGTTCACATTGTGCAATAACGTCATGCCATCACTCACAGCTAGGTTAGCCAATGGCTGAGGTGGTCTGACGAGTGCCTCACCCTGTACAATGTAGTAGGTGGTAGCAAAATGTGAATTATGCTACAGGGTTCCTGCGGATGAAGAGTGATGAATGAAAGAAAGCCTCTGAAAATATGTATTTATAGTGTAGACACATTTTATTTTTAGCTATCATCAAACTAAACATTGATATAACTCTGACCATCTCCACTGCTGCTGCCTCACAAGCTGAACCTGCTCCTCATATTTGCATGGGTGCTAGAGGAACTATGGAGCATATTATCAAGGGGGTTTACCTCCGCTTTTTTGGCTTTAAAAGTCAAGAAAGCGGAGATAAAATTATCTCCCTATTACCTAGCTGTCGCTAACACCAGTTAGCGACAGCTAGTAGGAGATAGCGACCATCTTGGGCCCCACTTTGCATGTCAGTGATATTTACCACTAATGACATGCAAAGTGGGCGTGCCAAGATGTTAGCGACTGGAAACAGTCGCTAACATCGCTATCTCCTATTACCAACTTTTGGAGATATTCGCGCTAAGCACGAATATCTCCAAAAGCTAACACCTGCCCTGAGCAGTTCTTAGCCATGTTATCCAATGGGAGGTGGATAACATGGCTAAGAGCATTAGCTCGGTAATGCATGAATATCGCGGACTTTTCAGCGATATTCATGCTTTGCGGCCGTTTTTTATCGCATTTGCGATAAACCTGGGTAATACCAAGGTTTAGCTGCGATAAAAATCGCCGCAGCTCAGCGGTAAAATTTTGTCTCTAACCAAGCAATAGCGATAATTATCGCTATTGCTTGGTAATATGCCCCTATGTTTTCAGAAGGCCATCAAGAAAGACAATAATATTTTGGTGACAGCGGCCCAATTCTGGCCTGCGGTGTGACAATTCGCCAATAGTGAGAATATGTTAAACTTTAGGCGCAATGGACCTAAAAATCCATGAGTTTTATAAAAGTATTTTAGTGACGTACTTCTCGTGCGCGGTTTTCTCAAAATTAACAAACCGCATTCACGCCTCGGTGTGAGTCACACAAGTAGATCTTTATTCGGTATTTAAAAAATACCATAAAAGTACATATTATACAATTAAAATCAAAAAATACAATTCATAACACAATGGTTGGAGACATTTGACCAGAAATTCATTCAACACCGCCCTCTTGAATTCCTTAACCTTAAAGCAACCTTAGTCACAACAGTGTGAAGCAGGAAAAGCGCAGAGTCTGGGTTCGTATGTGGGTATCTGTTACCAGTGATAAGGCGAGACAGCTTCATGTCAAAGATTTAGCATTCGCGTGCTGCAGTAAGAACTTAACAACTGTCCATGTGTGGCTGAATGAAGCTTCGAACATAACAAAGGCTCTCAGTCGAGAGCAGTGGTGCGCAAGGATCTGCAGTGCGTCATATCAGTGTGGCGGCCTAGTTGAGATGTTTAGGGAGGTCAGCGTTGTCACGCACAGCGGTGCCGTGGCCCAGAGAGAGGGGACTATTTGCCAAGATCAAGATGGTTGGTCTGTAGTGTGTTTGGGGGTGGGGAGAGGAGGCGAGGGAAGGGGTGGTTCTGTGCCTATGAGCACTGTACAGTGCCTCATATTTGGTGTGCACTGTCCATTTAGCCTCCTGGAAGAAAGTGCAAAGAGAGGCATGGCGAGGATGTGGTATGAACCAGAAAATTGTCACCAGTCCACAGAGCGGTTTACAGAAAGGTGTTAAGTGTCGTAGCAGAGTAATTTAAAGTATTTCAGAAAAGTGTGTCATATTTTATCGAGATATACAGTGTCACCAAGAGATTAAGGCCCTGATTACAAGTTGGACAGTTAATTCCGACCCCTGAGTAAACCCATGTTTACACAGGGGTCGGAATCACGAGCTAAGTGTTTTTTGACGCATCCGATAATTATTGAATGCGTAAAATACCTCAACCTTCGTTAAATTTAGGCAGATCAAACCTCCTGAAATTTAACAGGAGAAAACCATACGATAATTACCATATCATGCAGATTTTCGTGCACCAACATCTGCTCACTATTACCCAGAAACTCATTATAGGTGTTATTTTTTTACATTCAATAAATAGTGAATCCCGTGCTATTGGTGCAGTGCAAAGTTGGCCACTCTTACATGTCACAAATTTTGATATGAAAATGTTCACAGATACATGACATGAACGTGCACTTAGCACATGTTTCCCACTTGATGCAATGATAATGAAAATATTTTACTCAACATTACTAGTAAAGAGTTCCTTTAATGCAGAATTTGAGAATCTACTCACATATGTATTTAACCATGCTCATTTAGATGTTTAAATGAAGTCTTAATGAATAATAAAACCATTCTCGTTTAATAGATAACGTACTTATTATGGAGAGGAGACTTGATTTTTCTAGATGTGTGCTATAACGAATGAATACCATTCAGTTATTTGAAACTGTGATTAAAACTATCCTCATATACGTAGAATGTGATATAACTAGAAACAATAAAGTTCATGTAATTTGTGCACTAATGTTACACGTATATGCATTTCAATGTAGTTCTCAGTCATACTTACACCTGATCAAATCCAAAGGCTTACTATATGCTATATATAGTATTAACTTAATGCAATGCACTAGAACGTATATTCATTTGTGTTTAAATGTGAACACGCATATTAAATGCACACCATTGAATTAATGTTTAACTTAACAGTTAAGGCCTGTATTTCATCATGCTGAATGTCATAAAATATTGTATTCCATTTCTGCTAACAGGACATTTCATGCAGGTATTCACATGCATTATTAGTTTAGAACAGATACATTCCTGTACTAGAGATAGGGAACAGAGCCTGAGAAGAAGACCTTGATGAAGGCACATGGAGAGCCAGAGGCTAACTGTATAAACTTGTTTAACAAATGTAACAATCTACGTGTGTCTGAGAAGGAGATGCCATTCACATGTCTAGTGTTGGACAATCCATCGATGTTGTAGTTTTCAACTTTTGAATTGGGCGAGAACAATGGACCCCTTATGCTGTGATCTGTGGACTTTGCTTGTTATAATACACTTACTTCTGACCCATATAATTCTCTTGACCGAGATACTGAGATGCTACTGCTTACCCACTTGATTTCTTGTTGTCCTGTCCTGACTTCCTTCATGGAAATTCCCAGATTTGCGAGTCTTTTGTTCCCTAAATATCCTCTGTACTTTGAAGGTTTAGATTACTAATGTATAGGAGAGAGAGTCATATACTATTTTCTGAGCATCAGCTCTTAATACTACTATTCTGTATTGATGTCACAGAATTGCTTGTTTATTTATCATTGTTTTGCCTCTACTTCTTCAGGGGTCTGGGATTTCCAGTTGTTATTCTGTATCTTTACAGCATGGTTTTAAAAGTAATTTATTTGAACGTAATTATTAATTTGCAATTAACTTTTTGAACATGGCTACGGATTCCTGCCCCTCATTGTTTAGCCAAATGGGTTGCACTGTTAATTGAAATTTGATTGAATGCCATCACCACTCAGTTGAATCTAAAAGATCTATCGGAGGACCAATGGTAAACAAGTGCGCCCAGAAAATGCTTTCTCAATATTGTTATATACCAGGTGTGATAAATAGCACCTGTACTTGGAGTCAAGGTCATTGTGTAGGACAGTGTTGTGCAGTGCCAGTGTCCCAGAAGGAGTGCCCCTGAAAGGTGAATAGTGTTCAAGAACTTTGTGTGAAGCTTCAGAGAGCTGAGTAGAGCCTTTAAGAGTTGGGCAGCTTCCAGTAGTCCCAGTTGGAGGTCAAATGCTCCAAAGAGGCATTTTGAGCCACAGAAAGATGGATAGTGTCATAAAGAGGTGTAGTATGAAGTATGCTAAAGAAGCAAGCAGGCTCAAGCACAAGTGCATGGCCCCCAGAGAGCACAGGTGATCACCACAGTCCAACAAGAATGAGACAAGCCCTTGACGACGAAAACAGATCATCATACCAGACAGGGGACTGGTGTTTCAGGATACACTACAAATGAACAGATCAAGGGACAAACTATTCACTCCAAAGCATTGGCAAGCACAACATGGCGACCATCACAAAATACTACCTTCTACATGAGAGGGTCTCCTTCAGTGGCCTTCATCCTGAATACAATGTCTTGCAAAGAGCATCTCTTCAAAACTTGCTTAATATTTCTTCATCCCAGAATTTCACCATATCTCAGCAGTGCCTCAGAAACAAGCATCTGCAAAGTCATTAAGCCTTGCAGGCATTTGAGTCCCGACTTAACATTAAGGGTCTTATTACGAGTTTGGCTGTCTTTCAATGGGACCGCCACTGCAGTGATCCCAGTGAGGTTCCGTGATTTTCGGGACCAGACTCCATTTTGTTTGAGTTGTTCGTGACGCCATTTTGTGTTGCCCTCATGTAGGCCGTGGAGGTAACCGAACTAACAAAGTTGCATGGGCTTCGTTGTTCATGTACGCATTAACTAGGTCTTTTCTGACTTGTGAGTGAACTGCAGGATGCTGACCCCGTCACCTGAAACTGACCCTTTTGTGAGGTCAATTTCTCTAGCTGATCGTTGTCTGAGATTGCCAATCAATGTTCAGGAGATCGTTAACTTTAGTTTCCTTGCACATATCTTATCCTATTCAGCATCTGAATTGTTTCTTTTCTTACGACTTTTCATTACATGGGTAGTGCTTTCAATTATGGGTTTGTCCGGCTCGTAGAAATTGAATTTGGGACATTCCTAATAATTAACTTGTGGGTTGGTACAATGTAAACTGAGCTTTTTGCAATGTGATAATGTGTGGGAAAATGTATTTCATTCATCAGTATTTGTCGCAGTGGGTGTGCATTTATAATGAGTAAAATGTGGATAAAAAGTGATGTTTTGCTCTACGAAATTGAGCAGTTTCCTAAGTTGTACTCCGTGTTGTATTGCTGGGATAACTGTTACTAGCTGCAGCTAATAAATTTGATCTCTGACGCCACCTAGAAGTATTCCGTGTCTCTGTATACCAAGACAGGTGAATCCGAAGACTTTGGGCGTGCCCCTGGCGCTGCTGGGTTCTGAAAACCCGGTTCTTCAGTTGGCGCCCACGTGGGGCGACTTCAGCGGTACCGGTCCAAGCCCGAGGATCGTGAGGAGCCATGTGAGGAAATTCTGGAGGAAAGCCGCCACTTCATTGACCCCTGCATGCCGACGTGGACCGAAGGTTTTTTCTGCGAGGCTTCCCGCTTTCCGACGGCTACGAAGGACTGCTGCCCTGACTGTCGCCCTGTCTTGGACCCTCGATTGATGCTTTGTAGAGCGAGAGGATAGACGGTCTTCTGGTGGCGTGACAGATATTTTGGTTAAGTATAAGTGGGTCGCTCCCACGACTTTGTTTTGTTTCTTGGTTTTGATTCGGTTGTTGAAATAATCGAAGCGGAGGGGCTCGTATATTTACGAGTGTATCGATAGTTGATAACCCCTTGAAGTTTGAAGCTAGATTAGTGAGCTATAAGATGCCTGGTCTTAGCAAAATTAGGAAATGGTTTAGTTGTGGTTGCAACAGGGATTCCCGATTGGAGGACTCGTGTCCGATACCTCCGGTTGGAACTCCGACGTATGGGCTCTATTCAAAACACGGAGTGGGTCCTATCACCTATAACGAAATATGGGTCCGCTATACAAGGAAAGATGGTGTTTTACGATGGCCCCAATATGGTAGTTTCGAATTAAATATTTTAGATAATTTAGAAGTTGCGCTATTTAAGAAGAAAACCCGGCCGGCGATGTTTGACTCTTTCCGCCTTTGGCGTAAGGAAGCGAAACAGCGAGAAATTAAGCAAGCAAAGAGAGATAGGAAAGATAAGAATATGTCAGTAATACAAGCTGCTAGGCAGTTTAAGGAAGATGAAGAAGAGCGTGCGAGTGAAGTCTCAGATAGACAACGTTGCATGGCCATCGATAAATGTTATCCGGCCTTGTTGTTGTGGTTCCGCCCACTCAGCCCGTGCACTGCAGGAACGAAGTGAAGAATGCACCAATCCCCTCTCCCTGCCCACGTGCCACTTCACAGACAAACAACTGTGAGTGCGCCAATGGACCTGAAAAGAGGGTGGTATTATAATGACACCCAGTCTTCCACCCTGGAGTATGTAAAAGGACACTGCTCCCGTCTCCTTGCCTCTGCACCTATGCACACAAACAAGAGGGAGTACACATCACAAGTTATGGAATAAACGAGAGAAAACCAAAACCTCCCCCAATGGTAGTGAACATGCCCTGCCACCACAATCCCACAGCTTACCTATATACAATGCAGGCTTTGCCACGAGGAACACAGTGGGAGTTGATGGGATGAGGGATGAAGTCTGTATCTATCCCAAGTAAAGACGCTTTAGTATGGTGTCAATCGGTTTAAAAAACGAAGACTGGGTCTTAGAGGGGAAAAAAGGCACAAAGTGCTCACTGCTCTTAAAGCACACCAAAAAAAACCTATGTTTATTGCCGTATCGAGGGCAAGGGACTCAAACAGCCCAGGAAAAAAGAAAACAATTCACTGCCACTGCACTCGCGGAACGGCCCGAAAAACGGGTCACTTCCGCATAACGATGCGGACCGATTACAAAAGCAAGGGCGCTTTACAAAGGCATACAAGCCCCGCAATGAGTCGCGTCTCCTCGCAATCAATGCAATCAAGCCAGACCACAAAAACAAGCGGAGGTGGATAGGAGCCCCTATCCTTAACTAACCTCCAAAAACGAGTGCAAACTAAAGGGGAAGAAAAAACGAAAGAGCAGAGGGCAGGACTAACTAGCTAGGAGGAGTGGAATGACAAGGAAGGAAACGAAGGACAACAGGTCAGGGAACAAAAAGGCAAGATACTCTGGGGGAGAGTATCAAATCTACACCTCACGAGCCGTGAGGGAGATCCAATAGGAGCAAGGAAAGCACCAACAGCAACTCGGAACCAGGAACCAGGAACCTCACAGGAAGTAATAACTAGCAGGGAAATGAAGGTAGGACAGACTATATATCCAGTTCCTGTTTGATCATGTGATGGCAGTCCATGAACACTAAAAAAGGACTATCCCTGCCCTCGCATCCTAACAGTACCCCCCCCAATGACCCTCCCTACAGGGCGGGGTTTAGCGGGATGCCTCCTGTGAAACATACGAACCAAACGTGGTGCATGCACCCCCCCGGCAGGCTCCCATGTCCTATCCTCCGGGGCATATCCCTTCCAATCAACCAGATAGTATAGGCGGCCCCGCCTACGTCTTGAGTCTAGGATAGCCTGAACCTCAAACTCAACCTTCCCATCTATAACCAAAG
This sequence comes from Lissotriton helveticus, assembly GCF_964261635.1. Classification (NCBI taxonomy): domain Eukaryota; kingdom Metazoa; phylum Chordata; class Amphibia; order Caudata; family Salamandridae; genus Lissotriton; species Lissotriton helveticus. Next base: position 1,025,375,094 of record NC_136070.1, on the reverse strand, counting down.
GAGGGGGCGGGGGCAACACCTGAGCAGAGGGTACATAAGGCTTCAGCAATGAAGTATGAAACACAGGATGTATCTTATAGTCCTGAGGTAACTGAAGCTTCATGGCCACTGAATTAACAACCTGTACTACCGGGAAAGGGCCCACGAATCTGGGTTGCAATTTACGGGAACCCTGTATCCTCAAATTACGGGAGGCCAACCAAACCATATCGCCCACCTTGTACACAGGGGCAGGGGCCCGATGTCTATCTGCCTGCCTCTTCATCTCAGCCTTAGCTTCCAACAACCTCACTCGAGCCAAACCCCAGATATCACTCAGCTTTTTACACACTTCATCAATGGCCGGCACATGCCCAGTGGGTTGGATAGCGATGGCCCGAGGATGGTACCCCAATGAGCAATAAAAGGGTGTCATGCCCAAGGCGGAGTGCAAGCTGTTATTATATGCAAACTCCGCAATGGGTAATGCAGTCAGCCAATCGCAAGACAAAGATGAAACCAAACACCTCAAATACTGCTCCATGGTCTGATTGGTGCGCTCGGTCTGTCCATCCGACTGAGGATGATACGCTGATGACAATCGTATCTCAGTCTTCAGAACCAAACAGAGCTCAGTCCAAAAGTGAGACACAAACTGAGCCCCCCTATCGGAAACAATCGCCAACGGCATGCCATGTAGCCTCATAATCTCAGACATAAACACCACTGCCATCTCCTTAGCCGTAGGGATCTTGGGTAACGGAACAAAATGCGCCACTTTAGTGAACAGATCCACCACCACCAAAATGGCGGTGAATCCATTCACTGATGGTAAATCGATCACAAAGTCCATGCTGATAGTATGCCAAGGAGAAGGAGGGACGTCTAAGGGTTGCAGAAGGCCCGAGGGTTTGCAATGTGAGGGTTTATTGATGGCACATATAGGACAAGCTGTCACTTGGTTCTGAATATCCTTCGCCATTGACTCCCACCAAAACCATCTAGTGCATAATTCCTTTGTTTTCCCTATCCCGGGATGTGCCACCAATGCCGAAGAATGACACCATTCCAACACTTCCTCCCTCAAGACAGGCGGAATAAACAACCTCCCCTCATGGTATAACAATCCATCCTTCTCGATGACCTGGGGCAAAGACAACCACGGAACCATATCCACCAGACCCAATCGCTCCTTAACCAACTTCACCAAATCAGGAAAATCGCTAGCTGCGACGGCCCCAATGATCCTTTGACCATCAATCATTGGTCTGACGTCACTCAAGGTACTCATGTCACCGGGACCAACATGAATCTGGGATAACACATCCGACTTAATCTGCTGTGCTGCGGGTCTGTAAGTAATGACAAAGTCATATTCATTAAAAAACAGAACCCACCGCATCTGACGAGGTGTTAACGCCCTAGCAGATCTGAAGAACTCCAGATTTTTATGGTCGGTATAAATAGTGATAACATGTCGTGCACCCCATAAATAGTGACGCCACTCCTCAAAGGCCAACTTCACAGCCAACAATTCCCTCTCCGCCACAGTATAATTACGCTCCGCTGGTAACAAAGTCTTGGAAAAGAAAGCGATGGGATGCATATGGCCAGTGACATCATTCCGTTGGGACAACACCCCACCCACCGCACACATGGAAGCGTCGGTTTCAACAAAGAACAGCAGGGCAGGATCAGGGTGTACCAACACAGGTGCTGTTGTAAAATGTTCGAGCAAGAGTCGGAAAGCCTCCTGTGCCTCAGTAGACCACACAAAGGGAACCCCTTTCCTTAACAGACGTGTCATTGGAGCCACTACATCAGAAAAGTGGGAGATAAACTGCCGATAAAAATTGGCGAAACCCAGGAGCACCTGGATTTGCTTCACAGTAGACGGTATGGGCCAGGATACAATCGCCTGGATCTTTTTGGGGTCCATCCGGACTCCAGCCGCCGAGATAATAAACCCCAAGAACTCCACATCAGGGGAGCTGAACTGACACTTCTCTAATTTTGCATACAGATGGTGTTCCTGCAGTTTCCTTAACACTTGTGTCACGTGCTCTTGATGTTCAGCTCCCGACTCTGAATAAATGAGTATGTCATCTAGATAGACGATGACATTTCTATCCAGATATTCCCTAAGGACCTCATTTATAAAGAACTGGAACGCCGCCGGCGCATTGCATAAGCCAAACGGCATTACGCAATACTCGAACAGTCCCTGTTTGGTCTTAAAAGCCGTCTTCCACTCATCCCCGGGTCGAACTCGTATCAGGTGGTAAGCGCCCCGCAAATCCAGTTTAGTAAATACTGTGGCTTTGCGCAGCTGGTCCAATAACACGGGGATGAGGGGAAGAGGGTACTTGTTTTTTACTGTTGCTTTATTCAAGGCCCTATAATCTACACAGGCTCTCAAGGACCCCTCCTTCTTCGGAATAAAGAAGATCGCCGAAGACACGGGCGAAGTGGAGGGACGGATATACCCTAAATGCAACATCTCCTTGATGTATTCCTTGAGATGCGCCTCCTCAGGTTCCGACAAGGCATAAATACGGCTACATGGTAACGGAACACCCGGCACCAGATCAATTTTACAATCAAATGACCGATGCGGGGGAAGACCCTGAGCACAACCTTTGTCAAAAACCCCCTTGAACTCCGAATACTGTAAAGGAACGGAACTCACTTCCGTCACCGCACACGACAAAGGATGAATCCGCTCCCTAGCTTCAAGATAGCAATGTCTCAGACAATGGGCGGAATCCAACGTCACCAACCGCTGCACCCAGTCGATCTTTGGGTTGTGTTCCTGCAGCCAAGGAACCCCTAACACCAAACCAAAAGAAGGTGCATCGATCAAATCAAAGACCACAGCTTCCGAATGCCCGTTCTCGCACAACAACTGTAAAGGAACGGTTTGGCGGGTAATGCATCCAGACGTCAATTCAGTCCCATCTATAGCTCTCACCGGTTCTGGCTGCTCCTTCTGATGACAGGAAATCCGTAATTTCTCAGCCAACGATATGTCAATAAAATTACCGGTTGCACCCGAGTCAAACAAGACTGACACAGGGACTCGTTCGGACACAGAAAGCAAAAGATGAGCATTGATGATAAAATGCCTTGGCGCCTGATCAACTGCTCCTAACACATCATACTGTCTCATTCGTTCCCTCTCTTGGTTGTTGTGTCCCTCTACATGTACAAAAGCTACCTTCTTTCCATACCCCATACCCGAGGGTTTCACAGGACATTCCCTGGCAAAATGGCCTCCCTGTCCACAATACAGACACAGATTCAACTCCCTTCTCCTCTTTTTCTCATCAGGTGTCAAAGGCCCACGCATCCCTCCTATCTCCATAGGTTCGGGCGCCGTTTTGCTATCCCCTATTGATTTTACCTCTGGCTTAACGTAACCTCCCCGTGAGACCTGAAAACGACTACGTTCCCCACGTCTCTCCGACAATCGATGGTTCAGTTTGACCACCAGATCAATGAACGCTGCACAATCCGCTGGTGGATCTACCACCTGAGACACCACATCCTTAAGTTCCTCACAAAGGCCTTGGTAAAACAGTGAGGTTCTTTTCTCTGTTGGCCAATGGGTTTCAGACACCAACCGATTGAACGAGGCTATGTAAGACAATAAATCCTGCTTGCCCTGCCGTAACTTTAGGAGTTCCGCGCCACTCGCCTGCATGAATGCATGTTTCGCAAACAAGCCCCGCATTAACTCCTTAAATGCCGCATAGTCATACAACACATGATCATCACTATCAATCAGGGGAATGGACCACTGAGCAGCGGTGCCAGCCAGATATGAAATGGTAAAGGCAACCTTGGCCGAATCACCAGGAAAGGCACCAGGCTTGCACATAAAATGCAACTGGCACTGGGTCATAAAAGTGGCATATTTCTCACTGTCCCCAGAAAACCTCTCAGGGGGAGCCAAGGGCACTACCACCGGAGTATTCACCGTAACAGCGAGAGGAACTCCTCCTCCCGCTCCACTAGAACCTGACCCACCACTGTACTGGAAAGTCGCTGGCTGAATAACTGTTGCCTGCCCCCTCTGTTGTAACTGTTCCCTGGCTCTCACAGCCACTAACTCCTGCTTCAGGCCCATGTTCTCCTGTCGTAAATCCTGCACCTGAGCCTGTAACGCTGTCAAAGCCCCCATAACGTCCTGCATAGTGGGCCCACCCGTACCTCCACCCAAGGGATTTCCTGAATCCTCATTCATCTTCATCCAGGCAGTGCTATAACACGTGGGCTAGTTATTCTGTTGTGGTTCCGCCCACTCAGCCCGTGCACTGCAGGAACGAAGTGAAGAATGCACCAATCCCCTCTCCCTGCCCACGTGCCACTTCACAGACAAACAACTGTGAGTGCCCCAATGGACCTGAAAAGAGGGGGGTATTATAATGACACCCAGTCTTCCACCCTGGAGTATGTAAAAGGACACTGCTCCCGTCTCCTCGCCTCTGCACCTATGCACACAAACAAGAGGGAGTACACATCACAAGTTATGGAATAAACGAGAGAAAACCAAAACCTTCCCCAATGGTAGTGAACATGCCCTGCCACCACAATCCCACAGCTTACCTATATACAATGCAGGCTTTGCCACGAGGAACACAGTGGGAGTTGATGGGATGAGGGATGAAGTCTGTATCTATCCCAAGTAAAGACGCTTTAGTATGGTGTCAATCGGTTTAAAAAACGAAGACTGGGTCTTAGAGGGGAAAAAAGGCACAAAGTGCTCACTGCTCTTAAAGCACACCAAAAAAAAACCTATGTTTATTGCCGTATCGAGGGCAAGGGACTCAAACAGCCCAGGAAAAAAGAAAACAATTCACTGCCACTGCACTCGCGGAACGGCCCGAAAAATGGGTCACTTCCGCATAACGATGCGGACCGATTACAAAAGCAAGGGCGCTTTACAAAGGCATACAAGCCCCGCAATGAGCCGCGTCTCCTCGCAATCAATGCAATCAAGCCAGACCACAAAAACAAGCGGAGGTGGATAGGAGCCCCTATCCTTAACTAACCTCCAAAAACGAGTGCAAACTAAAGGGGAAGAAAAAACGAAAGGGCAGAGGGCAGGACTAACTAGCTAGGAGGAGTGGAATGACAAGGAAGGAAACGAAGGACAACAGGTCAGGGGACAAAAAGGCAAGATACTCTGGGGGAGAGTATCAAATCTACACCTCACAAGCCCGTGAGGGAGATCCAATAGGAGCAAGGAAAGCACCAACAGCAACTCGGAACCAGGAACCAGGAACCTCACAGGAAGTAATAACTAGCAGGGAAATGAAGGTAGGACAGACTCCAGGTAGGACAGTTCCTGTTTGATCATGTGATGGCAGTCCATGAACACTAAAAAAGGACTATCCCTGCCCTCGCATCCTAACACTTGTCACCTTCTCCTCCAAAAGTGATTGAAGATCCTGAAAAAGATCCTTTGATGTCTCATTTATTGAGATTGCCACCCCCTTATGTGCAGGGTGCTACTGCACCTCCATTAACCCCGGTTGTTGCACCCTTTGTTGTTCAGCCCCCTGCTGTTGTTCAGCCACCCGTTGCTACACAGATGGTTCTCCCTCCTACGGTGCAGCCCCCTCTAGGGTCGCCAGCTTTGTCACCAGCTTTGCCTCAAACTCCTTTGCCTTCCATTTCTGTATCTCCGACTCCTGCTACTTTTGTCCCTACACCACTTTTGCCTCAAAACATTCATTATCCTGTCTTTATGTCCACTTCTCCTTCTGCTTGAAAACGAATGACTGAGACTGTTGCTAATCTTTTGTCTCCACTGTTTGGGTCATTGAATATGACCCGTGTTTCGGAGCGTAAGCAGAGTCGTAGTCAGCTTCCTAGTTCGGAAGAGCGGACAGTGTTGGATCTATTGGCTCGTAGATGGGTTTTAAATGCTTCTAGGTATGATTTGCAAGCGGTTATGGATGTTTTCTTTCAGTGGGATCCGCCTAAGCAAAGGTATGTTTTTGATGTAATGTGTACTTTTCTTCGTCAGGAATGGGAAGATAATGAGTTGGGTTCGATTCCGCAGGAAGTGCTTGATGTCCAGTCAGAATTTGCTAAAGGGACGATAGTGGAGTCTGATGTTGCAGACGCTGTAGAGGTGATACTTGCTTTCAGATCTCAGACATTGTACGAACCTGATTCCTCTGTTAGGAGGAAGGTGAAGCAGTATCCTACGAGAGAGGTTCCTCCTGTATGGAGAGAGGAAGTTGTTGTTAATGCTAATTTGGGTATTCAGGCTGTACCGGCACATTTTCAGCGAGTGTGGGTACATGTTCCTTGGAAGAAAGCTGAGTTCTTGGCTCTTAAGCAGACCTTACCTGATCCCCGTAAAAATCCTGCTGGTTATTACAAGGAGTTGTCTCAGACAGTTGTTGCGTGTGTTATGAATTTAGCTGACATAGATATGTTGATGGGTAATGTAGTTCCTCAACCTTTGTGGGCGAAGATCCGTCATGAGGATCATGCGCCAGAGTTAGGAGATACGTGGGTTAATATTACTGCTGCCGATGGTCGGCAGGTAGGAGGTGACAAACCTGAACCCTTAGTTGCAGAATTACCTGGTAGGATTATTAATTTAATGAACACTATGATGCCTCCTTTACGAGTGAATTGGGATAAGTTAGCAGCATGCAAACAAAAGAAAGACAAGAGCGTGTCTGATTTCTTTACCAGGTTTGAGGAAACGTTCATCGATCATAGTGGTCAGGACATGAGCACTGAAGGTGGTCAAAGGTTGTTCGTGGACATATTTGTCTTTAATTTGCTTCCCGAACTTTCTAATAAGTTAAAGGACTCTGAGAGTTCATGGGCTGTTTCTTCGTCGGCCCAGATATTGGCTACTGCACAATATTACGAGAATAGGGATAAAGATGAGAAGGATAAAGTAGAGAAGAAAACTAGAGATTTAAAGACGAAAGTTCTTTTACAGCAAGCTTATCCGCCTCGACCGAATCAGCCTCAGTTTCAGCAACCCCCACAGTTTCAGAGACTGTTACAGAAGCCCGAGTTTTTCGCTCCGCGATTTCTGCCAGGACCTAATCAGTGTGCTTACTGCAGAGAGGAAGCTCATTTCAAGAATAGTTGTCTGATTTTGTTACAGCGTGCGAATGGTGTATCTGGTCAAAGAGGTCGTGGTGGTTTTCAACAAGCTCCTAGGGGTAGGGGACGTGGTGTGTTTTCCCAGAATGAGCGTTCCGTTCCCCCTCAGAATTCTGCGAATTATTTTGATGGACAGAATGTGCCGACTGTTCAGTCAGCCCAGTAATACGCTGATGATTATTGTGTCGAGAGTGAGAGTGCTGGTTATAATGATAGTTATGACAGCCATGGACAAAGTGAGGGAGTAGTGTCAGTTCCAGTAGACCAGAGTGGACCTTATGTTGAAGTGATTACATCAGGTGTGGCAGAACCTTTTCTTTTGGATACTGGTGCGGCGAAGAGTTCTATTATGCACTCTAAACTTCCTGGTGCACCTTTGTCTGGCTTGACCAATGTTTCAGTAGGATTTTCTGGCACCCCAGTTCGTAATCCGGTTTCTAGTCCTTTGCCCCTTTCTATTGGTCTTTGTGAATTGGAAGCTCCCCTTATTCTAACGACTGGTTCTGGTGAGAATCTGTTGGGTTTGGACTTGCTGAAAAGATTGTATGCAACATTACATTGTTCTCCTTCGGGAGTACATCTTACAGTGGGTAAGAAAGTGATTTCTCTGATGTATTTATCTAAAGATTGTCTTCCACTGGAATTGCGTTTTCTTCCTGATACACTTTGGGCTACAGGTCCCAATGATGTTGGTCTTTTGCAGATTCCACCCTATGTTGTTACCCTTAAATCGAATGCTGGGTTACCTCGTATTCCGCAATATAAAATATCTAGTGATGGCGAGAGAGCTCTTTTAGCGATTATCTATGATTTGGTTGAGAAGGTTGTAGTTGAAGAAACGAGAGGTAATGTGTGTAACAGTCCTGTTCTGCCTGTCCTTAAGTTTACTGATGCTTCTCAGCCACCTGTGTATCGGTTTGTGATCGATCTTCGCGAGGTTAATAAAATTCTTGTGCCACAGTTTCCTGTTGTCCCTGACATCACTGCTTTGTTGACTCTGATCCCTGCTTCAGCTGCTTGGTTTTCAGTTATCGATTTGAAGAACGCTTTCTTTAGTATTCCGATTGCTGAGGAAAGTAGGGATATTTTTGGCTTCTCTTTAGGAGGTCGAAGCTTCCGGTTTAAACGTGCTCCTCAAGGTTATTGTGAACGTCCCTCCATCTATAGTCAGGCGTTGAAAACTCAGCTTGATGATTTTGTATTGCCTTCTGGTGCTACTCTTATCCAGTATGTTGATGATCTGCTGGTTGCTGCTGATGACGAAGAGATTTGTAAAGAGGCTACTCTTTCTTTGTTACGACATTTGTCTGACCTTCATCATAAAGTGTCACCTTTAAAGTTACTGTATTGCCGCCAAGAAGTAACCTACTTAGGTCATCTCTTGTCGAAGGAGGGAAGACGATTGACCCCAGAACGAATTCAAGCGATTGCCCAAATGAGTGTGCCATCCACACAGAGAGAAGTGCGTGCTTTTTTAGGTATCACTTCGTATTGTAGACAGTGGATCCCAAACTTTTCCCTGATAGCAAAACCTCTGTTGGCTCTGACTCTTAAAGATACTCCGCATCCTCTTCCTTGGTCTGACGAATGTCAGAAAAGTTTTTCTGAATTACGTGATGCATTGTGTTCTGCTCCGGTGTTGGGTACCCCGGACTACAGTAAACCTTTTACATTGTATGTACACGAGAGAGAAGGTTGTGCATTATCAGTGTTGATGCAACAATTTGGAGATAAGCAGCGTCCATGTGCGTATTTTTCAGCTATGTTTGATCCGGTAGCTAGGGCGTTGCCGAGTTGTTTGAGAGCTACAGCGGCAGCGGCTGTTTCTATCCGACAGTCTGCTGGTTTGGTATTGGATAATACGCTGATTGTGATGGTCACACATGCAGTGGATACTTTATTGAATAGGACCAAGACACAGCACCTTACTAGTGCGCGTTTGTCAGGAGTTGACGCTTTTGGCTTGCCATGTACACATCAAAAGGTGCAATGTGTTGAATCCAGCTACGTTGTTGCCGATTTCTGTAGAGACAGATGTTCAGGAACAGCATGATTGTCTTCTCCGGACAGAGGAAGAAACGAAGGCTAGAGTTGATTTAAAAGATACTCCTCCTCCGAATGTTGATGGTACCCTATGGGTAGATCGTTCGTGTTTTAAGCTTCCGAATGGAGAGACGACTGCAGCATATGCTGTCACAACTTTACATACAGTTGTTGATACAGCACGTATAGCACAGAATTCAGCACAAGCAGCAGAGTTAATAGCATTAACTAGAGCATGTGTGTTGTCAGAAGGGAAGCGAGTGAATGTTTATACTGATAGCCAGTATGCGTTTGGTGTGGCTCACAGTTTTGGACGCTTGTGGAGAGAGAGAGGATTTCTTAGTTCCCATGGTACGAAAATTCAGCATGGGCAATTAGTGAATGAACTTCTTGAATCACTTACTCTACCAAAGCAGATTGCAATTGTGAAGTGTAGTGCGCATAAGAAGGTTGTGGATGACGTGGGCCGAGGAAATGCGTATGCGGATGAAGTTGCGAAAGAAACGGCGAAAGATATGAGTCGAATGTATGTTGCAGGCCCTGCTAACTGGGTCATGGCTGGAGGAATGTGTGAAGACACAATAGAAAGTGTGAAGCTGATTCAGGCTGAAGCTACGGAAAAAGAAGTGAGTGTGTGGAGAGAAACTACGGGTATGTTGGATTCGACAGGTTGTTGGGTTGAGTTGTCGGAGCACCAGCGATGGTTGTTGCCTGATGCGTATGTGCTCCCAGTGGTTACTATGGCTCATGGAATGGCTCACATTAGTTTGAAAGGTATATGCAAGTGGTTGGCTCCGGTATGGCAGAATGCTGGAATTCCTAAATGTGCTGAGAATGTGGTGAAGCACTGTATGATTTGTCTGATGTATAATCCTGGAAAGGGAACTCCAACTCCAGCTGGTCATTTTGCTCCTCCAACTTATCCGTTTGAAGTGAAACAGCTAGATTACATTCACATGGAGAGATGTAGCAATCTGAAGTATGTCCTTGTGGTTGTTTGTGCCTTTTCCAGATGGATAGAGGCCTACCCCCTAAAGGTTAATACTGCCTTGTCTACAGCCAAGGTTTTGCTCAAGGAGTATTTCCCTAGGTATGGTTTGCCGAGAATTGTATGGAGTGACAATGGAAGTGAATTCGTGGGTCAGATTATGAAGAAAGTGTGTGCAGGTTTGGGTATTAATCAGAAATTCCATGCTGCGAATCACCCCCAGTCTGCTGGACTTGTCGAGTGCTATAATGGCACTCTGAAATTGAAGTTGGCTAAAATACAAGCGAGCTCTGGTCTTACATTGCCAGATGCCTTGCCGTTGGCCCTTTTGTCAACAAGAACGACAGTACATTCTCGTGTGGGACTTAGCCCATATGAAATTGTTTTTGGTCGTCCGGCCAAGGTTTAGGGTGTGCCGAGGCCTAAAAAGTACAGCTATATCGAGTACCCTATGTTGGTGGATTACTTACATGACTTGACTTCTAAATTAGGTGTTCTCCACCAACAGGTCTATGACAGTTTGCCGACAGCGACTGCGGATCCAGGCCACACGATTCAACCTGGTGACTATGTTCTTACCAAGAATTTTCAACAAACTAAGAACTTGGAGCCAAGGTGGACTTGACCGCGTGTAGTCTTATTATCAACTCGGACTGCAGTTAGGGTAGCTGGTAAAAAGAATTGGGTACATGGTACCCATTGTAAAAAGGTTCCGTTGCCCTTACCGTATGACAAGTGGGTGAGGGGAGGTATAGCTGATTCTGAATGTGAGAGAATTCCTAGATTCGTACCTTTTAGTGACGCACATTTGGTATGGACTCAGTCAGAACGTGCAGACGATGAAATTTTGCAAGCTGCTGTGCCATCACATCGAAAGTTGAATACCACGGATCCGGAAACACTTTTTCAAGAGCAAACTGTGCCTGGCAAAGAGCGTTACAACTTGAGACAGAGAAAGGACAAATAAATGGACAAATAAAACTTGATTTTTTTTTGTTGTGAATTACACCTTTTTCAGATAAAGAGACTTTTTTTTCTTTTTCTTTTTCGAGTCACCGTCCGGACTCCGCTGCAGGGTCACGGTACAGTCTTAAGGGGTGAGCCCCGAATTGACAAAAGGTCTGTGGTTCCTGGTCGTTAGTACGATCTTGACGCACACTTAAGTGAAGAAGGTAATAGCCGTGAGCAGCACGTTAGAGGATGGAGTCTTTTGAATCTGATAAGGGTGTTAAGAGAATTGATTCTAAAATGAGAATGTGTACATTGGTCCGTAGTAAATGTTTTATGATATTGTGTTTTTTAATGCTTTTGAATATTATGTGGGCTTGTGTGGGTTGAATTGTCTATGTCACACAACAGACGCCTGCATCTACGTCCCAACCTACTCTTTCTTTTTCTACTGTTTCTCCACATGAATTTCACACGTTGCCTGAACATGAGCAGACACGAAGATCAGAATTTGTTAACAATTCATTTATACAAATGTTGCATCAGCATCAGTTAGTAGTAAATACCACGAATTGCTGGGTGTGTGGTCTTATGCCGCATACGACAGATAAGGGAATGCCATATTTAGTTTTGCCTTTTTCGCCTAATGGGTCAGTATGGGCACTCCAAGCAATGTTTATCTATGCGAATGAAGCATCTCCTGTACGTTCCGTTAAAGATAATGCGAGTAATAATGCCTTGATACAGGGAATAGTAGATATGATCAGAGATATTGATGCGTATAATGCTATCCCTAAGGATGAGGTACGAGCATTTATCGGTTGGAACACGACTGGAAATAGCATTAGCCTGACAGATGAAGTACTGGGTTTTTCAGAACCGGTACTAAACCGGTAACCCAGCGGTGCCAGGGACAACACCCTATGACTTCGGGTCCTTCCTGTTTTAGACTACAGAAACACAGAGTCTTCTAGGTGAAGTCAAAGATCGAATTTATTGGCTGCAACCAAGTAACAGATATCCTAGAAGTACAACACGGTGTATATTCTCAGGAGACTGCTCAATCTTACAAAGCCAGCCTTCTCTTTTTATACAAAATATTATGCTTCAGGCAAACAGTTTACAGTTGACCATTCACATATTTTCACTACAAAGGAAAAGCAGAGTCATGATGACAATCCCACATTTCAGTTTGTTCAGCTCATCATCAATTACCCGGCAAGGCCCAGTATTTTCATCAGATATCGACGAAACCCCAATAAAAACGGGCACCTCCTCCTCTTAAAGCAAGTCATAAAGTAGGAAACAGGGACAGGTGTGTGCAAGATTAGGAGTGGTTTGTGTGCAATGAAAGGTTTATGGCACATTGTGCCTTGATGCTATCTCGTTCGGCCACTGGGAGAGGAACTGACCGAACAGGTTTGGCCTTGGGCGGTGGAGTCAGCTTGCCTGGGTCGCAGAGAAGTCAGGAAAGGTGTACGTGTCCTTCAGGGTCGTGTTTGGCCTAATCATTGGCCTATGTGAGGGCAACTCACAAAATGGCTGCCGTACACAAAATGGAACCCGAGGATTCAGGACGAAAACTACGATTTCAAGGTGAAATCGTCACTCGAATATGACGAAAATGCTTGTGCATAGTGTACTAACCATTCTCGGTCTTCTGATATCAACATCGTCATGATACGAATATGTTTATGACACAGATCCAACATTTTCAGTACCACAGACTCTCCTTTTGCCCTTACATAGGCAATAACCTATACTCATGCTAATCTGAGTCCAGGTCTATATTCGTAAAGTCATTGAGATGTTGCTGTAGCATCATCCTATTACTTAGCTCGTCCCTCGATACAGGTTTCCTTACACACGATGTAGCACAGAGGCCACATATAGCAGGAGCACACTGTACCCACAGACAGAACAGGAAAAGAATGGCTAAGATCATCCCAATGACCATCAGAATTTTCCATCCCCAGCCGGATACCAGTTCCCAGAACCATCCCATTAACGACCAATCTCCTTTGTCTACATGAATAGATTCGGAAATCTTATGCAGTTTGGAGATGGCCTGGTACACTGTTGGAGCGTTATCTGGAATGAAAACACAGCAACTCGTTTGGATCACTCTACATACCCCTCCTCGGTCTGCAAGTATGACGTCTAACGCGACCCTGTTCTGAAGGGTCACAAGACGATCCGACTGGAGCTCAGCAGTCAAGTTACTAAGGGCACCTGCAGTTTCAACTACGGTGGACTCAACCACCCTTGTCAATTGCCTTATGTTCCTGCTGTTAACTATGGGTCCCCAGAATGGCAGAAAACCCCTCACGAAGTCTCCAAATTCTTGTTCTGCAGTGTCCTCTTCACCGAAGACACCTCTAACTATCCTTGTCTTATGGTAATCTGCCGCCACTGTGTAGGTGGGAGGCAACAGGAACGAAACAAAGCATGTGCCCGAAAAGTCAGGGGGCAACCATGTATAGGCTCTATCATGGCAGATGAAATAGCTACCCTTAGCTGCCAAGAACGGAGGGGAAGTCTGAGACGTAAAAACATATGTCTCAGTGCAGATACTCTTCCCTAACTGAGCTCTGGGATTCTTGCCAATACCTTGCAGACATAAGTGACCCTGATGGGGTACTATCCAAATCGGGGAAGATCTCTTAGCTTGCTGTTTCTCACTCAGAGTGACTCCATATCCGGTCACACTCCATCCTATATATACTAGTGTCTCTTCTCTCGGGATAGTCCCATAGGAGATATCTTCCTTAACCATGTCTACTATACCCTTAACTAGAGCACTATTCTTAGGATTATCTTCCACAGAACGTAGGGGGTAGGTCTCATGTGCGTAGATGAACATTGTTCTGTATGCCCACACAGAACCATTGTGGCTGAAAGGCAGGACCAGATAAGGGATACCCTTATCCGTTGTGTGAGGCATAAGACCACATACCCAACAGTTGGTAGTGTTCATTACTAGTTGGTGTTGGTGCAAAAGCTGAACGAAGGAGTTATTACTAAACTCTAATCTCCTAGCGGATTCATGTTCAGGAAGAGGTTGAAAAGAATGTGAGGAAATAGTAGTAGGAGGAGGAATGGGCGATGAAGTGGGTGCAAATGTCACTCGAAAAGAGAATAAAACATATCCTATTAAAAACATCATAACACTGAACAATATGAAAATGCATAGTATCAGAAAACGTTTCTTGGTCATCATTCTGAAAACTGTAGTCTTAAAGTTCATTTGTTTGGCAGGTCTCTCCATCCCGAAAAACTCCATCCTCTCTAAAATGCTGCTCGCGATGGTAGGGTGTTCTATGCTAAGGGATGCTTCTGTCAGTCCAGGGCAACTCCCTTAGACCAACCAGAACTGTTGACCTAACGTCTTCAGCTGCACCCCAAAGACTTTGGGCAACCGCGACACTACAGCTGAAGCCGGATGGTGGTTCGAAAAACAAAAATAAAAAAGTTTCTCAGATGAGAGAGCTGCACTTTCAAAATTTAGCAAAGAAAAGGAATATTTATTTGTCCATAGTTCTCGGCCTCAGATTATATCTTTTCTTTCCAGGTACTGTCTGGTCTTGAAAAAGGAGTTCACGCTCTGTAGTGTCCAATCGAATTGACGGTGGCACAGCTTCTTGCAAGAGATTGTCACTTTCTTGTTCAGAGATAGTTCCTTTTATGCGTGCATCACTGAAAGGCAGAAATCGAGGCACAGTTTAAGTCTCTGAGTCAGCGACACCCTCCTGGACCCACCGGTCGTACGGTAGAGGCAAAGACACCCTCCTGCAGTGTACGCCGTGGATCCAGTGCTTCTTCCCTTCCACTCGAACGGCTGATCTTGTTGAGAGAAGAACTAGATGAGGGCCGGTCCACCGGGGCTGGTCATTCTTTGTTCGCTGGAAGTTTTTCACCAGAATCCACGAACCAGGATTGATGGGGTGACCCAGATCTTCAGAGACCTGAGGCAGAGAATCTTGAACCTGTTGATGTAAAAAAACGCAATGTAGCCGTCAATTCGTATAAATAATCAAGCAAAACAGGGTGTTCGATTTCACTGAATTTGGTCAGCCTTGGCACTCCCCATATTTTGGCCGGACGGCCGAACACTATTTCGTACTGACTAAGTCCTACTCGCGAGTGCACAGTCATTCTGGTTGATAGGAGTGCTAAAGGCAGAGCGTCAGGCCATTTAAGACCAGAGCTCGCTTGAATTTTGGCCAATTTTAGCTTTAACGTGCCATTGTAGCACTCTACTAGTCCAGCTGATTGGGGGTGATTTGCAGCGTGAAATTTCTGCTGGATGCCTAGCCCTTCACATACTTTCTTCATCACTCGACCCACAAATTCACTCCCATTGTCACTCCAGACCATTCTCGGCATTCCAAACCTAGGGAAGAATTCTTTGACAAGGGCTTTAGCTGTGGACAAGGCAGTGTTGTCTTTTAAGGGATACGCTTCTACCCATCTTGAAAAGGCACAAACAACAACGAGTACGTATTTCAGATTGTTGCACCTTTCCATGTGGATGAAATCTAGCTGCAAAACCTTGAACGGATACGTTGGAGGCGCAAAATGACCAGCTGGAGTTGGGGTTCCCCTACCAGGATTGTATTTCAGACACACCATACAATTCTTGACCACGTTCTCTGCACACTTAGGAATTCCAGCGTTTTGTCATACTGGAGCCAACAACTTACAGATCCCTTTCACACTGATGTGACCCATTCCATGAGCCATTGTAACAACTGCAGGCACATACGCATCGGGTAACAACCATCTCTGATGCTCTGACAATTCAACCCAACAACCATGCGCATCCAATTTACCCGTACTTTCTCTCCACACACTCAACTCTTTCTCTGTAGCTTAAGCTTGAATAGATTTCACACTTTCTATCGTGTCTTCACATATTCCAACGTCACCAACCCATCTCGCAGGGCCTGCAACATACATTCGGCTCATCACATCCCTCGCTGTGTCTTTTGCGACTTCATCAGCAAATGCATTTCCACGACCAACATCATCAGTCACCTTCTTGTGTGCACTGCATTTTACAATCGCAACTTGCAGGGGTAACGTAAGTGACTCGAGAAGCTCATTCACCAACTGACCATGCTGTATCTTAGCTCCATGCGAAGTCAGAAATCCACGTTCTTTCCACAATCGTCCAAAACTAGGAGCCACACCAAATGCATACTGGCTGTCGGTATATATGGTCCCTTTCATGCCTTTCGACAACACACACGCTCTCGTAAGTGCAATCAGCTCTGCTGCTTGAGCTGAATTATGTGGGATACGTGCAGCTTCAACAATCGTATGCAAAGTCGTAACAGCATATGCTGCAGTCGTATCTCCATTCGGAAGCTTGAAACATGAACCATCCACCCATAAGGTACCATCACACTTCACAAGAGGAGTGTCCTGAAGGTCTATTCTCCCTTTCGTTTCTTCTTCTGTTCTGAGGAAACAATCATGCTGTTCAGAAGTATCTAACTCAATTTCAATCGGCAACAACGTAGCTGGGTTAAGCGTGTTGCATCTTTTTATGTGTACATGACTCGCTAACAATGTCAACTCGTAACCTGACAACCGAGCACTAGTTAAGTGCTGTGTCTTGGTTCTGTTTAACAACGTGTCCACTGCATGTGGAACCATCACAATCAATGTATTATTCATGACTAAACAGGCAGACTGCCGAATAGAAACGGCTGCTGCCGCTGTCGCTCTCAAGCAACTTGGCAACGCTTTAGCTACCGGGTCTAAAGTTGACGAAAAATACGCACATGGACGCTGCCTGTTCCCAAACAACTGTGTTAACACTGATAATGCACAACCTTCTTTCTCATGGACATACAATGTGAAGGGCTTACTGTAGTCGGGGGTACCCAACACAGGAGCCGAACATAATGCATTGCGCAATTCGGAAAAACTTTTCTGACACTCTTCAGACCATGGAAGGGGATTTGGTGTATCTTTACAAGTTAATGCCACCAAAGGTTTGGCCAACAAAGAAAAATTTGGTATCCATTGTCTACAATATGATGTAATACCCAAGAAAGCACGCACTTCTCTTTGTGTCTTTGGCACACTTAGTTTCGCTATTGCCTGAATTCTCTCTGGGGTCAGTTTCCTTCCCTCCTTCGATAAGAGATGACCTAAGTAGGTCACTTCTTGTCGACAATATTGCAATTTCGAAAGGGACACTTTGTGATGCAAATCAGACAAATGATGCAACAGTGACAATGTTGCTTCTTTGCATATTTCCTCAGTATCTGCAGCGATGAGCAGATCATCAACGTACTGAATAAGGGTAGCGCCATCAGGTAAAACAATTGTGTCAAGCTGTGCTTTTAAAGCTTGACTATATATATATCGATGGGCTTTCACAGTAGCCCTGGGGAGCGCGTTTGAAGCGGAAGCTTCGACCTCCTAAACTGAAGCCGAAAATATCCCTACTCTCCTCGGCAATCGGGATGCTGAAAAAGGCATTTTTCAGATCAATCACAGAGAACCAAGTAGCGGAAGCTGGAATCATAGTCAATAGGGCAGTGATATCAGGGACAACTGGATATTGTGGCACAACGATTTTATTCACCTCTCTAAGGTCAATCACAAATCTGTAAACAGGTGGCTGAGAAGGGTCAGTACGCTTCAAAACGGGCAGAACAGGACTATTGCAAACGTTGGCTCTTGTCTCTTCAATTACATCTTTTTCAATAAATCATAAATTATCGCTAGTAACGCTTTCTCACCTTCACTAGATATTTTATATTGGGGAATTCGTGGCATTTTAACATTGGCTTTTAATGTCACAACATATGGCGGTATTTCCAAAAGACCCACATCATTAGGACCAGTAGCCCAAAGAATATCAGGAAGAAGCAACAATTCTGTTGGAAGTTTATCCTTTGACAAATACATTGGGGAAACCACTTTCTTACCTAGTGTAAGTTGTACTCCCGAAGGAGAACAATACAATGTCGCATACAATCTTTTCAACAGATCCAATCCTAACAAATTTTCATCACAACCAGTCGTTAGAATAAGGGGTGCTTCTATTTCACAAGGTCCAACAGAAAGGGACATAGGACTAGAAATCGGGTTCCTAACCGGGGCGCCAGAAAAACCTACTGAAACATTCATTTCGCCAGACAAAGGTGCGCCAGGGAGTTTAGAGTGCATAATAGAACTCTTTGTAGCACCAGTATCCAACAGAAAAGGCTCTGGGACACCTGATGTAATCACCTCAACGTAAGGTCCACTCTGATCTACTGGAACTGAAACAACTCCCTCTCTTTGTCTATGGCTGTCCTAGCAATCATTATCGTCCATATTCTCATCTTCTGCATAGTAGTCATCAGCATAGTACTGAGCTGTCCTATTAGACGCGTTATTCTGCTGATCAAACCTATTCATTGAATTCTGAGGTGGAAATGAGTGCGCGTTCTGGGGGAAATTTCCACCTCTTCTACCTCTAGGCGCTTGTGAAATACCTCGACCTCTTGCGCTAGAGGCACCATTCATACGCTGTAACAAAATAGGACAACTATATTTAAAATGACCCTCTTCTTTACAATATGAACACTGATTAGGGCCTACAGGAACACGCTGTTGAGGATACTCGAACCTTTGAGAGTTCCTCTGAAACTGTTGAGGTAGTTGATAGTTACTCTGACCACCACGAGGCGGAAATGCTTGTTGTAAAAGAACTTTTGTTTTTAACTCTTTCGTTTTCTTGTCTGCCCTATCCTTTTCATCTTTATCTCGATTTTCGTAATACTGGGCAGTAGCCAATATCTGTGCTGAAGAGGAAACGGCCCATGAACTTTCTGAATCTTTTAACTTCTTACACAACTCGGGAAGCAAATTATGCACGAATTTGTCAACGAACAACCGTTGACCACCTTCTGTACTCATATCTTGACCACTGTGGTCGATAAACGTTTCTTCGAACCTGGTGAAGAAATCAGACACTGTTTCATCTTTCTTCTGCTTACACGCAGACAACTTGTCCCAATTCACTCGCATCGCAGGCATTAAAGTCTTCATGTAATTAATGATCCTACCAGGGAGCTCTGCTACTAAAGGCTCGGGTTTAGCACCACCAACTTGTCGGTCATTAGCAGCACTAATATTAGCCCATGTGTCACCTAACTCTTGATCATGATCCGCATGACGAATCTTTCCCCATAAAGGCTGTGGAACAACATTCCCAAACAACATGTCTATATCAGCTAAATTCATAATGCAAGAGCCTGCAGTCTGTGACAATTCCTAGTAATACCCTGCAGGATTATACGGGGATCAGGCAATGTCTGTTTAAGGGCCAATACTTCAGCGCGCTTCCATGGAACATGTACCCAAACACGCTGGAAGTGTGGCTGAATAGGTGGGTTAGCTCCTGGGTCCCCTTCCCTCCATTGTGGGGGGACTTCTCTCATTGGATATTGTCTCACCTTCTTCTTAACAGAGGAATCAGACTCAAACAACGACCGGGAAACACCTTCCCTCCTAAACGACAACAATGTCGCAACTGCTTTCTTAACATCTAAACCCACAATTGCGCCTTTCCCGAACTCGAACCGTATATGACATAACTCGGGTGGATTGGGCTCTAAATCATTCTCTTCTAAATCCTCACTCAGGAATGTACACATTTTCTCAAAAACGTATCTCTGTTTTGGTGCTTCCCACTGATGGACTCTAGCTCATATCTCATCGGTTCAGTAACCCATTTATGTGCCAAATAATTCAATGTTTCCTTCTCCCTAGAATCAGGCAGTTGACTACGCAACTGTTTGCGCTCTGAGACAGGGGTTGCACCTGTTGCTCTAAAGAGAGGGTATAGAAGGCTAGCAATAGTGCTAGTCACTCTCTGGTGAACAGAGGGGGAAGCTGGTGAAAAGACATGCAGAGGAGCAGAGTGAGGCAAGGCAGATGCAGAGGCAGTGTCAGGAGGAATACCATGAGTGGTAGTCGATATAGTGGTCAAAGTTGTAGGAAGTAAAGGCAGAGCAGATGTCAAAGCCGGTGGCCCTTGAGGAGGCTGCACCGGAAGAGTAGGAGCCAACTGAAGAGCAGCCGGTGGTTGTGGAGGAGCAGGAGGCAATACAACCAGGGGTTGCACGACTAAATGTTGTGGAGGTGCTGTAGCATTCTGCGCATAGGGGGGTGGCGACCTCAATAAATGCGACATTAGGGGGTCTTTTTCAAGTTCTTTTGCTGTATCCTGCTGAAGAGGCGGCAAAACTAGATAGCATTTATCGATCGCCATTTTACGTTGCCTGTGCAACTGTTCACTCGCTTGTTCTTCCTCATCATCTTTATATTGCATAGCAGCTTGCATTATCGAAATACCCTTTTCTCTTTTGTTCTTCTTAGCTAATTTAATTTCTTTCTGTTTGGCTTCCTTTCGCCATAGGCGGAAAGAGTCAAACATCGCCGGCAGGGCTTTCTTCTTAAAAAGTCTAACCTCTAGATTATCTAATATATCTGTGTCAAAACTACCATATTGGGGCCATTTTAAAACACCATCTTTTCTGGTGTATTTAATCCACACTTCATTATATGTGATGGGGCCTACTCCATGTTTCACGTAGAGCTCATAGGTTGGAGTTCCAATCGGAGGAACCGGACACGAGTCCTCCAATCGGGAATCCCTATTACAACCAAGACAAAACAAATTTCCAAGTCTGCTAAGACCAGGCATCTTCGCTCACTAGTCTAGCTTCAAACTTCAAAGGATTATCGATTACGATAGTCTCGTGAATACACTAGTCCTTCGCCTTTGGTACTTGCAAGTTCCAAATCAAAGATCCCGAAGGGGATACCCAAACTAAGGACTGGGAGGCGCTCCACTTATACTTAACTGAGGTATCGATGACTGCACCAGAAGACTCGTCTATCGTTTCGCTCTACCAATCATCAAGGGTCCAAAACAGGGCGATAGTCAGGGCAGCAGTCCTTCGTAGCCGTCGGGAAGCGGGGAACCTCGCAGCAAAGACTTTCGGACCACGTCGACATGCAGGGGTCGATGAAGTGGCGGCCTTCCTCCAGAATTTTCACACGAAGCTCCTCATGAACCTCTGGCTTGGACCGGTACCGCTGATATCGCCACACGTTGGGCGCCAACTAAAGTACTGGGTTTTTCAGAACCGGTACTAAACCGGTAACCCAGCGTTGCCAGGGACAACACCCTATGACTTCGGGTCCTTCCTGTTTCAGACTACAGAAACACAGAGTCTTCTAGGTGAAGCCAAAGATCGAATTTATTGGCTGCAATCAAGTAACAGATATCCTAGAAGTACAACACGGTGTATATTCTCAGGAGTCTGCTCAATCTTACAAAGCCAGCCTTCTCTTTTTATACAAAATATTATGCTTCAGGCAAACATTCTTTAGTTTACAGTTGACCATTCACATATTTTCACTACAAAGGAAAAGCAGAGTCATGATGACAATCCCACATTTCAGTTTGTTCAGCCCATCATCAATTACCCGGCAAGGCCCAGTATTTTCATCAGATATCGACGAAACCCCAATAAAAACGGGCACCTCCTCCTCGTAAAGCAAGTCATAAAGTAGGAAACAGGGACAGGTGTGTGCAAGATTAGGAGTGGTTTGTGTGCGATGAAAGGTTTATGGCACGTTGTGCCTTGATGCTATCTCTTTCGGCCACTGGGAGAGGAACTGACCGAACAGGTTTGGCCTTGGGCGGTGGAGTCAGCTTGCCCGGGTCGCAGAGAAGTCAGGAAAGGTGTACGTGTCCTTCAGGGTCGTGTTTGGCCTAATCATTGGCCTATGTGAGGGCAACTCACAAAATGGCTGCCGTACACAAAATGGAACCCGAGGGTTCAGGACGAAAACTACGATTTCAAGGTGAAATCGTCACTCGAATATGACGAAAATGCTTGTGCATAGTGTACTAACCATTATCGGTCTTCTGATATCAAAATCGTCATGATACGAATATGTTTATGACACAGGTCCAACATTTTCAGTACCACACAGAGAAGGAGAGACGAAGTAGGTCTCCCCCTATTTGGATTGTACCCCACCGAGGTCATTTTTGTCTGCAAGGTAATGGTCAGAATCCGAGAGGTCAGCTTGGTAAGAGTGTGTGTGTTCACACCTATGTCTATACATCTCAGAAATCTCCACCGTTCGTGCCAGCCAAAGGCACGTATTTTGTTTTTTACGACAGAGCATACACATGGTTGCCTCCGGATTTTTCAGGCACATGTTATGTGGCATTTTTGCTTCCCCCTACATACACTGATGCTTTCAATTACCATAAGACAAGATATGGTAGAGGTGTCATTGAATCGAGAGACACTGTCGCACAAGAAGTTGGAGACTTCTTTAAGGGTTTCGTGCCCTTTTGGGGTCCTATGGCTAATAGTAGGAATATTCGACAGCTTACGAGAGTGGTTGAGGGCACTATAAATGAAACTGCTGGTGCCCTTAGCAATATTACAGTTGAGCTTCAAGCGGATCGTCTAATGACATTACAAAACCGTATAGTTTTAGATATTATACTTGCAGATAGGGGTGGGGTATGTAAGTTGATCGGGTCTAGTTGCTGTGTTTTCATACCAGATGATGCCCCGACAGTGTACCAAGCCATCTTGAAGTTACATAACTCCGCTGAGTCTATACATGTAGACGAAGGGAACTGGTCATTGATGGAATGGTTTTGGGGACTGTTGTCCAGATGGGGATGGAAGATTCTGATGTTCCTTGGTATGGCTTTAGCTATCCTTTTCTCGTGTTGTTTATGCATCCAGTGTGGTCCCGCCATTAGTAGTCTTTGTGCTACGATCTGTGTGAGAAGACCTATCCCGAGAGAAGCAAAGGATAATAAGATGATGCTACAGCAACACCTTGATGACCTGATGAGAATAGACATAGACCTGGATTCAGATTGACATGAGTTTAGGTTACTGCCTACGTAATGGCAAAAGGAGGGGCTGAGGTTCCGTGATTTTCGGGACCAGACTCTATTTTGTTTGTGTTGTTCGTGACGCCATTTTGTGTTGCCCTCACGTAGGCTGTGGAGGTAACCAAACGAACAAAGTTGCATGGGCTTCGTTGTTCATGTACGCATTAACTAGGCCTTTTCTGACTTGTGAGGTAACTGCAGGATGCTGACCCCGTCACCTGAAACTGACCCTTTTGTGAGGCCAATTTCTCTAGCTGATTGTTATCTGAGATTGCCAATCAATGTTCAGGAGATCGTTAACTTTAGTTTCCTTGCACATATCTTATCCTATTCAGCATCTGAATTGTTTATTTTCTTACGACTTTTCATTACATGGGTAGTGCTTTCAATTATGGGTTTGTCCGGCTTGTGGAAATTGAATTTGGGACATTCCTAATAATTAACTTGTGGGTTGGTACAATGTAAACTGAGCTTTTTGCAATGTGATAATGTGTGGGAAAATGTATTTCATTTGTCAGTATTTGTCGCAGTGGGTGTGCATTTATAATAAGTAAAATGTGGATAAAAAGTGATGTTTTGCTCTACGAAATTGAGCAGTTTCCTGAGTTGTACACCGTGTTGTATTGCTGGGATTACTGTTGGGAAACAACCTTTACAACGCAACTTTTACAACGCACTACCATTACAACGAAACTTTTACAACGCAACATCCATTACAACGCATGCATTTACAACGCAACCATTACAACGCATGACACTACAACGCACACCACTACAACGCATGTCATTACAACTCAGTCATTACAATGCATACCATTACAACGCATAACATTACCAACCAAGACTTACCCTACTGTTGCACCCCCTGGAGTTAGAATAGTAATTTTACCCCTACACTATCCAACACTTACCCTACTGTTGCACCCCCTGGAGTTAAAATAGTAATTTTTACCCCTACACTATCCAACACTTACCCTACTGTTGCACCCCCTGGAGTTAGAATAGTAATTTTACCCCTACACTATCCAATACTTACCAAAACATGCAATGTAATGTTATGCGTTGTAATGGTATGCGTTGTAAAGGTATTATGCGTTGTAATGGAATGCGTTGTAAATGTACTTTTTAAAATTTCGTTGTAATGGCATGCGTTGTAATGGAATGCGTTGTAATGGATGTTGCGTTGTAAAAAATGCGTTGTAAAGGTATGTGTTGTAAAAGTGTACGTTGTAATGTCATACATCCTTACTGTTACTAGCTGCAGCTAATAAATTTGATCTCTGACGCCACCTAGAAGAATTTTGTGTCTCTGTATACCAAGACAGGTGAATCCAAAGCCTTTGGGCGTGCCCCTGGCGCCGCTGGGTTCTGAAAACCTGGTTGTTCACCGGGAAGACTGCCAAGCCAGTGCTGAGCCTGCCTGCTGGAATCCAGGGCGAGAAGGTGGCGCATCGGTGCTATCATGACAGTGGTCTGTTAGGCTCATAGGACCGCTGCTGTGACAGTGCCTACTGCACGTTCCTGCATGGTGTGGCATGCACCGTGTCATGCATGCCACTCCATGCAGGAAGAGGGTGCAATTCCAGAAAGGGGACAGCAACCACAGGCCCAGATTCTGCCAGGGGCCCTATTAGGGCCCTCTTATCAGCATGTCCACCACCCTTATCATGGTGGGATCACCACCATGAAAAGGGGGGTGGATATGAAGGTCGTAATATGCTTGCCAGTGCCGGCATAGGCACCACCAGCATATTCAGGCCATTTGCAGACGTTCACTGCAGTGGGAACATTGATCCTGGCGGAGGCGGCGGTCTTGTCGCAGTCCCACCACTACACTCATAATACGGCAGGCAGACCGTTTGTAGTGGTGATGGGCGAACGCAAATGTCAGTATGCTTGTCCCAGGACTGCCGTACTCGTAATAAGCCCCTAAGAAAAAGCCAACTGCTTCAATCAGATAAGTCATTTCTTGACAAAGTCCACCATTCAATTAAAAAAGTAAGCACATGCAATCCTAACACATTTTATTTGTTCACTGAAAGCAGTAAAATATGGCACTCTTTAGAAAGCATTCTTGTTCAGCATATATTCAACAATTAGATTCAGGCTAGAGTGTAAATACATACACATATATTTCCGCTAAATTTTGTGGAATTTCATGAAAATGTTATGAAATTATGCAAAAATATGGTTTGCTAGTATATAGCATGACTTGTTTATAGAAGAGTGTACCTTGTGAAAGAGGTTTCACTAGATAATAGCAGGAATCTGGTTCAAATAGAAAAGTTTATTGACAAGACATTTTCTGTTGAACCAGTTTACTGCTGGCAGGGCCGGACTGGCCGTTGCGGGCACCGGGCAATCCCCCAGTGCGCCGCAAGGGTGGGGGCCAGTTTTGGGCCCCTGGGGGATGTTTTTGTTACAGGACCGTTTTCGCAGCATAGCTGCAAAATCGACACTGTAACAAAATCGGCTGAAAACCGACCCCAGGAAAGAGCTCGGCCACCCCCACCGGGTGGGGGTGTGTGTGTGGGGGGGGGGGGGCGGGAGGCCGAGCACTTTGCCAGGGCCGGTTTTCGTTCCCAGTCCGGCCCTGACTGCTGGTATTTTGTGAGACTTTGTATGCAAGATGCAAAATTTCACATAATTCAGGTAACGTGAAATTTAAGAAGTATGTGAATTTCGCAGATATAGTTAAACTTTTTCCCAACTCTAGATGATTCTAACTTTGCTAAAACAACATATCCTGAACTTTGCCTACTATTCTTTGCATTAATTACATGAAATGCCTGAAAAGAAGTATGCAACATCGTGGGAAATGCCAGTTTTGACATTTTACACTATTTGTTTTAGCTCAAAGTTCATCCTCACCTCCATTTTTGTCAAGAGGATGCATTTTAAACTAAAAAAATTGTCAAAAATCATGTGACACACACACCAACTACACACATTCAGTTAATTTGCTTTCTTTCCTTGCACAAGCAATAGTTTTTTTTTACCCTAATAAAGTCTCAAATACACTACATGGCATTATGGCGTAATCTCAGGCAATTTCAGAACTGTAAAGCAAAAGCTTGAAATTATGGGGCATATTTTACAAGTCCCTATCGCCACCACAACAGCAGTTCTAGTGATGTTGTGGGATGGCGATAGAGACTTCACCTTATTTACAAGACAGCGTAAAGTCACTTAACGTGGCTTAATGCTGCCTTGTAAATAAGGCACCCTTTCACGCTGTTCTTAGCGTGAAAGGGGAGTGCAATGGGTGTTGCAGTGGGCGTTCAACCGCAACAACCATTGATTTTGACACTGCCCCCAATTTACAAATGTGGTGTAAATAGGAGGCAGTGGCAGCATTAGGACAGGGGAAAACCTGGTCTTAAACAAGCTAAACGAGGAGAAATGCTTTATTTCTCCTCGTTTGTGCTGTTTCCATGTGTGCTGCATTGTGCAGCACACATAGAAACAGCAAATTGCCATTGATTGTTTATGTGCCGGAAAAGAGACCTTATTGCACATGAACACTTTTTCCCTCAACGCAGACATCTTTCTTCTATGTTGCAAGGGTGCCTGAATTGGCGCTAGGCTGCCAAGTTTAGTGCCAGCGCAGGGGGAAATGCAGGGCTGCACCATATTGTTGTAAATATGGTGCAGCCCTGCGCATCCAAAGTGGTGAAGCGCGGGGTTAAGCCAGAGAGGCTAACACCGCGATCATCCACTTCGTTGTAAGTATGCCACTCGGTGAGATAACTTTGGCATAAATTAAATTTCGCAGGGGGCCTAATCCTGACTATACAAAGTGTGCAGTGAGTGAATACCTACAATACAATATAAAAGAAGGTTCTTATCTATTAACACGAACATTTGGTGGCTGTGATATTTTGCTCAGAGTCTGGGCCCTCAATTTGTTTAGAAAAAAAAGGTAACAGCTCATTTATTTATTTATTTATTTTGAAAGTTTTATATAGCGCGAACAAGATCTTTGCAGATATCAGAGCGCTTTACATACGAAGGGTACAGCATGTGAGTAAATAACAATTGGGGTGGGGAGGGTAAATGCAGGAGCGTAGTCAGATAGATACATCAATGGTGATACAAATAAAAATAGGTGGTAGCGTAAACAATCAGGTAAGTCAATAACACGAGTCATACAAAAATGCAAAAGATCAGTAGAACAGGATGGTTCAGCGTTTGTAAAAATCTTCCCTAGTGATAATTCAAGTGTATTTAGCCATGAGGATAGCCTTTACTTCTTTCTTAAAAAGTATGGTGGAGGAGATGAGCCTGGTTTCAGGGGGGAGTGAGTTCCAGATCCTGGGTGCCATTCCTGAGAAGGAGCGTTTATAGGTTTTTTCCTTGCGGAATTTCTGGGGCTTTAGCAAAAGATTGTTTGTGCCTCTAGTGTTTCTGGAGCCTCCAGAAATCGTCAGCTTCTGAGCGAGGTATCCGGGTGAGCTCAGGTGGACAGCCTTGTGCGTCATGCAGGCGATTTTCAAGTGTATTCTGGCTTCAAAAGGCAGCCAGTTCAGCGATTTTAGGTCAGGGGAAATGTGTGAGTGTTTTTTTGATCCAGTGATGAGTCTCGCTGCTGCGTTTAGAGAAGCTCTTATGGGTGCCGTAGTAGTTAGGGGGAGACCGCAGAGGGCGATGCTGCCGTAATCTATTCGAGGGATGACTAGTGCTTGTAGCGCAGTTTGGAAGTCTTTGGCTGGAAGGAAGGGTTTGAGTTTCCTTAGGGTATTGATCTGATAGTTCGCACCCTTAGTTGCTTTGTTGATGTGTTCCTGCATGTTGAGGTTGGTGTCAAGTGTTATGCCTAAAGATTTTGCTGAGTCCACGATGGTGGGCTGAACATTGAGTGCCGTTAGGTGTTTAAGCCAGATTTGAGCAGTAGTGATCTTCGCGGGAGGTGAGATCAAGAGGAACTCCAGGATTGGGTGCTACTGATCGTAGAATTCAAGAGCATAATGTCTTTGGGTGATTGTAATTTGAGATACAGTTGGGTGTCATCGGCGTACATGTGGAAGTGAACATTGGATGCTTCTAGCAGGGTGGTGAGAGGCTCCATAACTAGGTTAAACAAAGTTGGGGAAAGGGAGAATCCTTGTGGGACGCCTAGCGATACAGGTATTGGCGAAGACAACAAGTTGTTACTCTTGAATTTCTGCGATCTGTTGTGTAGAAAGGACGTGAACCATTTGAGCACAGTTCCAGACAGACCCATTCTTGTGTTTAATAGTTCGAGTAAATTCTCATGTTTGACGGTGTCGAATGCAGACGAGAGATCAAGAAGGATGAGGAGGCAGGTATCATTTTGATCTAGGATTTGAAGGGCGTCGTCAATTATGTGAGTCATAGCAGTTTCTGTACTGTGATCTGCTCTGAAGCCTGATTGATGAGGGTTAAGTAGATCAAACTGATTAATGTGTTTAGTCAATTGTACTTGTGCGCATTTTTCCAACAGTTTGGCTAGAGTCGGAATATTGGTAATGGGACGGTAATTATTTAGATCAGAGGGGTCGGCTGTAGGTTTCTTTAGTAGAGGTGTGACTTGTCCAACTTTAAGGGCGTCGGGGATGGTCCCTTGTTGAAGTGAACTGTTAATAATTTTAGTCCAGAGTGGGAGGAGCGACGGGGTAAGGTCTTTGACAGCGTTAGCAGGAAGGGGATCCATGAGGTGATTGGCTGGTTTCACAGTGCTGAGCAGTCTACCAATTTCTTCTTCCGAATAGGTGGCAAAGGATGACCATGTGGCATTGTTTTTTGGTTCAGTGGGTGCTGTGCAATGGGGTTTGGAGTAAAGACTTACGTCAATGAGGAGATCGTTCTTTATGTTATCGGTTTTTTGGATAAAGAAAGAGGCGAAGTCTTCACAGGAGGGTGCTTTGTCCACAGTGCTGAGTGGTTGGGGTTGTTCCTTGGATTGTGTTCTGATTAGCTCAAACAGCTTTCTCGGACGATTTTTGGCTTGGTCGAGCTGACGGCTGAAAAAATCTGATTTAGACCGTTTTATTTTCCTGAAGTAGGCATTTCTCTTTTTCTTCAGCGCTTTTAGGTGCAGTGCGGAGGGAGCTGATCTCCAGGTGCGCTCTGCCATTCGCATAGCCCGTCTATCGTCATTGAGACTCCCGTCGTACCAGGGATTGGACATTTTTGTCGAGGCTCTTTTTAGCTGCATAGGTGCAGCTTCATTAACTATTGAGGTCATAGCGTTGAGATAGTGATCAGTCAAAGCTTGGACATCCATGACGCCGGTAGGAGGAAGTAGGAGGTTGCAGCTGTTGGGGGGTAGAGAGTTTGGATTGAGTTTTTTCAGGTCTCTTTTCCAGACTTTGGGCTTGAAGGATTGAACCGGGTTAAATTTGACTTTTTCCTTGATGAAGAATGTGACAATATGATGATCTGACCAGTCACAGGGTTGGATAGATTCAAGTTGGATAGAGTCTTCTTTGGAGATGATAAGGTCAAGGATAGAGCCTTTCTCGTGGGTCGGGCTGTCGCATATTTGGGTGAGGTCAAGGGCGTTGAGGAAATTTTTAGGACTATTTACCACCGCGTCATTATGATCGTTCCAATGGAGGTTGAAGTCACCAAGGTATATTTGTGTGATTTGTCAACCGGAATTGGTTGAAATCAAATCCATGATTTGTTGCGAGAAGGTACGGTTGTCTCCTGGTGGGTGGTAAATGCCGTGCAGAGTGCATATCGGTTTGCCCTCACTGATAATATCGAGGCAGATGTATTCATAGGAGGTTGGGGAGGGTAGGGAAGGGGAGGTTACTTTCAGGACAGAGAGGGTACTCCTGTGTATGCATGCGACACCACCACCTTTTTGACCAACCCTGTCTAGTCTAGTGATGTGGTAGTTGGGGGGAACCAGTATGTCCATTATAGGTGTAGAAGATTCAGTTAGCCAGGTTTCGGTCATGATGATTAGGTCAAGGTCCAGTTTTAGGATGAGATCAGCGATTGCGGAGGAGTGCCTAGAGGCCGATCTGCAGTTGAGGAGGGTGCATTTGAGACGGGGTGCGTCGAAGGTGGAGGGGGGTTCTAGCGAGAGGGGGACTTTTCTAAGGTTACTAAGGATAGAAATTCTGTTGTTCAGTGTGGGGGGTCTACGGGGGTTTGGATGAATCGTTGGAATGGCGCGGAGGGTGGTGGGTGTGTTGTTATGGGTAGCTGGGTCGTAGGAGCGGATGAGGGTGACTGTGTCGAGGTCCGATAGTCGGTTGCAGGAGCGGTGGGGACGGTTTTCACGATCGCGAACGGGGATTGAGGTCCAGTGTGAGGGACGTTGAGTAGGAGAGTCAGCCGACCGGGTGGAGGTCCTGTTGGGAGGGGTGGTGCTGGTGGGGGAGGCAGGTGAGCGGTGTCTGGGATGTGTGCAGAGTAGTTGTTTGATGATGTGAATGTCTTCTTTGAGCTTGAGGAGGGTGGTGGGTGAGGAGTGACTGGAGTGTGTGCAGAGTAGTTGTTTGATGATGTGAATGTCTTGTGTGGGATATGTGTTGGTGGTGGGGATTGGAGGGTTGGGGGTGGATGACATAGGGGGGAGGTTGTTGGTAAGGAAGAGGGTATTGGTGGTAGGCGGAGAGTGCAGAGTGGAGGATGGGCGTATGTTAGTGGTGATGGGGCGCATGTAGGGTAGTGGGGGGTGAGAATGGGGGGGAGTTGGGATGTATGTGGTTCTTTTTTGAGGAGGCGGAGTTGAATTGATATAGGCGGCGTGTTCTGTGTGATTGGTTAATGTGTGGAAGTGGGGGCTGAGAATGGGGGGGAATAAAGGGTGGGGTTTGTCTGTGTGCGTGTCGATCTGATGCTGAGCTTGATTAGGCGGGATGTGGGTGGGAGCTGTGATGTCATGGGTGAAGAGAATGGGAATGTGGGTTGGTGTATGGGGGGAGGGGGTACGGCTGGTGTATGTGGGGGAAAGATCTATGTCTATGATTGAGTGGTGTGGGGTAGCAGCAGTAGATGGGTGCATGACTAAGGTGCCGGTGGTAAAGGAGAGGTGCGTGTCGTTTTGGGGCTGAGCTAGGTTAGAGGCGTTGTGGTTGTGGGCTGAGGTGTCAGGGGTGAGCGGAATGGGAGTGGTATGAGTGGGGGTCAAGGTGTTGGTGGGGGGGAGGGGGTGCGGCTGGTGTATGTGGGGGAGAGGTCTGAGTCTGTGATTGAGGAGTGTGAGGTGGCTACAGTAAGTGGATGAATGACTATGGTGCCGGGGGTAGAGGAGAGGTGCGTGTCGTTTAGGGGCTGAGCTAGGATAGAATGGTTGTGGTTGGGGGCTGTGAAGTCAAGGGTGATAGTACTGAGAATGCTGCGAGTGGGGGTCCGCGGTTTGGAGAGGTGCTGTATGAAAGTGGGGAACAGGTTGTCTAGTAGTTCCAGGTTCCTGTCTGTGGACTGGATTAGGACAATCCCGTTGTTATAGATAGTGATGCTGGTTCTGCCCGGGAAGGATTGGGAAGGTGTGATGGTGAGTGTTTGGCCATGAGCGAATTTCCTGGAAATAGAGACGGTGAGTAAAGAGAGGAACGTTTTTCTCCATTGAGCTCTGCGTGTGGTGTGGAAGATGATATCAATGTTTACGGCACCATTGACCGGTGAGAAGTAGGTGTCTGCAAAGGGAGTTTCAGGGTGGGACCTCAGTAAGTGGTGTTTAAAGCGTTTTGCGGCGTTTTTGGTGAGTGTGGGTGGGTAGATTATTCTATATGTGTGCTTGCCGAAGAGCTCCATGTTGGGATGACGGAGTAGGTAGGTGAGTAGGTAGGTGCGTGAGGGTTCCCAGTAATCGCCGGTTGCAGGGAATAAAAGTGACACTAGTGAGCAGCCAAAGTATATGAGGTAGTAGTCAACGCAAACAGGGATAAAAAATTGTAGCAGGAGGGGAATATAGATGCAGACAATAAGTTACATGGAACAGGGGCGACACCGGAGAGCAACTAAAATATATGCAGTAGTAATTAGTGTGTACGGGAGGGAACGGTGTAATGGGTGCAGGTTACATGAATGTGACAAGTCTATATGAGAAATTAGTTGGTACATTACAGGAATAAAAGTTAATACGATGTGGGTTACAAACAAATGCAGAATAAAGTAGACGTATAATACTAATAATATACTGGAATAAAATAAAATACCTATGCAGACAATAAAATACCTGAATCGAAAGTGACAATATTGAGTAGTCAAAAATATGTGAAGTACATGAGTCAGTAGCAAAATACAATTGCAAACAAAAGTCAAATGCAGAATAAAGTAGACGTACAATACTAATAATATAAAGGAATAAAATACCTATGTAGACAGTAAAAATACCTGAATCGAAAGTGACAATAGTGAGTAGTCAAAAATATGTGTGGTACATGAGTCAGTAGCAAAATCCAATTGCAAACAAAAGTCACATGAGACAAGTGACACTTGTGAGCAGCCCAAAAATATACGTGGTAACAATTGGTGCATTACAGGTGACGAAAAAGTGGGACGTGCAAGATACAGTTAGGAATATAAAAAATACAATACCACTGTAGAAGGCAAAAATATATGAGGTAGCAATCGGTGCAAGATACAATTAGGAATATAAAAAAAATATATATATATAATACCACAGTAAACGGCAAAAATATATGAGGTAGCAATCGGTGCATTACAGGTGCAGATAAAGTGCAATGTGCTGGATACAGTTAGGAGTATAGAAATATAATACCACTATAAAAGGCAGACACTCTATCATAGTCCGACGTGAAAGCACCAAGCAGTGTACATTGTGCAACCGATAAGAGTAGTCTAATAAGGCCATAGGTCCGATGGTAGAGATTATTAGCCCATGATGGTCGCCCAAAGATAGACAGACTAAGATGGCCGAAACAAAAGGGGAGATAGAAATGTTGGTCCTCTGTCTGCTGCTATTGCTTTGAGCCCCGGGAAGGGCAGTATCACTTTCTATTTGAGCAAGCACTGCTCATAGCTTGCTAGGAGGGAGACTTATCTCTATTTCTGGTGATCTTGTGTGGGGGAGGTAAGCTGAGGAGCCTCGTGGACATCAAAGATATCGGAGGGGATTTATAGCTACAGTCTTATGGCCCCAGCCATTTTGCATTAACCCAAATAACTCTCT
Organism: Lissotriton helveticus; assembly: GCF_964261635.1. Lineage (NCBI taxonomy): Eukaryota > Metazoa > Chordata > Amphibia > Caudata > Salamandridae > Lissotriton > Lissotriton helveticus. The sequence continues at coordinate 1,025,341,929 of NC_136070.1, read as the reverse complement.
GACTCATGATTTTAGTGTCTGTGTTTGTAATTATCACATTCAAGTATTTTCAGCCACAATTAGCATTGCAGGGGAATCCTGCTCAGGCACACGAAACCTAATCCAGATCCTTCAGATTGGACATGTGCTCCTGCTACAGAAGTCACCGTCCTTCAGAATCACACTGGGGAAATCTCACTCAGTACTTGCTCACAGTAAAAAGCACACCCTGTCCAAGTGGCAAGCTTGTCCATTGCTAACAAGTGCACAGAACCATTCCCAATAAGCCAATCAAACAATCACCACATCCACTTGTCAAGTCAGAAGCAGTCATCAAGCGTAATGACATGCAGAGACACCCAGGGGCATATTTACAAGGAGTTAACGCCACCAGAATGTCACTTTTTTTGACGTTCTGGTGGCGTTTACCCCTTCACCTTATTTACAAGCAAAATTACGCTAGTGTGCCTACGTTCCCTGGATAGCTTTTTGTTGTGCTTGCGCTAGGAGTAACGCAGGGGTGTGCCTCATTTTTGTGAATACAACCTATTCCTGTATTTCGAAACTATCGGAGCGTGGCGTTACCAATTTTGGAATTACACAGCGCTTCAACAGTTTCTTGTTAATTTGCCTCCCAGGATGCCTCCAGCTCTCATGGGTGTGCATAGATTTCTTTCTGCCAGAAAAGATTTACAGAATTACCAATTTTCACTGCCAGGACGTTTGCGAAGTTTGTCAGTTTATACTTGCCAGTGCGTCTCTCTGCTCATTGTAATATAATTATGGCTGCAGAGCAAGATGACCTTCACTCGGTTTGATCCTAAAATAACAGAAATGTTGACATTTTCCCTTTAAAGCACTTTGAAGCTATTTTCTACACACAGTGGCAAATATTTGAAGATTTTTTTCTCTGCAAGTTTACCTTCTACAGAGCTCTCCGGTGCAGCCACTTATGGTGCTAGTAGCTGTATGTGGTATTTCAAGGTCAAAAAATCGACCTAGAAAAATATCACATCCACTAGATCGACTACCACAATCTCATACAAGTAAATACCAATCAATTTACCATTACCATATTGACTACAACAGCTCAGGACCTTGACAAGATCGTTGTACTCAATATAGAAAATGCAATATTTTTACAGGTCAACATTTAGACCACTATATAGTGGTATAACACCAAAAAGGCAAAGAACTCTAATAGTTGTCAGCAAGTATATCTTATACACAGCCATTTACTTTGTGTTAAATAAGAACATATACAACATATATTTTCTTAAAAGTCACAATTTGTAAGCAAATGTGGCTCAGCCGAAAACTTTGCCTCCCTTTGGGAAGTTTTCAATAGATCTTCAAGAAAGTGGAATAAAACCTGCAGCTTCTCATGACCCTACTCTCCACCCAGCCGCAGCCTGTGAATGTAAGACCGGGGGGGGGGGGGGGGGGTCATTGGATTTCGATGGATGATGACGAGAGAAAAATAAATAAAGAATTAATTTCTCCTCCTTGTCGTCTATCAAAATCCACCCCGGCCTCACCGCTCTTACCTGCACGGGCCGCTGCTGTCTCCATCCCACAGAGAAATCGGACCCTTTCTCCCACTCCCCTGTTAAAAGCACTGCAGGACTATTGCTTTTTAGACCAGCAAGGGATGGCAGCGCTCACTCTTGCTTAAACAAACCAACAGTCTGACAAGACAGGCATTCTCTCGCACAAAGCACATTTGTAAGGAAGCAGCCTTAAACCAGTGAACCAGAAAATTGCTGAATGTTAGGAGGTGTGTACTGCCGCAGGGGTAATGGGTATTGAATACAGAAGCTTGTAGTGTCCCCGAGGTGTGTTGTATCCCTGAGAGGTGCGCAGTTCCCCAGAGAAGAGTGGCACGCTCCATAGAGGTAGTAGTGTATCCAATAGATTTGCGGTGCCGCCATGTAGTTAACTGTATGTATGTATATATGTATGTATGCATGTGGTATCTGTATAGCACAAACCTCGCCAAAAGCCAGCAGAGCGCTGTACCGGGTCAAAGACAAGCTTACAATCAAGTGATAGGAGAGGTAGCTGGTTTGCGGACTGTTAATGCATGGCTGTGCTGTGAGTTTGTATATGCGGCTGTAGCTCGTTCCTAAATTGAAGCAGTGCTAGGGCGGTCCTGATGGATACCCAGATTTTGTTCCAGACCCTGGGTGCATAGGTGGCAAGAGGTCTGCTAACTGCATATGTGGTATTTGTGTAGCACACACCTAGCCAAAAGATTGTGGAGCACTGTACAGGATCAAGGGCAAGTATACAACTAAGTATACAACTAACTAGTGATAGAAGAGGTGGGAAACAACCTATACAACGCAACTTTTACAACGCACTACGATTTCAACAAAACTTTTACAACGCAACATCCATTACATAGCATGCCATTACAACGCAAGCATTACAACGCATGACACTACAACGTACACCATTACAACGCATGTCATTACAACGCAGTCATTACAACGCATACCATTACAACGAGTACCATTACCATCCAACACTTACCCTACTGTTGCACCCCCTGGAGTTAGAATAGTAATTTTTACCCCTACACTATCCAACACTTACCCTACTGTTGCACCCCCTGGAGTTAGAATAGTAATTTTTACCCCTACACTATCCAATACTTTCCATACATGCAATGTAATGTCATGCGTTGTATTGGTATGCGTTGTAAAGGTAGTATGCGTTGTAATGGAATGCATTGTAAAGGTAGTTTTTAAAAATTCGTTGTAATGGCATGGGTTGTAACGGAATGCGTTGTAATGGATGTTGCGTTGTAAAAAATGCGTTGTAAAGGTGTCCGTTGTAAAAGTATGCATTGTAACGTCATACAACCGAAGAGGTAGCTGATTTGTGGACTGTTAATGCATTGTGATGTAGCGTTTTTTACAGATGCGCCTTCTGCTCTTTCTTAAATTGGATCAGCCTTCAGTGCTTCTGATGGGCACATGTTGCAGACGCCAGGCGCATAGATGGAAAGGCCAGCAGACTACTTATGTAGTATTTGTATAGCACAAACCTAGGCAAAAGGTGTCTGAGCTCCGTGTAGGGTCAAAGGCAAGGATACACTGAATGATAGAGAACCACAGAGCCATGCAGCACCCCTACAAACCAATCGATGTAAAGGAATTACGATACCTGAAAAGGCCCATGAAGAAAACACTGGGGTCCTATACCTAACACAAGGCAGTAAAAATAATGCACATAAAGAGCCCTACAGCAAAATAACGACAGGAAGAAACCAAAACATATTCATCTTTGTAGAAAACATGGTAACATTAACAGCAATTAAGGCAAACAAGATTTACTAGACACCCATTTAATGATTACCTTAGGCATATTACTTTACATTTAATTAAACTAATACAAATTTAAATAATTAATTGCAAGAAGTTTTAATGAAATGTAAATTAGACTTACCTTGCACTGAAGACACTCATTCAAGGGGAACTTGCCCTGCCGGTTCCCTAGTCCAAGCGATGTCTCCAGTCCTAGAGAAATGCAAACAGCTTTACAAATCGATAGTCCACTTACTTAGGCAAGAGGGACTTGATTTGGGTGGAGACCCCGGAACCCTCCTACCATCAAAAGTCCTAAAATCAGTCACCAGGCCCCTCCCGCCCGCAAAAAAAAAACCACATACTTTTCTGTCCCTAAATTCAATATGGGTGAAAAACAGAAAAGAAGCCCTGAATGTCCTTTTCTATACAGATTTATTTTGCATTGTTCTTTTGTACTGTCCATATGAAGAACTTCATATGGACAGCTTTTCTCCTGCAAGTGTTCCATTATGACAAGCAGCGCCAAGGAAAAACTGTTGGACCCATACTGGTGCACTGGATTATAGAGGGGTCTGTGTTGATCTAGAGTAGTATGTTGTGCCCCAGAAAGATATAATAATAATAAAATCATTTATAAAGCGCCTGGTTACACCAACCGTGCTAGGAGCTGCTAAATAAAGGCTGAGAAAGGGCATCGCTGTGAAGCAGAGGCAGGTACAAACTACATTCACAACTGGAAAAGCCAAGTTTTCAAGCTTTCCGGAAGGCATTTTCCGACGGTTCAGTGCGCAGAACAAGCAGTAATGTATTCCAGTTTTTTGCCCTTTGTCATATGTATCACCCCTGAAAGTTGCATTTTTGCCCAGCGAACATTGTATGTTATGTTGTAGAGAGTGTGTCATGGAGATGTGCAAAGCCTGCTACAAAGCTGGTATTATCACTTCCTTCAGCAATCTTTTAAAGTCAGCCCTTATACCCGAACAACCCCTTTCAGTTCTGTTTAAAATCGTCTGAAGACTGCGCGGGACAGTTTCTGTAGGCAGGGCCATCGTAACAGCATTATAGACCGCAGGACAAAGCAGTGCACATGCCATGGGCCCTGTCTATACAACCACTCACAGGAATAAAAATGTTTAATGGAAAATTAGTGTCAAATTTTGATCTGCATAGGGCCCCTATGCCCGTGGGACCCCCGCAACTGCCCAGCGTGCCCATGCATTTAGACTGCACTGTCTGTAGAGGAAGCCAACTTGAGACAATTTTCGAGATTTAAGAGCGGATGGAACCCTTGATGGTCAATATAAAACTCAAACACTGTCAGCACTCTGGGGGATAGCCGCTACCGCTACAGGTAAGAGTGGTGGAGCCGGCTGAGGGTGATTTCAAGAGACAATCACGAGGGAAAATGTATTCTTTATTTAATTTTCCCTTGTGGTCATCTCTCAAAATCCCCCCTCAGCCGCCCCCACTGCCCCATCGCTCTTACCGGCAGCAGCCACGGCTGCTGGGGGAATAGTTGAAAATTTCACGTGCATGCGAGGCCTGCAGCCGAAACGTATCCTCGGCCCTCTGGATGCTTCTTCTATTTTGGCCAGGTGTGAAAGTAGCCTCTGTTTTTAAGTATTAAAAAAGGTACTTCAGAGAAAGTGGAAATATGATGTCTGCCACTGTCTAGTGATGTGGCCACACAAGCTGCCTCAGTATTAATGAAGCCGGGAAGCCTTGCTGGCAATTGTACATATATGTTGAAGGAGAGCGGACCCTGGAAAGATTGAGGCCTGGGGCATAGTGCGCTCTTTACCTCCTTCTGAAGGCCCTGGTCTTAATAGATCTTTTGTTTTGGGCCACAGAAGTAATCAACACAGCAGAGCAAAGAGTCATCATGATGGTTGATTTAATGGAACAGTTAACCAGCAGTCACATAAGTCAAATTCGATAAAAATTGGTTGCACAGCAAACAATCATGCGAGTCAGACCAACAGAATAGCACTGAACTGCATTGTGGTATTTTATGTGTGAATCTGTCTTCTTGTACGTTCAATTCAATATTGTTACCAGGGACGTAACGAAACTTGAGGGGCCCCCCTGCAAAGTACATGAAGGCCCTCCACCCTGACCCAGTCAGGAGCTCTCAAGACAGTGGCCCCCGCCTGTGAAGAGAGCCAGAAGGGGCTACCTTGGGATACTGCATGGGGCAAGTGTTACGCTACTGGTTGTCACTAAAGTGCACAGTGCTTCAGGATGGAAGTTTTAAGACATAACTGTTCTGGAAGTTTGTTTTTAGATGTAAGCAGTTAGCAGATGATTATAGGTCACTGCTTTGAAACATTTATGGACTTTCAATGATTTTCAGTTTTCAATTCTACAGTCCTTTTTGGGGTGTAGAATGACGTCAAAATCATTAAACACTGAGGGGCATATATAAGTACAAGGAAGTGGCGGAGCGCGGCATTAGCCTCCTTGGCTTAACGCCATGCTCCGCCACTTATGAAACACAAGGCTGCACCATATTTACAAGGATGCGGTGCGGCCTTGTGTTTCCCCCTGCGATACCGCTAAGTTTAGCAACTTAGCGCCAACGCAGGCACTCTTGCTCCATAGTGCAAGGGTGTCGGAGTGCAGGGGAGGATTGCTTATGTGTAGGAAGGTGTCCCTTCCTGCACAGAAATAATCCTAAAATGCCATTCTCTCACTTTCATGTGTGCTACTTCATGCAGCACACATAAAAGTGACAAACTGGCATTTTTATTAAAGGTTTGTTTATGTACTTGAAGGGACACCTTCCTGTACCTAAACAAACCATGGCATTTTGTTTTTTCCATGTGTGCTGCAAAAGGCAGCACACATGGAAAAGCAAAAACGAGGAGAAATAATGCATATCTCCTCGTTTTGCCAACTTAAGACCAGGATTTACCTGGTCTTCATTTTGGCGAGGCTCCTATGTATGCCACGCTTGTACATAGGAGGCAGTGTCAAAATCAATGGATGTTATGGTGAAACGCCCATCGCAACACCCACTGCCCACCCCTTTTACGCTAACCATAGTGTGAAAGGTGGCCTTATGTACAAGGCAGCGTTAAGCCACGTTTAGTGGCTTAACTCTCCCTTGTATATAAGGCGCAGCCCCTATCGCCACCACAACGTCAGTAAAAGTCGGGGCTTGTACATATGCCCCTGAATTTTCAGGTAGTTTCAGACAACATGTAGTCATGATCATTGAGGTAGACCAAGTGGATGTTGGCAATTTTCCATATTGAGAGATACTTTTTAGTTAATATTAAGTCTAGAATCATTCTGTATGTTGTTTTCATTTAATATATTATTGTATAGGATACACAAGACCCTAACATAAAAAACAAATGTTTACATCTGACCCTGAACTTAATTTGACATGTTTTCGAGTTCGGATCAAATCTTCCACATATTCCTCTGAGACTTCAACCTTCATTGGAATGACACAAATGATCCAATTCTCTATTCCTTTAAGACTTTCCTCTCTGACCTCAATTTCTCACAGCACTGTAAAGGCCCTACTCACAATAAAGTCACCACTCTAGACCTCATTATTGCCAGAGACAACTTCATACAAATAGGAGAAATCCTAACCTGTGACTGGTCTGATCATTTTCAAATTCCCTTCCTCTTCTTAGACAAGGGACTAGTTCGACAGGAACAACCGTTTGAAGTTAAACAAATGACTCACAATATGAGAGACCTCAACATTAACATGATAACTTCAATCACCAAAAATAGACTACAGCCCCCCCCGTAATATGACCAACCGTGACGATCTTTCTGAGCATTACATTAACACTTTTTCTAACATTCTTGACTCTATTGCTCCGAAACAGCTGAAAAGGATCCCAGTCAAACTTTCGAAACCATGGTTCAATGGTACCCTAAACAATGAATTGCGCAATCTAAGACTCTCTAAGAGACTATGAGAAACTCGCCTTCCACCACAAATCTCTTTCAACTGAGGAAAGTGAAAAGCATTTACAACAAACACATACGCTTGGCGAAAACTGAACACTTCAGATTTCAACTGGATGGAGCCAAAAATAGACCCAAAAAACTCTTCAAAATCATTAAGAAACAATCTAACCAATCTTCTAACTAGTGCTCTACTCCGTTATCCCTGCTCCCTAGTGGTGATGATTTTACAGCTTACTTCACTGAAAAAAACAAAGAAAATAGAGCTGGAGCTATTACCGACCACCCCAACTTTGTTATCCAAGATACCGTCTGCAGGATCAGGGGAAGTGGCAGAATCTACGACAATATACTCGCCTTTGGGCAGTTCTCTCAAAAACAACGCATCTTGAAGCAGTTTTCTCCTACCAGACTGCACTGAGATACTTCGCAACACCCGCCAATCTCTATATATATTTAATCTAAGCTTTCTTCCGTCTTTGTTCCAGGTTCATACATGAATCCCTCTTACAGGGAAAGATTCCGGACTGCGTAAAAGTTGGGCAAGTTACTCCCATTCCTAAGAAGCCAAATGCGGACCTATCAGATCCAAACTTTCTGACCTATCTCCTTAGGCATGATTCCAGCTAAATTGCTTGAAAAATGCGTACATTCACAGCTCTGCTAACATGTTGAGAAATATCAACTCCTGGATCCTCATCAGTCAGGATTCAGAGCAGGGCACAGCACTGAAACAACAATAACTCACATTGTTGATGACGCCGTAAGAGTCTTTGACCAAAATGTCCCTTGTCTGCTGATCCTTCTAGACCTGTCCTCTGCCTTCGATACCATCATACATGAAAACCTGATTGATCTCCTTCAACATAGGATGGGATTTTCGGGCCCGGTCCTAAACTGGTTTGCCTCCTTCCTTCACAACCGCACGCAAAGGATCAAAGTTAATCATGCCCTCGCTTCAAGTACACCTGTCCTGATTGGAGTTCCCCAAGGTTCTATGCTCTCGTCCCCTCTCTTCAACCTATTTATGGAGCCTCTTGCGGTCATTCTGAACAGAGCAAACATTCAATACCACATGTATGCGGAGGACACGCAACCGTACCTGAAGATCGCCTCACAAGAGGACATAAAAACTTTAAATGTTGCACTTGCCCAAACTCAACAATGGTTAGCTCAGAACCATCTCCTACTAAATACTACCCAAACGGAATTTCTTCTGATCACCCCGCCTAATCACTCAGCTCCTACCCATGACTGGATTAAACACCTAACTGCTCTGAACTGGACACCTCACGTTGTAGACTCTGCCAAATCTGTAGGTGTCACCTTGGATAAACATCTAAACATGCAAGCACACATCAGTACTACTACTAGGGGAGCCAATTTCCAACTCAAAACACTGAAGAAAATCAAACCATTCCTCCCCCTGAAGATCTCAGGCCGGCGGGTCAATCCCTGATGATCCCTAGATTTGAACATGGGCTGGTGACCCTCGCAGGACTACCCAAAGTTAGCTTGGCCCCACTCAGAGCTACCTTGAACACATCGGCCAGACTTGTAAGAGGCTCTAGGAAATTTGATCAAATTTCACCCGATCTTTTGCAGCTAAATTGCTTATCTATTGTAGCTAGAATCCGACTCAAGATAGCTTGTCTGACTCATAAAGCCACACGCCACAATACCCTGTACTACCTTGCAAATAAGCTTGAGCTATTGGGCTCCAGCCAGAACCTCAGAAGTACGTCCACCCTTCTCTCGAAACCTCCTAGATTCAAAAAGAAAAGATTGTACAACAGTGCGTTCACCGGTCTTGCTCTGAGAATCTGGTACTCCTTACCATCCGAGATCAGATCAAACCCTTCGACTACTTCCTTTAAATTACTGGTCTACTATTGAACGAACGTTAACGCGTTGATTATGCTTGGGTGTTTTGTTAATAACCAAAATCTTTAAGTATTTTCACTGATGTTTTATTATATGTTTTTACCTTCTTTTTGTTCTAGTCCTCGATCGCTCCTTTAACTGCATCAACTGCTGATTTTTGCTTGTTTCTTTTTTGTTAGAATTCCTTGATGAACATTGAACATCTTGGTTCTTTCTATTATATGATGTTTTTAATTGGAACGCTCTACGGCACCTCTGATACAAACTACTCTTTATTCTTGAAAGTTTTCCCACAAGTTGTAACTTCACTTACCTTCTTTATGTTTTGTATACTTCCTCATGACAACTCTGTACAGCGCTCTGATACCCCTTTGGGTCTTGTTCACGCTCTATCAAACTTTTCAAATTAAATAAAGATCAATAAATAAATAAATAATGATTCCCAGAATTATACTTAGAATGCTGTGCCAGACTCATGTTACATGGGGAATATAATGGAATGTCATGTGATGCGTTCCCTTTTCGCCTGTTCTGGGTATGCGGAAATCCACATAGCATACATTTTCGGTCAGGGGAAATCGAGCGTTGCAAAATTTGATTTCTTTTTTTCTCTGCAGGAGAATTTTTTTTTCCCTGGAGAGAAAACGCCCACTATAACTCCAGCAAATCTGGGGGTGATCTATTTTGCTTTCAAGCAACTTTACCACCATTTCCAAGATAGAAAGGGGTCGCATTTGAGTTTGTGGATGCTCATAAATATACATGAGATATTTTTGGACCTAAATTTATGTTTATGTCTGATAATACTTTTCTGAAAGGGGTCTATTTCGTCTAGATTATTGTATTCTTCTTCTTCTTCTTCTTCCTAATATTATTTTTCTGTTAATCTTTTTATTGAAAATACGAGAGACAGCAGCACAGCAGTAGAAAAGTACGATGCATATAACATCTGCAATTCACACATGGTAAACATCAATATTACAAAGCAAGACAGTTTCATAGCTTGGACTTAAGAAGATAGGTCCTAATCCTCTGCACGTACCAAAGGTGCCTCACATATGTCCCCTCTGTAGGTATTCCAGGCCCCCCAGATTGAGGACCACTTTTTTGGACATCCTTGTGCAGTGTATACAGTCTTTTCACTAAACATACACCAGTCAATGTTTTGTTTCCATTTGACAATGTAGGTGGCGTATCAAACCCCCAGCTCTGTGCAATATCACCTTTTGCTGCTGCTAGACCTAAAGTCACCCAGGTTTTCTCGGAGGTGTTAAGGTCGGTAGGCTCCCAAATGTTAGAAGGCAGCTCTTCTCCATGGGTGTATGTTTTTGTTCAGGACCGCCCTAAACGTCCAATGTATTGCTTGCCAAAACTGCTGGATATGGTCGTATTCCCATAGAATGTGCATAAACGTGCCTACCTGCCCACACCCTCTACGACATTCATGCCTGTCTCCTCTCCCCATATGCAACAATTGTGGTCCTGTGATATAAGTCCTATGTAGGATTTTGAGTTGTACCAGTCGCAATCGGGTGGAGATACCCACCTCCCCGGGGGACCCCACTGCCTCCCACCATTCATCTTCATCCATTTCAAGGTTCTTCTTATTATTATTATTATCATCATCATCATATTGTTGATTTTGTGATATATTCTCTAGACATCTGCCAGCCTGGTTTATCTTACTTAGACAATCCGATGTATTCCTCTTTGTTTCACCCAAACAAATCCGTTTTTGTTTATGTAACACAATTCCTTACATTGCCTCATTTTACTGTAGCTTTATGAGCCAAATATTTCCTGACAAGTTGGTAAATCATCTGTGTGCAACAAATGCCACTGAAAACATCAGAGTTAAACATAATAATTATAGCTTGCAATGTCCCCGTTTACAGAAATTTAGACACCAATTTCCATGGCTTCTGTGACACATCTGCTAACGGGGAGATCTGTTGATGCCAGAAAGGAAATTACACTCTAAGAGCATCGAGAACTGAACGATGAAGGAAACACGCACACATTTATATTTTCTATGCATTATGTCATTCTTTTGAATCATCTCACCATGCTGTATTACATTCAATTGAAAGGCAGATTGAAAATTGAACCGAAATTTTGCTACTTTTGCAGTTCTGGACCTTGTTAACCTCCATTGGCCCTGATTACAAGAGCACTTTATGGGTTAGTAATAATTATTATTCATGATAAAATCCAAGACCCCAATATTGGGTATTTATCAGGTGTAATTTATATTGTGTATGATGAGTTCGGCCCTTCAAACTGGAGTATATTCTGTGGGTTGGAATGGAATGGATGGAATGAGGATTTGTAAAGCGCGTTGGCTACCCAGGGGCGTCCCAGCGCTGTAGGGAGCTTGAGCTAGTCTGGAAAGGGTTTCTGTGTTTTGCGTGCCAAAGCTGCAATACCCAGGTATTTACCAAACTGTTTTTACTTGATAAAATCTATCAGGGGAGGGGGAGCGCGGGGGGGGGGAATTTAATAATAATTAAAAAATAGAAATACTTACCTGAAGCTGCAGGCTGCTTTCCGCGACGCCCCTCAGTGTTCTTCTTCCTGGTCCCAGCAGATACTGGGACATCACTACAGACTCCCTGCGCAATCCCGGGCAGCTCTCATGCTATGAAAGCAGCGAGGGGATTGACCTGAGCAGGCTGGTTTGATGATCCGCTCAGGACAGGGAATTTGTGCTGTTTATCCAACCCGGCTGTTCAATACAGCTGGGTTGGAGAAACCTATGTACGCATGTGTGTTTGGTTGGCCTAAGACGGCTGGCCAAACACACATGCACACTTAGAAGTACACAAACCACTCCTCCTCTCCTCTCCCATTTCCCTAGCCCTCCCCCCCTACCTATGCATGCTGGTTCAGCCAGCAGGTGAAAAATAACACAAATATAGAATATCGTTTTATTTTTTACCTGCTTGCTGGCTCTGAGCCAGTGGGGCGACACCCCTCTGCCATTACGGAGGAGCCGTCCCTGCATGGGAATACTTTTGCGGTGTCAAATTTATCACACCAGCAAATACCTAGAACATTGAATGCCGCACCTCTTGTAATGTAATTGCACAAATAGGTGTTTGTATAAGAGTCAAGAAACATCAGCCCATAATCAAGATCAGTGTGTATAATATATAATGAAAATAGTCTTAATGCTTGAAAAACCTGACAAACTCTTCAGAATATTTGAACATGCAGGGGCATATTCATCCTAAGGTTGTGTTGACTTTGCACCATGTAACGGGGTGACAAAGTGATGCAACACTTAAGTGCAATAAGGCCACCTTGCGTGACTTGATAAATCCAGAATAGCACAATGCAGCGCAAATCGCTGCGCTGGCGTTACTCTGCCCCAGGAAGGCATTCCATGACTTTTGCGTGGATGCTCCCACACAACACCCATGGATTTTGGCACATTCCCAGATTTACCATAAGTGATAGACCTGGGAATGCACCCAAACTGCTACTTCTCACCAAGGGAGGCATTACGAGGAGAAATATGTTTATTTCTCCTTGTTTTTTCCTCTTTCTATGTATGCTGCAGAGTCCTCTTTCTATGTGTGTTGCACTCTGCAGCACACATAGAAAGAGGAAAATGCCCCATTGAATTGTTTTTGTGCAGGAAGGTGTACCTTCCTGCACAAAAACAATTGTGCTTACAACCCTGGCACCCTTGCACCACAGTGCAAGGGTGCAGGTGTTGGCGCTAGGCAGCACATTGTACGCCAGTGCTGGGAAAAACAGGAACATGCCGTCTAATGTTAAGTACAGCGCATTCCTGTTTTTTTCGTCATGCAGCACAGTGTAGCAAGGTGGCTTGCCACGCTTCGCTGTGTGACTTGCTGATAAATATGCCCCACGCTCTCTAGTTATTTTTCCTTTATTCATCATTTATAACATTAATGGTAATCCTTTTAGTTTTTCTATTAAGTTACTCAATTATTTATAAATATTAATGACCCATTACCTAAATGAAAAGGGAAATGGACTTTTTTGTTGCAACTACTTAAAAAAAACAATTGCATCCGCCCCTTACATTACTAATGGGTGAGTTGTTATTGAGCATTCGCGATTGGCGTGAAAAGGGAAAATTCTTGCTTATGTGTAGTAGCAAAGTTCATCCTATTTTTACCATCTGCACATGTGCCGCCTTTCCTATTTTCTCAGCCAGGGCATAACTAGTTGGAACATCCTGGAACAGGAATTGGTGTCTAAGAGGTTGCACACTCTCATGGAAGACCCATTGGTGCCAGAGAGAGCCGCTGGAACCGAGGAGGGTGTGTGTGCCACCCAGGTCACGTGCCAGAAGCAGCAGGACACAACCCAGCTCGGGTACCAGTACAGGGAAGTCCTATTACTTGGGGCGGAGCCCATATTCGATCCACTGAGTGCATGTGTCTTGTGTGAGGGAGTGCCGGTTTGATCTCAGTGGCTGGTAGACCGCATTATAGAGGGGGTGGTACAAATGCAAACAATTGGAAGGGGGTTGTCAATGTATGGCTAGGATGACAGTATAAGTGGGCAGGCAGACTGAGTAGGTAGTTTTGGGAGACCATTGGTATTTTCAGTGCCCTGGGTGTTGTGAACACAGGAGAGGACAAGAACAGTCGTCCCATTGGCCTGAACAGAACCTTATTTTTATTTAAATTGCAAACAGTTATGCATTTTGCCTACCTATCCTTAGTTTTTAAAAAAATGACAGAGTTACGAGCCAAGAGGCTTTGCTGCTCCGCAACCACATAATATTAGATGTGAAGAAAGGTGGCTGAAAATCTGTACTGTACATTTCTCCTTCTCCAGCAGCACGTGACCCAAGCAATAAGCAAAGCAGACAGCTTAAGTGCACTTCCATTTCCTCTGGAATCCCTGTTGCAAATCAAGCAGCAGCATGAACGGCAACGTTTAAGGTGATTAGAGACAGCTCCAGTTAAATTAATGTAGCGCCCACTTAGTGGAAGTCTATTGATGCAAATAAATAAGGGCGCTACGTCCACTGAACAGATGTTCTGCCTTTTATATTTTGTTGCTGTTTTCTGACATTAGAACTCCTGAAACAGCTATTTTTTAGATTTGGGGGGGATTATGTTCTCGTGGTTGTAAGCGATTATGGGGTTACCCAATGTCCCTCAGAAACTGGGCCATAAATACTGTATCATACACGTGGTTCTGTCCGATTTACTTATATATATAATATTTCAACAGCACACAAGAGAAATAAAATCATAGGAAACTACTTATGCAAATATTGCTCCAATCATGTTTTTGTGTTCTAAACATGTTATTGATTTTGCAGATAGTACATATTACAAAATACAAATAATACAGCTGACTTAGCGCCAACATTTCATGATTAGACACTTCGGAAGCGGTTGAAACAGCGACCCTATTGTGTAAAATAAACCATGGATAGAAAATAGCAGAGGCCTTAAGCAGAAGAAAATACAATACACAATGGATACACAACGGACATTGCTTCGCAAGATGGGTAAAACCCCAATACAACGAAATAGGATCATAACAGTGAATAGCTAAGAGGGATTAAGTAGTCAGCTATGTCTCATTTATTGGGGGAGAGACGGGGTGACGGGCAAAGGAAGACTACGGGGAGGGAAGAACGCTGTATGACCACTAAGCAAAAAAGAAAAAAGAAAAGCGGATTAGATGGGGGAAGAGCTCACATCAGCCAATAACACCAGTGTGGTAGCGTAGGGCCTTATTTGGTGGACATACATTTCTCAAGGGTATGCCAGATTGCTTGTGTCCCTGTGCGTGTCTCAAAGATAGGTAACCCATGCCCACCACATGTGATAAGATACATTATTGAGTGCCTTCCATTCCCATAGAATTATTTTGATACCTACGGTGAGTAAGAGGTCTAGGAGAGCCATATCCTTATCCCTCAGTCTTAGCGGACATTGGTAGCATACAACCATAACAACATTAGGAGGAAACCTAAGGGAATGCTCACCTTGAAAATGGTCTATCGGTGGTTGGATATGGGGCATATTCTCAAGAACGTGTGTTAACCATCGCAAATTTAGCTTAACACAACTTTGTATATCGCATTTTATCGCGAAAATAACACAGTCTTAACGTCCGATTCAAAACCTGGTGGCACCATGTGATAGTAGCATGATAACGTTCCAAATGACCACGTAAAAATCAATGCGACAAACAAAAAAAGCAAAACACGAACGCCAAAAAAGTTGCGATGCCCCAAAGTGTGAAACCAAAATCAGCCAAAACCAGCGACAGGCCTGCAATTCCCACGTGTAATGCGTTAAAATGCACTATAAAAGCCACAAAAAAAAACAATACACCAAAACCAATTCAAACTTCGTAGCACCATGGATGCACCCGGACCGAGTGCAGAGGACAACCCGAACTCCACAAGCCCCGCAGAGGACCAGCATGGAACCCCGTGTACGGGGAAGGACAAGGAGAAGAAGAAGAGGAAGACGGGGTTCAGTCTGGTGGAAGACCAGATCATCGTCATAGAGGTGATAGAACACTATTAACAACTGTTTGTCGCCTCCACTGCAGCAGTAGCAACCCAAACGGAAATATGGCAGACCATCGTCACCAACTTCAATGCAGTCGGAGTGTCGAGGAGGTGAATGGAGGAGGTGAAGAGGCGCTGGCATGATGTGCAAAGCCAAACCAAACAGAAACTGTCTGCCAACAGGAAGGCAGCAACGGCGACAGGAGGTGGGAGTCCTGCGCCACAGGAGGAGCTGAATGAGCGGGAGGAAATGGTGGCCACAGTCACCAGTGTGGAGACGGTGGCAGGAGTTGGGGGTCTGGACACAGCTAGATATGACCTGACCCAATAGCAACAGGGTGAGTAACGACCAGGGACTGGGGGATAGGGGAGAAGGGCACAATGGCACACATGCACAAACATGTGTAGCACACTGCACATGCACAATGATAGTGAAACATGTCCCTGATACCCTTGGCACACTGCAGCACACATACAAACACCAAGTAGGCCCCCGTCCACCATGTGCACATATGGGCCCCTCCAAATCACCAATAACACAACCTATCCATGCACATGTGATGAATCTAGAAAATCAGTGGCTGTGTGAGGCACACTGACTATGCAAGTGACACTGCATGACCGAAAGCATGGCAGCAGCCAAAATACATGACATGGTGCACGATCCAACATGGAGGTGACCCAGTGTGGTTCACATCCGTAAAGGAAGGTCACACTCTGACATATCTACGTACACCCACAACCCATGCCGTCCAATAAACGCAGCAAACAAACAATGCCAAGGCCACAAAATCTGTCCAGGAGCACAAATGACCCAAGTCACAAACATTTCAGCCACCGAAAAGCACACAATTCATAGGCACACCCCCTCAAAGGGACAAGGGTGCACAAAATCAGAGCTTTATGGGTGACTCCCCCACAATGCAGCACACACACATAGCAACCACAGAACATCAGCAATGACGGCAATGTGGTACAAAGTGCAACACCTACACCACAGGACAGAGGACACAACAGGTTCCGCTTGGGCATAGTAACCTGACACTCACATCTGGCATTGCCTGACACTGTGTGATTATAATGTACGGGTACTACCACACATATCATGTAATCGAAAATCCCACTATCTGCTATCAAATAGCCAGCTCCACCAAAACAGTCACAATATGCATTGTCATGCAGTCTGTAATGAAACATCTGCAAAGCGGCAACATACATGGGAAACTCTGTTTACCTACATCTCCCCTTAACATTGTAGAGGGACAAACAACACTTACTGCAGAGCAGACTACAAATCCCATCAGTGATGATGAAGAGGACAACCTGCACATGTGTTAAGACACCCTCCAATGGATAATGGACAGACTCCGCACCCCACCCCCAGGAGCAGGGCAGCCCAGTTGCCTTGAGGTGAACCCACCCCCTGCACGGACCACACAGCAGAAAACACACACCACCATGGCTGCCACCCAGGACCCCCACGAACAACACATGGAATTTCAATGCTGTGTGTTGGGTTGCCAGGTGGAGTTGGCTGATCAGCTGCAGGTGGGTTTCAAACTCGTGGCAGCCAAACTCGATGCCATACGTGGGTATCTGAGTCCCATCAGGGACCACTTACAGTCCCTAACGGATACCTACTGTCCGCACCATGCTCCCCGATAATAATTGGCTGACATCGCTGGGGCCATTACTCGGATACAAGAACTGTCTAGTCAGACAGGCACCAGCGATGACAGCACAGAGTTGGAACAGATGAGCAGGACAATTGAGACCACCCAGCAGATGCAGGCTGGAAGTATGGCTGCCATGGCTGAACACCAGCGAGATGCAGCTGGGATATTCCATGCCTTGCAGTTCATCATCTTGCCATCTTGCCATAGCTGCCACTGAGCCTGTCCCAGATAACGGCCGCGAGAACTTTGACACACACATCTCCAACCCCTGATGTGTCAGTAGCACACAGTGATGCAGCCCTAATACCTTCGCACCCTGATGTGTCAGTGGCACACAGTGATGCAGCCATTAACCCACCACACACACCGGACACACTGGACACAGAAGAAGTATCAGAGGACTAAGATGTGGATGGTAATGACTGTGTGAGGAAGGAGGTAGTAGCATCCATCACTGCCATGTGGTCTGTCCCTGCCTGGTTCTGCACTATGCATCATGCCCTGGGACAACACCTTCCACTGACCCCCGGAACACTCTGCAACATTTCCCTGGACCCCGACATGGACTGCCATGTCTTCACTGGTTGACAATTGCACAGCAATCCTGCTGCAGACTGCACTCTCCCTCTTCCAAATCACTTTCCAATCCCAAAAGGATTCTGGTTGGCCCACCACTGGGCTTCCATGTAATGTGGCTTGGCAAGGCCATGTACAGCTCCAGCTCCGGCATTCACCAGAAAGTGAATAAAACATTCGAAATCACACAGATATGTCATAACTATATTCACTCAAGTATGAAAGTATGGATGGATGAAGGGACAATGATTGCACAAGAAGGTACACCCTGGTAAATGACATCAATGCACATGTTTAACCTTGAGCCACATGGCCAGTTGGATGACTGTGAAGGTGAGTACTAGCTGTGGCTTCATTGCACATTAACAACTATCTCGCAACACCTCAACTTAGGCACACGTCCATGTATTGAATAGGGCTGTGAGTAGGAATGACCAAATCGGTAGCAGGCCAGAAGTGGTGTCTTACATCACATGTGACAACAAAACTTCACTGCGCATACCTACTCACACACATCTGTGGACACCATACTCACATTGCTGAAGACACGTAAGTGCGCAGGCCTGCCAGCAACTATCCCAAACACAATGTTTGGCTCACAGAGGTGGAGCTGTCAAAAGGGACCCACCCCCATTGTACATGCGTCAGTCAGTCCTTCACTGTGTAGGAACGATGCTCATTGTGACTCACGATTTGTCAATCTACTCAACACTCATCACAGTTGGACAGTAATGAAGTTGCATAGACTTTATTGGCATGTGCGTGTCAGTACGGACAAGGCAACGGCCACAACATGCAGGGACATGCTTAAGACACTTACACGCAGCATGGGAACATGTTGGGGTGAAAGACATGGGGAGGCAAAAATGTACACGAAACCATTACAGCCAGAGTCATGTGATGTCTGGCATCTATACTGGTTGCACCCCTGTTCACTCACAGGAGTGTCACCCTAGGCACAAGCTTTAAACGCTGAGTCCCAGCAATAATAAACAATGTCATTCATTCTGTGATTTGATTGGTGATCTTTAATTCTTTCATCATTATTTGCACCAATATTTTCACTTTAGATTCAAATCATTTCGTATACGGCGTACATGTCAATTATTTCAATGCATTTCGGTGCTTTAGGCACCTTCATCAGGAAACACGCCTGTAAATTAAACAAATGAAGAATTTTTTTTGTAATCAAACAATTTCATTACCCTCTTAAATTCAAGATAACATTTTCATTCATCATATACTTTGTTGCCCTCAAGTTGACATATTATATAGCGTGGTCTGAGCTGTTTTCGTTTCAACGCGTCTTATCGTGTAAATATAATATGTCAACTTGAAATAATTGACATGTACGCCGTATACGAAATGATTTGAATCTAAAGTGAAAATATTGGTGCAAATAATGATGAAAGAATTAAAGATCACCAATCAAATCACAGAATGAATGACATTGTTTATTATTGCTGGGACTCAGCGTTTAAAGCTTGTGCCTAGGGTGACACTCCTGTGAGTGAACAGGGGTGCAACCAGTAGAGTTTCGTACACACCTTGGAGGGAGGTGACACCCCAGAGCACGGCCAAAGCATCAAATGAAACACTAAGGAGCGGTGCACGACCCATTAACTTGAAATGTCTGGCATCTACCCATTGCCCCGTGTAAGGGGACACGACTCACAGCCCATGGGGCCTGCATAGGTCTCTACCACCAGACTGCGCCGACTGTCTGCTCTGCTGACAGTGATCAGGTGAAAGGGTCCAACAAGGTCACATGTCGTTCTACCTTGCCATTTGTGTACTCTCCCTCCAGCAGTATATCCGAATTGGTAACGTTGCCAAACGATGCTGTGTTGCTCTGACCATGGAACTGCATCACCTTGCACAGGTGTGTGTACACCCGTGTAGTTCCAGGCACATGCACTCTGATTCCGGGTGAATGTAGACATGTCAACTGTTGTGGTGGGATATGTGAGCATTCCCCACGATGCAACAAGGTGTTGGGACCTGTGCTGTGAGTGACAATCCGATGTGGCTGTAGGAACGTAGTTACTCGTCCATGAATGCTAGCGCATCTTCATGAGCAATGTGTTCCAATAGTACTTCGGTGTCGGGTTCAAGGAACACCAGGGCGACCCAATCCATTTACTGGTCCGGGCAGATGGGCTCAGTCCACGCCGTTTCGCCAATCCGCAAAACAGCCCAATAGGGGAGCGCTTCGATGTGGTCACTGTACACGAGGAGTTGTGCAATCTCCCAGCACCTACGCCAAAGATCAGTGCATCCCATGCACGACTATCCCGGTGACTATCCTGTTTGTGGGCCAACAGGGGGCGCACTGTCGGGTCATAATCCAATTCAGCTACCATTGCATTGGATAGGCAGACCTCCATGGGCCACTGGAATGCGCATGATCGACAGTGGAACCAGGGCTGGACGCAGGTGACGTAGGCAAGACGGAAACACAGGCGGAAGCTGATTCGAAACACTGTCATTGGCAGGGATCCAAACGGATGCAGCATTCGTGCATGGTACAGTTCCACATGACAGGGGTTGTGCATGTGCCTGGGAATGCCTGCCATTGCGTTTGTTGGTTTTGTTGCACCGGCACTCCTCAGACCGGCGGCAGTTCTGCGGACGATATGCCACAGCTCTGGGCAATGAGTCGTATTTGTGTGCAACGTTTGGACGTATGGGTAGTCTTTAACCAATGTGCCAAGGGCATCCCTTGCAGGTGTAGGTCGTGCAGGGACAAGTGTGCGTGGGGTGTGGGCACATTGGTTTTTCCTTAGCACAGATCGTGGTGTGGGAGTCATTGGAGACTGGTATGGTATCTCACACAGGGTGTGCCAGCTGCATTCAGGACCAAGGTTGGGGGTTTGGTTGACCTTCCGCCTTGTGTGTTTAGACAAAGGAGCTTTCATACCTAATTTTAGTCTGACTACTGCTTGCATTTCTGAAATGTGCAATGGCCTTCGCGCGGACTTTGATGCCAGGCCTGTGATTTGGGGTGCACAAATTTCGAGACACACGCAGCTGTTGGCATGTTTGCATTAGCCAAGGGCCCAATTGGCCTTGCGCTCCTTGTTCAGTCTCTCTCTTTCTCTCTTTCTTTCTCTCTCTCCCTGTCCTTTGATGAGTGCCTGACTCACCTTCTTATCTTGGATATTGTCTTGCAGGCTGTGAGTCACAGATTGTTCAGGGATGCCCTGCCTTGACTCTTCTCAATAGTTGTTTGGAGACAAATTAGAATGTGACATTTTGTTTGGTCTTTCAATGGTGAATGAATAAATCAGGAGTTCAGTACTCACATGTATGTTGATTGTTCAATTGTGCGACATCAGACGGGTGACTTTGTCCATGTTTTCGAACTGTTGATGTGCAGTGTCTTGGTCCGGGGGAGGTGAGGTGTGCCCGGGGTGGGGCCCGTGGGGTGGGGGGGTGGTCCTGGGGGTGGTAGCAGTGGGTGTTGTGGCCCTCTTCGGTGTCCGGCCCACATGTTCAGTGGCTCCATGGCATCTGTTGTTCTTCAGGTGTGGCTCTGGGCTGGGCTCCCTTCTGTGGTGCAGGCTGTCGTCCGACTTTGCACCAGGTCAGAGCAGGTGTTACTATTCCTGCTGTTAACATGCCTTATCGCATGTTTTGTGGTCTTTTCGCCGATCTGGCTGATCGTTGAGAATGTTGCAGAGTGGTGTTGTTGCAGCTTTTTGTACGGGAACGCCTACTCTGCATCTCATTAGCGATAGTTGTGGGGGTCAACTGTGGCGATGTTTTTTACGGATGCTATCAGGGGTAAACTGGTGATATGGGCTGTTAGCACCAGTTTGTAAATAGGGTGATAATTTTACTGCGACTTTGGCTGCGATAAGTGCCGATAACTCCTTGAGAATATGCCCCTATGTCTTTCCAATAAGAGGTGAGCCATTTACAAGAGAAAAACATGTGTTTGAAGGCCTCAAGAAAGTCACCACAAGACCAGAAGGGACCTGATTCAATGAGCCTCAATTTAAAGGGCTTGAAAGGGGTCTAGTGTAGGAAATATGAGGCAATGTGTTTAGTTTGGAACAGGAAGGGAATCAGTTTATTCCTAAGAAAGTTAATGGAGATGTGGGGCCAAGCCTGATCCGGCAGAGGGGCAGTGCCTGCATGCTGAAAGTATTCGGCCAAAGTTTTTGATATGAGGGATTAAGTTGGATAAGGGATCACAAAGGCGTTTGCGAATCTTAAAGGCAAGGTGACCACTGCATCTGGCTGATTGGATTAATTGAAATAGGGTAGCAGGCTGGAGAAGGCCCATTTTGGAGAGTTTTGCTTTAATTCTTAAGAAGTCATAAAAATCTAGATGTAGTAGAGAAATGCCTCACCTGTAAAGTCGCAAAGGAAAAGTGGTTCCCCATCTGCAAAGAGATCAGAAACCATATTGATCTCTATGGCTGCCCCAATGGCCCAATAGGGTGTGAATTCAGTATTTCAGATTTCTTATTATTCCACAGTGACAGGACCCAGGATTTGTTGATATTGGCTAAGAGGCATTTGTTGAGTAGGCGTAGGGCAGGGATCATGTCAAAAATAACATGTCTAGAGTGTATTTTTGACATTGTAAAGGATAAAAGCAATGAGTAAGGTAAGATATGGTGTGGTTTCCTTAGGTGCCACGGAACTGTAAAAGGGGAGGCTGAATCCAGTCAACGAGTGCAAATGAGCTGTCAAGAATTTGGTCTGGTAATCATACCAGTTTGGTAAGTTGCAACCTCCTATAGCATAGGGTAAACTAAGTTTCTCAAGGGCCATATAAAGTCGCATCTAAAGAAAACTTTGCTGCCAGGACGATTTCTTATGTGAGCATCAAGTATGGTTGCCGTTTTTTTGGATTGATTTAGCGCATCGATGAGGTGGCCCTGATGTTCTTACACTGGGCTCTCCATGAATATTTAATTGATAGGCCATAAAGATTGGGACTATGATTTCAATAGTAAACTTCTTGGATGTTAATATTGTCTGTCCTGAAGAAGGCACCTCCCTAGATGCAACAGTGCCGTGCTTCTTTAGAGGATTGAAACATAGGCGATAACCTCAGCCTTTATATATTTGAATTTTGTATACAGATTTCTTTTGTTTATGTTTTGAGGCCACATTTGCAGAAGAAAATGTTGCACTTATCACACAGCTCGCTCTAGCTCTCTTTTCATGTAAATCCTGAACTTGACCATTTCTACAAGATCCTTCTGCCTTGAAAGACTATTCCCTTTCCACTCAAATTTGCTCCTGCAGTTCCAAGCCACACCCGTAGCATAAGATCCAGTATAACCTGGTGTTAGCCTGGCAAAATGAGGAGAAAGTATGAAATTTTCCTTGTTTTTGCTGTTTCTATTTGTCCTGCATTATGCAGCACACTTAGAAACAGCAAATCACCATTAGTAGTTATACATGTGCAGGAAGGTTTCTCTTCCTGAACATAAACAATCATTTAAAAATGACGAGTTGCAACTTCTATGTGAGCTGCACAAAGCAGCACACATATAAGTTACGAATCGCCATTATGGATTGTTTATGTGCAGGAAGGGACCCCTTCCTGCACATGAACAATCATTCCCTGCAACGCAGACACCCTTGCACTTTCATGCAAGGGTTTCCTGCATTGGCGCTAAACAGCTAGATTTAGCACTAACCCTGGGCGTAGTTCGCGTAGTAGTGCTACGCGTAGCTTCGCGAAGTGCACTTCGCACTACGCAAGCTATGCGTAACTATGCAAACTGCGTAGTGCACTGTCCAAAATGCTGTTTGCACTGATTGCACAGTGCCGGATGCTTATCCGCACTGTGCAATTAGTGCAAACCGCTCTTGCACAGTGCTAGCGGTCGTGTTCTGCCGCTCAAGTAGATTTCAACTCAAGTGGCAGCTTTCTCAATGCAGACTGGTAGTTTCTCATCGCGAGCGGTCGCGAGCATACTCGACCACTCGCAAGAGGAACCTGACCTCCCTGCGTTGAGAATCTCACCTGAGGTTTATTTTCTATGCCCCGATCGGCAACTTGATGTTGCTGATCGCAAACGAGGAAAAAGTCTTGCCGGGATGTAATTTTGCTTGCTCGCGGTCACCAACTTGACATTGATGACTGTGAGCAAGCTAAAAATGACCGCTACGCGTGTTTGCACTGTGCTACGTGCAATTCGCGTAGTGCGACGTAGCACAAACTTCGCAAACTACGCTAGCGTAGCGTAGTACTTCGCCCACGGTTATTTAGCACCAGCACTGGTAGAAACTCAAGGGTGAATATGAGGCATCCCTGATCTGACGGAGCTGGGTGTTAACAATTTTGGAGCTACACTGCGTTCCGCTAGCTTATTGTAAATATGCTCCATTGCTCCTTGTAACTGGACCAAAATCTCGGAGACTCATGGTGCAGCCTTGTGTTGCTGGACGAGCTTGAATTCTCACAGACGTTCGAAGCAGGCCTATATCTGAGCAATTGTTTTTGTCTTTGGTGAAGCCTCAGACATTAACGGCCTTTTAAGAATGGCTATAACTCTTCTTTGAAGATATTGAATGCAGATAATGCCTCTCCAATGTAGAGTATATATATATATATATATGTGAGCAAGGCTCCAAGGAGCCGAAACGTCATGCGGCAGACTCTGTGTCATTAAAGAAGAGTTGCACTTAACTGGTCCGTGTCCGAGGTTTCTGTGCAGCGCTGCGAGTAGGCGAGAGGCTGCCTGTGAAACGCAATAAACGGTGATATATATATATATAGTGTTCAAGTCATTTGGGCTCTTGGAGCCCGAAACACGTCATCGCTCATGGGAACAAGGTTTAAATAAATACATATTGACTGATCCAGCGGGGGTCTGTGTCTCCTGCATCGCCGCCTGGAGGTTGCAGGAGTCCGAGTCTTTTATATATATATATATATATATATATATATATATATATATATATATATATATATATATATATATATATATATATATATATATGTATATATATATATATATATATATATACATATATATTATTGGGGTTTATGTTTATAAAGCCCTTACCTACCCCGAGGTTTTGTCACTCCCTGCCCACTCCATGCCCATATGCCTCCACCAACATCGAATTGCTATAATTTGCTACACTGAACACTGAAAAGTGAATCTGAAAGGCCAAAAATGGAAGTAGAAATTATAAAACATTCTGTCACTCATTTTATCATAAAATAGATGTCAATCATTCTAATATAAAATAAGCCCATCAATTTGCCATACAAAATATATAAATTACTTCTGTTCGCAAATACAAGGTCATCATACAATTTTGAGATAAATATGTCCCTTACACTCTACAAAATTATGCAATAACCCTTACAAGACAACTTGCCAAATGTCCTCACCCTTTTTAGTACCCGCACGTCCAGTGCTGTTTTACAAAATGCCTCAAATTGCACTGAACGAGCTAGCAGAGTGAGAAAGCCTGACATACTCCAGCAGTGTTAGCAAGGTTTTCCCTCAGAAAAAAGTTTTAAAAATGCGCCATATGGAGCATTTAGCATCATCTTTTCACTTACCTTTGCTGAAATGCCCCAGGTTCTAATGAGCACTCTTGCCAAGCAATACTGACCATCCCCATGGTCTTTGGGCATTAATAATAAACCACATTTGTAAAGCGCACAATCAACCGTAAGGGTCTCTAGGCGCTGGGGGCCGTCGGGAAGATTAAGCAAGCTATTGCCCAGAGTCACATGGTGCTGGGCTAATCTGCCGCCGGTGCCGGGGATCGAACCGTGAACCCCAGATTCTCTGCTCCAAGAATATTTTGTGAAAATTGTGGCAAATGGCAGATTTTTCTACACAGTTTTCCTAAAAACACTCAAATGTCGTAGGTGATACAGGCAGGTCGAGAAACCCACTGTCACCATATTCTTGTAATATATTTCTTCACTTCTTCTGATCACTTCTGTTCATTTGTCCATCCGCATTCAAGAAGTTCCATGCATTTCTATCAACTGACAATCTCCTGGAAGGTGTACAGTAAAAAATAAGGGGCTTATTTATGAACCCCTTGCGCCGTCAGTGCGTCACGTTGTATGACGCACCAGCAGCGCAACCTGCTGCTTGAAATTTACAAGCACACACAATGCTACCCTGTGTGCTTGTAAATATCGCCCGAATCCATGCAACACGTTGCATGTTAAGGGCATGACATGGGTGTTGCTGTGGGTGATCCAACTCGACACCCACATCCACTGATGCATTTCCAGATTTACGAGGAATTGTAAACCTTGAAATGCGCCAGAATGCTATGCCACTCCCAGGGGTGGCGTAGCGAGGTGCAACGAGGAGAAATTTTTCATTTCTTCATATTTTTTCCTCTTTCAATGTGTGTTGCATTCTACAGCATGCATTTGAAGAGGAAATCACCTCAAGGAAGGTGCCCCTTCCAGTCAGTGTTGCAATATTCCTCTGTGGCAGCTGAAACAGCAGTTCTAGATGCAGCAGGACAGAGGAAGTGACGTCTTTGTGTCCCTGAGACTTCAGAACAGGAGGCAAGCTCTACACCAGGTCATTAGTGATCTTCTTCAAGCTGGATCCACAGCACACAGTTCAGTTTTGCCAGCTCTTCTCCTTGGGAGAGGTTCCTCTTGAGTCCAGAAGTAATCTAAAGTTCTGGGGTCCGGGCCCCAATATTTAAACAGCATTTTCCTTTGTTCTCCAGTTGCAGAGAGGCTCTGTGCTCAGTCAAAAACAGTTCTGTCCTCTCTGGTCCAGCTTCCCGGCAGGATGTGGAGACTGCATTGTGTAAGTCAGGCCAGGTCCGTTCATATGCAAGGAAATCTCCTCCCTCTATTCTAAATGCAGCCCAGGTCTATTCAGCCAAGCCCTGGCCCCTGACTCATGCAGGAAAAGCAGGGAATACTTCAACCACGCCCCCAGAGGCTGTCTACAGTGAATGCACTTACACAGCCACTGTCACTCCAAAGGCAGACAGTCAATCCACACACCAGCAGAGGTACACAGGATGGCTAAGCAAGAAAATATCCACTTTCTAACAGTGGTATTTTCACACAATATAAAAAATATCTTTACTAAAAGAGGCATTTTTATAGTCTGAGCTCAGGCATACTAAACTCCATCTTTCTACCTTGTCCCAATGGGAAGTTATATTTATAAGATGTTATAACTACACTCCCATTCTATCCTATGGGACAGATAGCCTATAAATACTGAAAAACGAAATACACTGTATTTCACTATCAGGACATGTCACACACATCAGTGCATATCCTACCTTTCACATACACTGCACCATACCCACAGTGGTACCTTGGGCCTACGTTAGGGGTGACTCACATGTAATAGAAGGGAGGATTAGATCATGGCAAGTTGGTGCACTTGCTAGGTCCACATGGCAGTAGAAACTGCGCACAGACACTGCAGTTGCAGGTCTGAGACCCCTTTGAGAAGGGCTCCTTGTGTGGGTGGCACAATCAGTGCTGCAGGCCCACAATCAGCATTTGACTTACAGGCCTTGGGCACACACAGTGCACTGTACTGGGGACTTAGCAGTAATCAAACAAGCCAATCATAGAAGCACCTATCCATATTCACAATGCACAGAGGGAGCACTTGCACGTTGGCACGGATCAGCAGTGGCAAAGTGCCCAAAGCATATAGATCAGCAAAAATGAAGTCTAGCACACACCAAAAATACAGGAGTCAGAGGCAAAAGGATGCCAGGTCTAACAGGGCCTGATTCACAAAGGGCCTCCACACTCGTGGCAGAGGTTCCACACTTGTGAGAGAGGCCGCCTTCGTGGAGGGGCCTCCACAATGAGAAACTGCAATGCGGAGGTTCCGTTACAAGTGCAGGGCCCACACCACCACTGCGGTGCCTCTGCCGGGAGTGTGGAGGCCCTTTGTGAATCAGACCCTCTATGTCCAATAGTCAATGAGCATGTGACAGAAGCAACAAGCTCTAAACTTGATTGGCCTAAATTGTGGTGCAAAGGTTCTCTAATAAAGGTGTAAAAACAAACAATGGTCTTCAGTCACGAAGAGTGGATGGGGCAAAGAGTCGGCGGTGCAATAAAATTGTGAAAAGATGTCCAGAGTACTGATTCTGAAAGGGGACTCTTGCAGCTTCTTGTCCTTCACTACACCAGCAATGGTGTCACGCTACTTCTATTGAAGGACCAACTTGTGAGAATGTTTCCACAAATGAAGGGTGCATGCTGAATCCAGCTATTTCCTGCTGAGTATTCCATTTCTTGAACACTATTGCGTCATCGGTTTACCACAAGTGGAACTACAGTGCTCACTATACCAGACCCATGAAGCTCTCCTCTAAAAAGAGGCAACAAATTAATGCAGATCCCTGTCACAGAGGTGCTCTCCAAGCAGGTAGAGGCAGCTCGTGCTGCTCAGTTATTTTTTGTAGAAGCTCCACATGTCGATAGTTCACCCCAAAAAAGGGGCTTCAAGTGCAGATAGGTTTTAGGTATATACAAAGTTGTTATTACGCGAGTGCAGGCTTGTGTAGTTCGCTACCAGTGGCCTATTCTTTGCTAGCAGGTTTTTCCTTTCATCTAATGTCTGCACCCTCACAAAGCGCCAATATTTGCCTGCGTGTGCTAGTTCCCGCTAAAAATGATATTTTCTTGAGAGTTAATTTGAACACAATTTTCTTTCTGACCTTGAAACTGAATGACTTCGACGATCTTTTTTTCAGGCAGGGGGCAATAACATAAGAGATGCAGAAGTCCAGATTTTAACATGCAAACTCACCTCCACAAACTTTGTGAAACATAGGTAGCAATCATAGTACTTGCAAGACTTATGAGACGTTTCAAAAAGACAAACTTGCACAGCCCTAAAGATTTCCCCAATAAGGAAGCAAATGGAGAAAGATGTATTAAATATAGAAACATATCATTGGAAGAGATTGCGCCACTGAAACGGAAGCAAAAGCAGGTAGATATATATAAAGAATACAGTTGACCGCAACGGGTTGCTGCGCTACTCCTCTTGGACCTCTCAGCAGCCTTTGACACGGTTGACCATGACACTCTGAAACAAAGACTTTATGAAGCCGGCATAGAGGGAACTGCTCTAGACTGGATCGCGTCCTACCTTCGAAACAGAACTAATGTCATCCACACCCCACCTTTCTCGTCCAAACCGTACTCCACAAAAGCAGGGGTCCCTCAAGGTTCTATCATCTCGCCCATGCTTTTCAACATCTACATGAAGTCTTTACCAGTACTGATCAATAAATTTCACCTCACGTGCTACAACTATGCAGATGACACGCAAATACTCCTTCAACTGGAATGCCCCAAAGACATTGGAAAATCACCAATTTTCAGCTGTCTCAGAGCCGTGGATCAGTGGATGACTTGGAGCCATCTCAAATTGAATGCCTCAAAAACTGAAATACTCACGTGTGGCGATTGGAAAAATTACAACCCGCTTGCCGCATGGCCTGATGAACTGGGATCACTGCCTAAAGTATCGAAGGAAGTAAGAAACCTCGGAATGACCATGGGCTCCAAGCTGTTGATGAATGTCCAAGTAAATAAACTAGCAAGATCAAGCTTTGCTACTATAAAAACGCTGCGACTAATTTTCCCTCATTTGGGATTTCCACACAAGGTCCAAGCTACCATCTCCCTTGTTCTATCCAAACTCAATTACGCCAATAGCCTCTACCACGGATCACCTTTAACGGCCATGAAAAGACTACAACGGATTCAGAACTCGGCTGCCAGACTACTCTTGCATATCAAACCACGAGACCACATCTCCCCTGCCTTGAAAGCTCTGCATTGGTTACCGGTTGCCAGAAGATCCACGTTCAAGCTGCTTTGTATTACCCACAAAGCAATACATGGAGTAGGACCACTCTTCATCAGGAATAAAATCACCAAACATATTCAACAAAGGAACCTACGCTCTAAAGGAGCATCTCGCCTCAAAATCCCCACATACAAGAAAAAAACAATGGATGGCACATCCTTCTCTGTTCAAGCAGCCAAACTATGGAACTCTTTACCCGCCGACATAAGATCCACCGACAACCACCTTATCTTCAGAAAACTACTCAAGATCTGGCTCTTCCCCACATAAGTACCATACGGAAATAGAAATTTACAGCATATCCCTCTGTATATAAGCAGTTGTTTTCACTATAGATATGTATCTATCTTTGTGTATTACTTTATAAAACATGTAAAACAATTATGTTGTTAAGAGAAGAAAAAAAAAACTAATAATAATAATAATAATCATCAATAAATAAAAATCATTTTTGGTCTACATGTACATACTTCCATTGTACATCTATGTACCATCCATGTACTTGGATCTGTGTGTCTGTTACTTTTCTCCTGAAAAAAAGCATATCCAATGCACTACCCTATCTCTCATCCTGTGCCTCTATCAATATATTTTATCTAAATATACTTACTTTTTATGTATCTATATACTTTTAATGTACTTATGGATCTATATACTTATCTCTTTCTTCTAATTTAGCATTTCCAATGCACTAGCCTATTTCTCAGCCTATACTTCACTCAATATATCTTCTAGCCCAACCTTCAGACTCCTCTCAAACGTCTTTCTACTACTCCTTCTAATGCACTACCCTATCTCGCATCCTATAGATCTATCAATATATCCTCTACATCCACTCTCTCATTTATCCCAAACCCCATAGCACTACTATGATCGCCAAAATAACCTTTTCTAGACTCTCTCCTGCTCTACCCCTCCTTGCATCATCTGACACCTTTTTACTACACCTATCCCCTAAAACAAACATTTCTAAACTCTCCCCTCTGACTCCTTCCCTCCAAAACTCCTTTTTACTCATCCAAAAGCCTCTTCCTAATACTAATATATATATATAAAAAAAAAGTTAAAAAAAGATTAAAAAAAATAAAAATCTTTCACTCTTTTATCCCTCCACTATCCTTTTTCAATAAAAATTAACAGACTAACATGTTTCACTTCTCAAATTCCATATTCAACTATACTAATATACTGCCCAAATAACTGAATAACATATCTACTACTCAAATTACTTCATATTTATAATATACTAATTTTCAACACTAATCCTTTATGGGTTCCAGAGTGGCGTGCTACTCGCCAGAAAAGCGCTTCAACGCCCATCAGGGGTAACAAGTGCTATATGAATGCAAATCTTTCTTCCCCTTTTATCCATCCGCTATCCTTCTCACTCCAAGTAACAGACTAATATCCACCACTGAAATTACCTCATATTTCACCATATTTCACCATATTAATTCACCACTAATACTCTATAGGCTCCCTGAATAGCATGCGTCAACAAGCGAGCGATAGATAAATACGAACCTTTGTCCTACTCTATCCTTCTGCTATCATTCCAAATCCAAATAACTGATTAACCTATCCACCACTTAAAATGTACTTGCATGTTTCACTATACTAATTCAACACTAATCCTCTGTGGGTCCCGGAGTAGCGTGCTACCCGCCGAAAAAGCGCTTCGACGCCTCGTCAGGGGTAGTAAGCGCTATATAAATGCAATTACAATACAATACAATACAATATCCAATAAACCGGCTGCGTATGTACACAGATCTCGCGAGAGGCAAAACGTGCACACCTTGTCTCCCAACAGCCTTCTCTGAAATGGCAGCAGAGGCGGAAGCCTTCCATCATCCTGTTCGGTATTGGCTGGCTCCCCGGGCCCCCATCATTCCAGGGATGTCAGATGAATCACCCTGATGAGGCCCGACTGACTGTCCAGCCCGGCACAAAGACCGAACTGTGACAGAGCCCTGAGTTATGAGGAGTCCAGGAAATAACCTGAGCAAGTAAAGCAGGAAATGAGCGGCCTTCTCTTTTAACGTACCTGCTTGATTTAGGGGAATTATGGGAAGGGGCTGGCACTTCAGGGGTGGAAGGACACCTTAGGGAGTTTTGTGACAGATCTGTTAGTGGAGTAAGAGGAGACCAGTTATGGGAGGGGGTTTCAGCTGGGATTCTTCCCCAGAGATGGTCTCCCCAAGAGGCAGTGAAGTAGCTGAGTGAGTAAGCCTGTCCCTCTTTTGTGCCTCTCTTTGAGTTTCTCTGTCAGGGAGTTCCTAGCTATCCCTCCTTCCTGCTGACCCTAGAGAACATGAGGCTCGCAAAGTGCATGTTCCTGATTGGCACCAAAGTGGTCTTACCAGTGCTGGCTTTAGGGTGGTGCGACCGGTGCAGCCGCACTGGGCGCTGACCTAGCGGGAGGGCACTTTGTTTAGCAATAACTTAAAAAGCACCTTCTGCAGAGTTCCTTGTGTGTCCTGCTTCCAGGCAGAAATAAATGTGTCAAGAAAACGTTTGTGATTAATGTTACTCCTGGAGAGAGCGATCTGAGTATTCTCTAGTGGCAGTTTTGACTCACCATTAAGTGGAGCAAAGGGTTCATATGCCTGCTGAAAAAACAGATCTTTATTTGGATAGCTGGGTGGATCAGTAAAGCCAGTCCTTATCAGAGCATTAACACAAATTAAATGTATGTGAGAGAAGGGCTATGGAGACATGGGTGCACTTGTGCCAGGTGGTAGTGAGGGAATCCGAGAAGGAGTTCGGGGGGGGGGGGGGCTTGCGAGGTGACCGGGGTGAGGGGAAAACATTGAGACCTGTGGCTGTGGTGAGCTTTGTCTGGGGAGCCCCGTTGCTGTGGAAGATTTGATAGTCTGACAGGCCAAGCTCCCTGAAGTGAACAGTGCTTTTTGCAAAAGAGCCACAGTCGGCAGTTTTCCATGACTATGATTCTATCAGTGTGCCACTGTTAAGTGCTTTTTCGAACTCTGATGCTTGAACTCACTTAACCCCCATGACAAGGAGTTTCTGGAGCATGGAACCCAGGGGACAATTAAATTCTTCCCTCCTATCAGGGGAGCCTTCATGTGGTCATACTCTTATGGGGCCTCTGTGTGCGTGTGTGTGTGTGTGTGACCTATGACCTTGAACCTGTTCTCATAACGACCCCATTGAGTATCACCTTAAAATATATCCTACTAGTAGTCCTAATTTTAACATGGCATATAATGGCAGTTCACCACACAGGGACTTGTGGCATGCAACACATGGCGGGGGGGGGGGGGGGGGGGAACTATGGCTTTCATGGAATGGGTGCAGGTAATGACCAATATATCTCACAAGTCATTGCACTGGCCCAGGTTTTCATTCATTGAGTGTTGTTTTCCTGTGCTCTGGGGCAATGGGGTAGAGGTGAGACTAGTGTTTGTCCCTGGCATCAGCTTCACACAGACATACCTTCTGGCCAAGTCTTGTTGAACTGGCCCCTTTACTCAGGCTTTAATACTTCAGGAGAGCATGATATTATTTCACTCTTTCTTTTCTCTTTGGCTTCCACCTACATGGTGCTCACTTTCTTATTAGGCCTGCCTCTCCATACTCCACAGGCATCTGGGTTGAAGTCAGCACCATATACATATTTTTATAGGAATTCTCTCTGCCGGGAGATGTGCAGGAAAATCTATGGCACTTTCCAAGAGTTTAATCTCTGTAAATAGCTGAAGGGATAAGATCTGCAAATGTAGAGATGAGACATAGGGCCAGATGTATCAAAGGGATTTACCCATTCTGCGTCTATGAGAAAATACGTTCGTACATATGGCCCATAGTGACTTATTTAGAGTTTGGAGGGAACTGAAAATCCTCTGGAAGACACTCTAAATCCAGTGTGCAATCGACCAGTGGATTTTCCTCCACTATAGGGATAGTATTGTGTGGTAAATTCCACGCAGAATTTAGAATGTACTTGGTCAATTTCAAATGCGTCCAAATTCTAAATGAGACCATTAAAGAGAAGTGAGCATCATATTTAGAAGTGATAGAAAAAAATCACATAAGTGTAAATATGAACACTGTTGGGGCCAAAGCATTGCTGAAGGAGGGGCAACGAGTAGTGCAAGTATGAAGGTCCTAGAAAGACGAAAGGGAGGAGAGCAAGAAGGGGCAGGTCTAAGGATGAGCAAGAGACAAGGAAAGAGGAAAAAATAGAGGAGTGACCCTGGCAGGAGAGAGGAGGCCACGAGAAGACATACTGGTGCTGTGCACTAGCTTTTTACATATCATGGAATGTCCTTAATGCATGGCCTTTTCACAGGCACTATTTAATGCCCTTTTCCCATGCACAATGAAATGAAAAACTATCACTGAAGTGGTCCACTGCTCAAAACGTGTCCCTTCCTTCTCTGGGCCCTGCAAAATGTGCATCAACCACTTCTAAAGCACCCCACAGCCTCTGCTCCCGTTTGGGACTTTATGACTGTGTACGTTTTATGGTCTTTAATAGTCTGCAGATTTTTTCAGCAATCACTTTTGCGGTCTCCCATAATCAAATCCCAGTCACGTAGGCTTCGAGGCCGTTTTGTAACTGTTGCCGACTTCGAGTTATTTGCTTTTCACAATTAGAATAGTGTCTTCTTCATTTTGTGATAATATATTAATGCTACATTAGCATTTCATAATTTTCACGTCCCATTTGCATATAGATTGCATGTAGAACTGTCAGCACTCCTAAATGAAGCTTCTATGCTCCCACCAGGCCAGGGGCTGCGTGACACAATGTCTGTGAACTTCATTAAAATGGTGTCAGGGCATGCATGGAGTGCCATCTTAGACAGCTGTGTGTGTCAGGCTTGAGTGTCACGAGTATGTGTCCCATGTCCACAGGGATTTCAGGACCAACAAAGAATGAAGCAGTAATCAGTATTCATAATACCCCTCTGCCAGGTTAAAATGCCTCTTTCACGCATCGCAGAGCTGGGGGCGGTGAAATGATGCGCCTCGCTGTGATTAAAAAATGGACGCCAGCAAACGCCATCACAAGCAGCCTTGCTCAGCCCAGCTGGCCAAAGATGAAGCCTCGGCCAACAGAACCCAACACAGCATTCTCCTCTCCAGATTCTATAACAATGACTATCCAACACCGCCCCCCCCCCCTTTCAAGGTGAGGAAGAGGTATACATACCTATTGATGTAAATATATGTTGAGGGCAACAATAGCGTGGGTGGTGGGCACAAAATAAAAAAAAGCAAAGAACAACTCAATAAAAAATAAACAATGAGATTTCAAGTAGTTGGACAGTGGGCCTTTTCTTCCAGGTGAAAGGGGTGAGTTTTTACAGATTATTTTATGTTTTTTATTTATTTTGCAGTATGTATCAAGTATGGACCTAGTTTCGGAGAGCAGACTAGTGGAGAACATAACAATGGGTAAGTGAAGCAAAATGCAAGGCAGTACTGTGGCAATGGTGTACTATTTTATATCATATCAGAAAAGGACAGAAGTTGTTAAAGTCTCTAGGATAAGGCAGATGCGTCGTATTGCCGCATTTGTTTAGTGCTTTGTCTCCCCGGAGGAGTCAGAAAATTGCTGTGATTCTCATTGGTGGCTGGGAGTTCTTTTTGATAGGTTTGGTTGTAATGGTGTTGAATGGGGAAACGTAAATGCATGAAGTGCTGCAGAGGAGATGCAGCCGCACACATCATATGCTTGATGATTAGGGAATCGTGGTTCCTGCAGGGGGGAGGGAGATTTCAGTAAGAGGCTTTTGATGTCACTAGTGCCTTGCACATAATGCAACTGGATCTTAACATATTTTGAACTTGTAGGGTATTTTTATTTATTTATAAAGGCAACGCCAGAGGAGTGGAAAATGGTTAGGGTGATGTTGTGGCCTTACTTAAGATGCCCCTTTATAAGTCATTTTGCTGCATGCAATACTGCTTAGATGGTTGCATCAGTTTTACCTCTGATAAGAACATTGCCCCTATCTGTATGGAATAGGATGAGGGCATTTTCATTAATTAGTTTTCCAGTTTGTTTCTTGGGGGCAGGATTTATTTTGCAGAGCTGATCCAGGTGTAACCAAAGGATCAAAGGTTTTTGGGTAGTGTGGGCTTTTAATGAGTGATGTCTCAAATAGAAGCAAAGGGTATATCAGAAAATATCAGATAAGCAAAGGACTACATTTGCTTATGCTTGAAACTTTGAATCGGTAACAAATTGATACTTTTTTGGGGGTTTTATGACGAAACTTTAGTAAAAGTGGCCAAAGGCTTTCCACAGTTAATTTGTGTCATTATATTGAAATGAGAAAACTATGTTTCCAAATTGAAGGCACGGTTAGGATGGGAATTCTTCTGCATGTCTCAGGAGAGCTTGCTTCTCTGCCTTATGCTGATCTCTAGGCAAGTTACTTAAAGGTTACTGTATGTTTTCTGGATCAATACCTCAATGAGCATGACGATCATGCATGTACATTGAGGGTCTCCCTGTTTACATGGATTGAGACCCTAGAGCTAGGCTCTGAGGTCGAGGGGGGGCATGCATAGCGCACCCCGGTTTCACAGAGAGTGGCTACTGCCCTCTCTACCCAGGCTGTGGTAGACCAACAGCGGTGACAGCAATAAATCTATAGGTAGGGGTGGACTACTAGGCACCCTCCTGATTAAGTCCATGCAGTCTCCCTTGCCCGTGGTCCTGTTGCCTTTGTCTACCTGGGACTTGTGTTTGGGAGCCACTGGGTGTACTAGGTGAGGATGGTGAGGTGAGCCAGTGTGTGTAATGTGAACCTGAGCTGTTCTGCTGGACATTCCAGCTCCCCGTGCCCCTCCCTATTCACTGAAGAAGTCTGGGCGGCTGGGGGTAGACACTTGCTCTTATCTGTCTTTAGCTGCAGTAACTCTTCTAAGAGGACCCCCACCCCTTTTCTGTTGGACGAGGTTCAGGGCCTCCTGGTCTGGAGATAATTTAAATCCCTTTTGGAAATAGCCCGGGCTGGAACAATAGAAGACAGCGAGTCATCCTGTGCAAGGTTTGGACACGCAATGAAAATGCCACAAAGGTGCCTCACGATTGATTGGAGGGGCACCCATAATTCAAAAGTAGCAGTTTCTCTGATTGGATCAATCAGAGGTGATACAAGTCTGGCTTTGTTCTGCATTCTGTCCATCAACTATTGTTTTTGCATTTGTCACCCCGAGTGGGACGAGTATGCTCAGACGTGAGACCCGTGCTCTACACGCCACTGGAGTCAAGCTATCCTGGCTGAAGATGGCTGCTAGCCAGAAACCGGTCCTAGGATGCTTGATTCCGGTCCAGGGAAGACATGGCTTGGCAGTTCAGGCTGGACTGTTCCCATGAGGCACAGGGTCAAGGCTGATTTGCATATGGCCATGTCTGAACTGGGGTGGTGTGGTGAGCAAAAAAACATTGGATTTAGGCCCAGATCTCTGTACTGGGGTGAATGTATGACATTGTTATGCATTCTGTCCATCAACAGTTGCTTTTGCACAAGTCTGGACTTAGCGGCAGTTATTGTTCAAGACTGGTCTACAGTTATATCAAGGCAGCCCACACCGGGTCATCCAAATAAGCCAGCCACGTCCCACATCCTAATGTCTGAAAACCTCTTGATAAGGGTTGAACTCAAGGACGTTTCTATGTGACAGAGCAAGAGCATCAGTCAGCAGCATCGGTCAGAGAACCAGCTGTTTGTCTGAAGCTTGTGGAGCTGTCGGCTTCGAACACAAGGAAATTGCAGACAGCTGCTCAAGATAAGGAAGCTTGCCGCATATCAATGGAAGAGAGGAAGACAGGGATCTCAGTCCTTGAAGGTGAGATCACTTTGCTCAGACCCATTCCCTGTGCTGTGAGAGCTTGTGTGGTGCTTCCAGCTACAATCTGTAGCTGTTGAAGAGTGTCCTGTGGTACAGGCTCCCACCTTTCTTTTTTGTGACATCTGGGGGTATCAGGTTGTTGTGGCACTCTGGACAGCCACTAACCTCCTACTAGTCAGTGGCTACTGGACTAGTGGGACTCCAATAAACTGTGCCAAGACTTCAGTCAGCTGTGATCGGATCCCTGACGCCACTCAAGCTGTGTCCCCACTCAGGATGGGAAGGCACCTCTGTTTCTTTGCGTGGCAGGTTAATGGCTGACCAAGAACATTTTTGACTTTACATCAAATGCTGGAACTATATCATTTCAACACAAGGATTTGTATCCTGGCTCTAGCGAATAAGAGCGACTCTGTGCAACAAGGTCTGTAATATGTAATGCTAATTGTGTGTCTACATGTTAACTGCGTTTTTATAGTTCTTATTGTCTAGGCCCTATAATACTGTTTGGGGTCAGAACTCTGGCCAAGGAGTTTGTAGAGACAGCTGTTGTTCACTGTTTATCCTAGTGTTATGTGTAGTATATTTCTCTCGTGTGAATTAAAGTACTTTTCTTTTTAAAAAGTAAAGCACTGACTGGACATCAATTTATCAGCTGGTAGTACTGTATGCACTGTATTTTGAATGCCTAAACCCACCTCTCCTCCTCCAGTAAGCCTTAGACTGCTCTGTCTCACTACCCTGAGGGAGTCAAATGCTGGAGAGGAGTACTTGGTTATCCAGTTTTGGCTCCACTAATACTGAGGCCAAGGACACCAGCAGGAAACACTCCAGCTGATGGGATTGGAGCATGGTAACTCCTGAGTGGCCTGGTGCCCTGGAAAATGGGTCTGACAGGCACAGAAACGGATGTGCCTTTCAATATCTCAATGCATCACTTGACTACTTGAAATTACCTCTCTCCATTTCTCATTGCTAGAATTAAGTCAATTATTGTTTTTTCCTTCGGTAAGGGTGTTAGAAATGGGGTATCTCTTTGGCAATGGCGTGCACCTTTATCCAAGTAGGGACTCTTCTTCCTAGTCAGGGTAAGGGGAATACACTTCTAAAATAACCCCTGCTCTTACATGTAAGAAAAGGGAAGCTTAGGGCCTGGCAAGTGGGTGCACTTGCCAGTTTGGCACAGCAGTAGAAACTACTGCAGTGGCAGGTCTGAGACCCTTTTAAAAAGCTGCTTGCACGGGTGGCACAATCAGTGCAGCAGACCCACTAGCAGCATTTGCCTTACAGGCCCTGGGCACTGTAATGGGGGCGTAGTAGTAAGTTAAATAAGCCAATCATGGAAACTCCAATCCATAAACACAATTTACATGGAGAGCATATGCACTTTAGCACTGATCAGCAGTGGTAAAGTGCTCAGAGTTAGAAAACCAACATAAACAGGTCAGAAACAGAAGGCCAAAAAGCAAAAAGTATGGGGATAAAGCCAGATGAACAAAACAGGTCTAATACAACCCACCGCCAGCCTAAAGCGAGAGAAGACTAATCAACTCATTGATGGACTTCCCTGCTTGGGGTGATAGAAGACAGTCCTGGCCCACAGCAGCGGGGGCATGTTCAGGTTCTACACCTTGCTGAACCCATTTGGATCCCCCTGTCCATACTCTCAGGGCCTACTAATCTAACCCATGGGGTACTCTTTTCCTCACCTGTGGACACCATCTGTGCAGCTCCAAACCTCACTTTGCTAACAGATGTGTCCCAGTAGGCAGACAGTACCTCCAGTCCCCACCGGGGCAACTCTGTCCATGAAGACAGGAATCCACAGTTACCACTGGCAGTTGTCAGTGACAAGACCCAGGCCTTATGCCTCTAAGGGCTCTCCTACCTGTGTGGTGTCAGAGAGTGGGGGCGGTAGCCCCTGG
This sequence comes from Lissotriton helveticus, assembly GCF_964261635.1. NCBI lineage: Eukaryota > Metazoa > Chordata > Amphibia > Caudata > Salamandridae > Lissotriton > Lissotriton helveticus. Next base: position 1,025,302,452 of record NC_136070.1, on the reverse strand, counting down.
TGCCTGGCACCCATTATCCACTCTCCCTCCTGCCAGGTAAGGTATGGTATCCTGAGACTGACCCACCAGCCCAGGGTCTGGACCCGGTGGCTGGACTGGAGACTGGGCTGGGCTCTCCCACACCCGATCCTCCTTCTTGGGCCTCTGCACCCTCCAACTAAGAGCTGTACCACAGGCTCCAGAATTTTCAGGGTAGCTGTGGAAGGTGTCCTGCAAAATTTGCCCACCAGTTCAGGGGTGCCATCCTGCAACTGGTGCACCTACCCAAGATCAGTATCCTTAGGCTGACAAGGGATTGGGATGGGCTCTCCCACACCCTGTCCTTCTCCCTGGGGCTCTGCACCCTCCCACCTGGAGCAGTACCCACAGGCTCTAGAATTGTCTGGGCACCTGTGGCAGGTGTCCTGCACAATTTGCTTACCAGTTCAGGGATGCTATCCTGCAACTGGTACATCAAACCAAGGTCTGTACCCTGAGGCAGGGCAGGGGTCAGTGGTGAGGCTGCCCTCTCTCTGCCCCTCCCCCCCAATAGGGCCCTGCACCCTCCCACCTGGTGTGGTGCCCCCAGAAGAAAAACTGGTAGGGGCACTGTTAGCAGTAGCCACTTCTTTCAGGTCAGGGAGGACACCCTGACCCTGGACCTCCACCCCAGGGTCTGCACCCTTAGAGTGGACCTGTACCAGGCAGCCCAGGATTTTGGGGGGAGTACACCAATGCCCCTCCATGGAAAACACACTCCTCAGGAGTTGTGCAAGAGTCTGCCTGGTACAGGTCTCCAATCTCCTGTCCACCTGACAGAGCATGAAGACCCTCAAAAAGTGGCCTCACCAGGGTCAGTCCTAGGGTGCTCTGACCACAGAGCTGGCAACCCCTGACCCACTGGTCCTCCCACGGGAGACTGTGCCTCTCTCTGGATGCATGCACCCTCCCAACTGGAGAGGTGCTGCCAGACACCTGAACTGGTGAGATGCTTGCTACATCAGCCCCCCAAGCTCCTCTGACAACTTGGGATCCCCCTCAGGGAATGGGCTCCATTTACAGACAAGGTTCCCCTCCTGGTGTTCCCTCATGGAACCAACCAGGCTTGGGACTGGTTTTCGAGCACCTCGGGACACAGCCCACTTCCATTCCTCTTCCTCTGAGACATGACATTGGACCTTACACCCCTCGCACTCCTCTGGGACCTATCTAGCTACCACAACCTTCCCCTACCTCACTTGGTTGGGGAAAACCTGAGCCACCTCCTTCAGTATCACCCCAGATGCTTCTTCAGATTCTTTGGAATCCACCAAAAGGTCTGCCTCCGGTGCGAGCTTCCTGGGGTCAGAGAACTCACACTCCACCAGGTGTTGGCATAGCTCTAGAAAACAGGGACTTAAAATATGCTCTCCAATAATTAAATCACACAGCCCCAGACAGGTGTTAACCAAACCTCTCTTTGCCTCACCATCCACTGCCTCACACAAGTTCCCCACATCACTCTCCTGAGACTAGCAAGACAGTGTCTTGCTGTCTCTGTCACTCAACCCACACTCTTTTGGACAGTCTCCACTCTCACAAAGCAGGACTTCTACCAAAAGGGAACCCCTCTCCCTGCACCTCTCACCCAGAGTCTGTAGAGTGTCCCTCCCACCACTACGAATATGATCCCCTGTGCCAGTTCCCCAATCCACCTCAGGGACACTGCGCACCACTGGAGCCACCTCTTAAACCCCAACCCGCCGGTGTATGTCAATCACCTCCTTCTAGTCAGGTGCCAAACCTCTGGGTGTGTGTACATTTCCCTCAGCACTAAAAAACACCTTTTGCTGCCAACATCTGAGCTGGACTCCACCTCCAGCACAGCCAAGCTTAGTTCTTTAGCTACACACATTTCTGTTTCTTGGTCTCTTGGTCTCAGTCCTCTTGAGTTCTGTGTCGAATTCTTACAGCTTCGGCTCCACAGCTACAAGCCACTAATGTTTCTCTGTTTCTCCCTCACTGTCAGAGAAGTCCTTCTCCTCAGAATCATCTGGTAGTGTTGCTTCCCACAGTTTGACCTCATAAGAATACATGTGTGCCTCAAAGATCCCTCCTTGTGGATCTTCTCTCCACAGACAGCCCCGTCTCCTTTCAAAAGGCTTTTATCTCCTTCATCAAGTAGCAAACTATAGATGCAACACTTTCAACACAAAGTACCTTGGATGCGTCCAAATCAGAAAGAAAAACAGCCCTAGGGAAGGTGATGTGTTGGTTCCTTATGTGCAGGGAAGGTGATGCAACAGTTTCTTGCTCCAGTGAAGCTGATGCGTCGGTTCCTTACTGCCACGCAGGGGAAGTGATGCGGCGGTTCTTTACTGAAGAGGAGATGATGTGTGGGTTTCTTACTGTGTGAGGAGTTGTCGGATTCTTACTGCGGCCCCGGGGTTGGGTAGACCTGGCGACCTGGTGTGATGCATGGGATTTGGGGATGCGTCAGTTCTCGATGTGGAGGCAGTAGTGGCAATGGCGCTGCGTTGATCTCTCCAGCTGAGGACCCATGATGCTTTGGTTCTTTCAGTTGCACAGCAGGGTCTGCATCGGATTCGGTGACGTGATCTCGGACTGCAGAGATTGGTGAACGAGACTCGTCATGCTGCAATTTCTCCTGTCGCGGGCAGACGCTGTGTCAATTTATTCAGAAGCACGATGGTGATGCTTGGGAAGTCTTCCCGCACTGTGGTGTTGCATCGGAAACAGGTCTGGATGCTTTACACTTCTTTAGTTGCTTCTCTTTTACCAGCTCCCACCAGCAGGAAAAACCTCCGGAGGCCCAACACAGGAACAGCAGGTCAGAACTCCCAGCAAGGAAGCTCATGGGAGCTGGTGATGAAGTCTTTGTGTCCCTGAGACTTCAGATCAGGAGGCAAGCTCTATTTCAAGACCTTGGAGATCTTTTTCAAGCAGGATAACCAGCACACAGCAAAGTCTTTGTCCACCTCTTTGGCAGAAACATCCACTGCAGGCCAACCACAGACAGAACGCAACAAATGGGCAGTACTGCTTATTCAGCTTTCCCACCTCTTTTTCTTGGCAGAGGTTCCTCTCAAGTCCAGAAGTATTCTAAATTTCTGGGTCTGGGCCCCAATATTTATCCTCAATTTTTCTTTGTTCTCATGTGGCAGAGAGGCTCTATGCTCAGTCCAAACCAGTTCTGTCTTCTTTGGCCCAGCTTCCTGGCAGGTGGTGGAGACAGCATTGCATAAGGCAGACCAGGTGGATTCAGGCGCAAGGAAATCTCTCCCCCCTTCTCTAAATGCAAGCAGGTCTTTTCAGCCCAGGCCTGACTCAGCCAGGATAAGCAGGACACACCTTAAACTCCCCCCTCCCTGTGGCTGTCTGAAGAGACTGCACATCCCCAGGCCCTGTCACTCCAAAGCCAGACAGTCAATCCACAAACCAGCAGAGGCACACAGGATGGCTAAGCAAGAAAAGACTCACTTTCTAAACATGGTATTTTCAAACACACAATATAAACATCATCTTTACTAAAAGATGCATTTTTATATTCTGAGTTCACAGATACTAAAACTCCATCATTCTAGCTTGACCCACTGGGAAGTTATACTTATAAGATGTTATAAATATACTCCCATTCTATCCTATGGGACAGATAGCTTTTCCATAGTGAAAAACGAAATACACTGTATTTCGCTATCAGGACATGCTACACACACCAGTATATGTCCTACCTTTCAAATACACTGCCCCCTGACAACAGGGTACTTTGGTCCTACATTAGGGGTGTCTTACATGTAAGAAAATGGAAGGTTAGGGCCTGGCAAGTGGGTGCACTTGCCAGGTTGACATGGCAGCAGAAACTGCGCGCAGACAGTGCAGTGGCAGGTCTGAGACCCTTTTAAAAGGCTGCTTGCATTGGTGGCACAATCACTGCTGCGTGCCAAATAGCACCATTTGACTTACAGGCCCTGGGAACACACAGCGCACTGTACTAGGGGCTTAGTAGTAAGTCAAATAAGCCAATCACGGAAACACCAATCCATAAACACAATTTACATGGAGAGCATATGTGATTATAACATTTAAACACAGCTATTGGCTACAAGACTTGGAAATATAAAATAAAAACTCATACTTAAGGATCAAAAAGGTTTTATTAGGGGGAGACAACTACATGATCTCACTCACCAGCTTATCAGAGCCATTGACATTGCTTCACAGGAAAAGACTCCACTTGCAGTTCTCACCTTCGACGCTGCTATGCCGCCTCAATTTTTCCTCTGGCATAGTTTTTTCCACGGTATTCTTACGCCTTTAGAGGCCCATATGAACCCATTGATTTAACTTTGGATCTTTTTTATCCACTGAGTCTTAAATTCTAGTGGAATAGTGTTGAATAAGAAAGTGAACTTTGTCAGGATAGACATTTTAATAACATTAGATCGCCCCAGAATAGAGAGAGATAGACATCTCCATGATCTTAATAGCTTCCTCATTACCTTTACCTTTAGATTCAAATTTACTTGAGCAATTTCATCGATATTTTTTAAATCCGATATCTTATAGTAACGATTATATTACTGTATTAAGTAAAAAAGTAAAATATTTATTATTTGTCTTGATTTTATTAGCCTGACGTGAGATATGCGTAAACTGGATTCTTGCAACTCCTCCTAAGGTGGTTGAATGGCTTTGCTCTGTATAAAAGATTAGGAAACTAGACAAGTCTAGAAAGAGTAATAGGACCAGACACTGGGAACTTTGGGATAAGAATATGAGGTAGGCTAGGGAGGGAAGTCCAAAGATTTTACCATTTTACCTACGCGATCCAACAAATTCGAAACAATCATCATGGTGGAAATGTGATTAATTCAAAGAATTTGAAGGTTCCTAAGACATGATCTCACCTTGATATAAGCTGGCGATTTCTATTTACTCTGAACAATTTATGGGATGGTGATCATGTCTATCATAACCTTGATAATCCTATAAATGAGGACAATAAAGAAAAAATGGAGAGCATACGCACTTCAGCACTGATCAGTAGTGGTAAAGTGCCCAGAGTCATAAAACCAACAAAAACAGGTCAGAAACAGGAGGCCAAAAAACAAAAAGTCTGGGAATAAATTCTGCTGAAAAAGCCAGGTCTAGCAGAGGCAAAACATCAAAATGTATGTGCAATATATCAAGTCCATTCTAAAGAAAGGCCCTGGTGCATATTAATTCACTACGGTTTTGGGAGCAGACAGGTGGCCAGTGGCACAAGCAGCTGTTCAAAATTGGTCTCTGACTTCTAAAAGGCAGTAGGCAAATTTTGTGCTTTTAAAGGCTGCAAAGTTTCTGCTGTTCTTAGCTGTACTGTTGTAGCAGCTAAGCCCACAGCTCTGCATTCCCCAAGGGACTAGATTTACCATAGGTAAATATCTATAATGAATCTAATTAATAAACACTGTTCACTTCTGCCCTCCTGGCATGGAGCATGATTCACCAGGCTGTTTCTAAATCATCTATTTGGAGCCCTGCCAAAGTTACCCACGTAGAGTAGTTTGGAGCGCCGGGAAGAAACAGCCTGCTCTGCTGTCCTCCTCCCCTCTTCTGTCAGAAAGAGCTTTGGACCCCCTAAGAAGGAAGGCTTGTGAAGTATAGCAGAAACAGTTAGTTGTAACCAGTAGCAACAACCATATTTTGGGATGTTTATAATGCAATTAGTTGAATCCTATTTTTTTGTGCAGGCACCCCCAGTATACGAGTACAATGACCACAACGTAGGCACCCATATCCTAAACATAAGGGGCCTCATTTATGAGGCCTTGCGTCAGTTTTGCGCTTCCGATGCGTCACTTTTTGTGACACATCGGTGGCGTAAAACATGCCTCCTGTTGTACACTATTTACAAAGTGACGCATCTAAGCAGATGCGTCACTTTGTAAACCCCTGCGCTACATTATACCTGCGTCAGGTATAATGTATGCAGAGGGGGCGTTCCCCCGCAAAAAGCCTCGTAATAGTGACGCAGTGAAATCTATGAGATTTCACTGCGTCACTTTTAGGACGCGTCAAAATCTTGCGCCTGCCTCACAGCAGGCGTAAGACTGACACAAGCCCTTTCACATGGGGCTTTCCCCATGTGAAATGACGCATTGCTGGAGTTGCGTCACTTTTGTGACACACTCCAGCAATGCGTCACTTTTGCGCTTAGATACGTCAGAAATACTGATGTATCTGTAACTCCTTGCGACATGATGCGTCATACATTAAATATGACGCATCAGGTATGTCGCAAGGAGTGCGCACTGAGAAGTGACGCATCGCTGCTTTCACGCAGCGATGCGTCATTTCTCATAAATGAGGCCCAAGAAGTCAGGTCACTTTCATCTATCAGAGGAGGGCAGCATACAGGTAGATTTCCCCAGTGAGGAACTTTGCACATGAGGTACGATAACCAGTGAGGAAGCTAGGGGCTTATTTAGAGTTTAGCATGCTATTCTCCATTCTGCCAGGGCAGCCGAGGGATGTACTCCGCTGCCCTGGTGTACTACAGAACACAATATTTTGAATTTTCTGCCTGCCAGGGCTGGCCAGTACTTTTATTCCACCTGATATTTCCTCAGTGGGCTTGTGCTCTTGGAGGCCAGTTCGAAAGCCCGGGACCACCCCTGGTGCCTCTGTCACCTTCTACAGCACAAGAGAAAGAGGAGATAAGAATGGGATGGAAGGATGAAAAGAGAGAGATGTCACGAGGCAACAAAGGGAGTAAGAGTGGTTTAAGGGTTTGTGAGGGCTGCATTTGGCTCGCCAGTCTGGCTGTGCTATCTGCCATATTAGTGGCTCCTTTGAAGGCATTGAAGGTTTGCAGGAGGGGACCCACTCAAAAAAGCCACTTCTTTTTTTTTTTAACGAAAACAAACTCCAAAAGTGGGACTTTATTTTTGTAAAATAAGCAACAAAGGTTCCTGTTACCTATTGTCTTTCAGTTCTGGTTGACTGTTCCTTGAAACAGCAGAGTACTGATATGCATGGACCAGACATCAGTCTAGAGTGGCACAGCGGGCGAAAAATTATGTCATGAATTAATGGAACGCTACCCAGTTGCAAGCATTACCCCATCACCTTTTTGTATGTTCGATGTAACACTCAAAGTGGCCAAGGGTATTGCCAAACAAAGGTGCCTTGCTTACTATGTCACAGGATCCAAGCAATACCTCATTGATGAAGTTCCACAAGGCTGAAACCAGTTTTGAGCTGTGTTGCTTGTGTTCAGTCTTGGAGGGTGTCTTACCTGTCTCTTCAGGATTGATCGTTCCTATGAGTAGCAGAGTCACTGCTGATTTTCATAAGGTGGGGCTCTGTTTAGAGTTATACCATGGGCAAAAAATAATTGGTTATATTTCTCCCCAGAACAATTGCCAGTGGTTTAGTGTGCAAGCTTCCTTCCATCACATTTTGTATGCTTTTCATAGCCAAGGTTATACCCAAACATAGGTCCCTTGCTCGCTATGCCACTGAATCAAAACTATACTTCGCTGATCAGGCTTAACAAGGCGGGAACCGGTCTTCGACTGATTGTATCTCCTGGAGGGGGACTAGCCAATCTGTTCAGGAAGGCCTATTACCATACGCAGCAAGACCAGTACTGATTTGTATAAGGCAGGCATCTGTCTAGAGTGGGAAAACAATGTTTTTCTACTACACAGAGTGACTGTCAGTGGTTTATAGTACTCACAAGCATTTCTCCCATCATCTATTGTGGGTTTGATGTAATGCCCTAAGTGGCCAATGTATGCCCAGACATGGATGCCTTGCTTGTTGTGCCACAAAAATGTAAGGTATGCCTCACTTATGATTTCAAGCAAGGCTCAAACTGGTCTGGTTGCTTGTGTTCCCTTCTGGGAGGGTTCTTGCCTGTCAATTTGGAATGGACTGTTCCCATGAGGAGAAGAGAAGAGAAGAGACACTACTGATTTACATAGGACACACATCTGACCAGAGATGCCGTTTGGGTGACAAACAGAGGGTTGAAATGTCACTCAGAGCGATTGCCAGTAGATTTGACTATTTGTAAACAGACTTCTCAATCATATTTTATGTTTAATCATTACCAAACACTGACATTGCTCTGCACTTCCTATCTGCCAATGTACCTGGAGAACTGGCCTAACAGAGAGCATGTGTTCCCTATACGCTGTGGTACTCCCCTAAGTTACAGTTCATTCCTTGATAAAGAGTGTCACCAAAAAGGATTACAGTGAATATATCTTTTTTTTACTATTCAGCTAAATGTGCAATCACCGAAACAGAAATAATGTAAGAAAGTTTAGTATTCCAGTAAAAATAGCATTTCTGTGTTGGTGCACCTCTCATCCACTAAGATAAATACAGTTTTTAATGCCTTTCCGTGTGATTCTGTCCCATTTGGTGCTGCGGCACATTACAAAAGCAGTAGAAATCATTGACTTCAACTTAGTTCCCGTTTTGTTTCTTCTATACCTCTCCATTTCATCGGGCAGCGTATTAAAGTTTGAGAAGAAAATACCTTATTTGTAACAAAAAGGTGTGATTTAACATTTAAAATGTTTAATTTATCTGTACCAGGCAAAGAGAAAAAGCTGATTTTTTTAAGGCTTCAATAGACAAATATAGAAATATTTGCCTAAGTCAAATGTTTGAAGGTACTTTCTACTTAGAGCACGCGTCTAATAATATTAATTCGTGCATTTGGCTCAGATATTTATTTTCATTGATGTTTTCACCATGCTACAAAGTTATACCATATGCCATATTAAGTGTAACAGTTTCAATTGCTGCCAGGGTAAATACATAAACAATGGCTTTGTTGTCATTTCTGACATGTGGTCGGCCTGTTGGACAACATCTATGAAGTTGATGTCTTACTTGAACCCTTCATCAAAACACTTTACTGAGTGACTGGATGAAGGGGACAAGGGAGACACTAGCTAAAGCGTTTAAGAATATACAGTCATGTATACTTAAGTTTCTAAATGGTTGAAAGCCAGATCTTATCCATACACTGTATTTGATAGACTGTAAACCACAAAAAAAACCAAGAACAAAAAAACCTGTATGGAGGAGGTTTGTCGTCTCTACTCACCCTTGGTAAGGCCACCCATACTCGAGGCATATTCCCTGAAACCATTAAGAAAAGGCCAGATGCTCTCTTTCCTGAAGAAGCTCACACTAGATCCTGATGACCTTGCAAACTATCAGTCCTGTACTCATTCACTTTTATCAGCAAGCTCATTGAAAAGCAGTCTATATAAGATCACATCAACACCAACCATCTACTGCATGACTCAAAGTCTGGATTCAGATCACACTGTAGCACAGACGCATCTACCTTACAAATCACAGACAACTCCTATTTGACCACAGATAAATATGACCCCTGCCTTCTGATATTATTGTACTCAAACCAGCCTTTGACACTCAAGAAGACAAAAGACGGTGGACTGTCCCTCCACCTATATACCAGTTTCATCCTCTGTGTTGATCCCGCTCAACAAGCCCAGGCACCAACCGTACTATGATGCCACTGTGTTCCAGATCCTTAAGCGATACTTGAATGGTGTGCGCAGGATTGAAAGAAAAGTCCAGGAATTAGCCGTAAAATTTCAAAGTCCTTTATTGATCACAATTTTTATAAGTGGTTCAAAGAAAAAAAGGGTTCAGCCAACGCCTTTCGTTCTCAAAGAGAAATTCGTCAGGGCTTCTCAGGGTAATACCCCTCAGAAGGAGAGAAAGCATGGATTTGCAAGTGTTGTAAGTGAACACATAGAGTATAAGCCCAGCGGGAACCAAGTGACCAATGGTAGTTCTTGAAGTAATAGGATTCAAAGAGCGTAACGCTCCAAAAATCCACAAAGGAAATCCAAAAAAGGCTCCTCCCAAGGGCAGCGGTGTAATGAATCTTAATGTGATGACTTTTATATAGCGGTCACGGTCCCACTTTCATTAAAAAGACATCCAATAAAGCTCTGTGTCTTACTGTAACAGATTAACCTTCTTAATAAAAGGCATACAAATGAGGCTCTTTGTGGGTGTGCAGTGAGTCTGTATGGTAAATTAGCAGACCAAGATACCGTCGTGGAGACTCCAGGCAGTAACTCTGGAGTGAAAGGGGGGAACTAACCCGAGGCCAAGATCGGGCCTGAGGGACCGCAAGCCAGCGTCAATAATGCCGAAGGGGACTTTGACACTATCAACCTCCCCACCCTCATCCGCACACTACAGTCTCAAATTGGAGTCTCTGGAAATGCCATTCATTGGTTCTTCATCTTACTTCCTTACCACCACCAATGCTTTCACATGGGCATCTCTCAATCCCTGTCCGTATGCGGTTCCCTAGGGTTCTATCTTGTCCCACTTCATCTTCAATAAGCAAATGCAGCTGCTTGGAACTCTACTCATCAGTAACAGAGCAAACAAATCCCCAATATCTGATTACACACAACTATATTTTATAATCCGCCTTTGCTCCACAAACATCCAAGCCATATACATTTCTTGTTTTTCCTCCAGACGTGGGTCTGTAAGTCTAGAACCTACCTGAAGCTGAACCCTACCAAAATGTAATTCCAGCTACTTAGCTGGACTCCTGGCAACAACTAGTGCAAACATGAATCAACAGTATGAACCTGGATGGATTCAAACCCCAAAACCCCACCTTTCAGCCAAAGACAAGTTACTCAGATTCACCCTGTACACTGACCTCAACTTCAAAACATAACCAAGAAAATTAGAGGACCAGCTAATAGCCCTAGCAACTTAAGAATGTGAAGCCATTCCTCCTAGAAAGCAATTTCAGAACTGCCTTTCAATCTTGCTTCTTGGCTTCGCACACTGCCCCCCTCCCTGAGGACATTTTACTCTCTACAGCACATCTCATCAAAGGCCCAAAGAAATATGTCCACATCACCCCCACCTACGTGGAACTCTACTGCCTCCCAATGCCAATCCTCATCATCTTTAAAATCAGCCATAAGACCATTATGATCACCACTTCTGCCTATCTGGCTGGCAATCTCACCATCTCCTGTGGCTCTCAGCATACCAGTAGCGAGGACATCAAGAGACTGGAGATGAAGGGATGCAAAAAAGGAAAGAAAAACAAGGCAACACTATCACTATCCATGCACCAAGGATCAGAAACAACATATTTGTTTCCATCAGAACTCACCTAAACCTGCTACAATATGGAAACTATCTGGAAACACGCCTCTTTTAAGAAAACTATATATTGATGCACCAACAGTCCACTTTCATTCTTAGAACCCAGCTATCCCTCCACTCACATGTTGACTGCACCTTTGTCTTTGAACACTGCTTTGGACTAGTTTAAATACAAAAACACCATATCCATACATAATAATGTCCAAATTATATACTAGAATCCTGCACTACACTGAATCCCATTTTTCCTTGCACCATTCCTTCTATGCTGCGGGTCAGACCACTGCAAGACAAGCAACATTTTCTTCTTGTAACTACTACTACACACTTCTTTTTCTTTTGAGGAAGGTTCATATAGTGTGACCCTCAACCCCCATCTTCCTGACTTCCCAGTAATCTCAAACCAAATAAACATATATCCAAGGAAATGAGGACTTGGGTGAAGAAAAGTTGAATATATTGTAAGTTATTTAAGTTTTACAACATTGGCCCTCTTCCTCATACCTTTCCTTAAATATAGAGGACATACTATGCAATAATAAAAGACTTTGATTAAACCGTATTAACAGTTAAAAGACAGCTAGGGACCAGTGTGTGAACTGGAAGCCATTTACTTCGGGAACCCCTAAATTGAGGGTCAAGGTGTGGCAATGGAAAGGGGGGTGGAGTCATGAGGGGCGGAGCGCTATGGGCAGAGACTGACAGTCAACTTCTTCATTTATTTAAAAAAGCAACTACAAATAAATTGGCAATAAGGACATATGTGACAGTAAACCTGTTCTAGATTATTTAATTGGTCACAAAGAGGCTTAATTTTGAGACCATCAATTCTGAATGGATTCAATAGCAGTAAGATAACTCTTGTAGTTCACACAGTTCTGGAAGAAATCTGTGTTTTGACCAGTCACACGTTTGACTCACAAAGTAGCATAGAGGGTTAATGTGCCTGCACATCATGTAACATGCAGATCACATTTTAGTTAGTAAGGTAAGTGGGCTACGCATTTGACACTGAAATCATTTTGTTACTTAAAGTTCGTGAGTTAACCCTTCAAGTTTCAGGTTTATTTGATTTCTTTGATTAATTAAAATCTTACAAAAAGCAGCTAAAATGTTAACAAATTAAAAATTATAAAACAATCCATACATTCAATTAGTTTCCTAAAACATCCAGTACTATTATAATCAATCATTTATGGTTATTTCTAAGACTTAGTTCTGTAAATCCATATTCACGCAGTCCCTGAGTTAATCAAGCGAAAGCCTCCAACTTTTTTTGTACAGCACAAAGGAATTTGACGAATGCTGAGTTGATTGGCAGATCTTCTGGATTTAAGCTTGCAATCAGGGCTTGTCTACATGTCCTTACACCACGTATGTTAAACGGTTTCTTGAGTATAGTTTTTCTCTCAGTTTCCAAATCCGGACAAAGACACAATAAGTGTAGAATGTTTTCTTGTCCTAATTTACATAGCCTGCATAATTTGTTATCATTTAATCTTTTCCATGGTACCAAGTGACATAAGCCTGGAAAACAGCTAAATCAAGCATTAATAAAGATTTGTTTATTTTTCTTGGAACATGATTTTTCCAGGTAGTTTTGGACCTTTTTTTTCTTGAATCCGTTAACAATTGTCCATGCGTGATTTCGTTTAACAAAAATATCTTTATCCTTTATCAGGGAAAGATAGATGGTAAGATTATTTACTGTTTTTTTAAAGCTGTTCTGTGCAACGGTAGTGTTCCAAATGGATGTTATTCCAAATTCTTCAATTGCTCTATTTAAATAGGAGCAGGCATTTATGTTTATGTTAATTTTTACTTCTTGCCACAGTAAACGGGACATTTCATTTTCCTGATCGTTTCTTATTCTATTCCACACTTTCAGTATATGCCCTTTCCTTACATACCATTGGTTGTTTAGCCCAAACTCCATCCTCACCTGGGCTTGTGAGACATTCATTGGGAGAGAGAATAAGGTTGGGAGAGAGAATAAGGTTCTGTACGTTTTGGCAACAGCGGTATTGATGATCTCTGCATTTTTCCCATTGAGTACCTCACTACCGTATGTTAGGGTAGGCAGTAGTTTTACGGCAATTATTTTTAATAAAGGGCAATAAGACAAGTCTCCTATGGTTTTCTGAATAGTTCTGAATGCCCGACAAGGCAGTTTGCTTTCCTTGTAATATCCAGTTTTTATGTCTGGAAATTACCATTATCGTTGAAAGTGACACCCAAGTTTTTGTAATCAGCTACTCGCTCCAATTTTTTATCATACAATGTCCAATTATGTGTTGATTTAAGTCGCACATTTTTTGTGATACCATTACCTTGGTCTTAGCTTAGTTTATGTGCATGCCGTTTTCCTTTGAATACTTAGAAATGCCATCAATTAGTCGTTGCATTCCAACTTTGGTATCACTTAGAAGTATGACGTCATCTGCATATAATAGATTGGATATCTGTTTGTGGGCTAACCTTGGAGGGTGTGCATTGATTGCGTTTAACTCAGTAGTAAGATCAGCTAGAAATAAATTAAAAAGTAAGGGGGCCAAAACGCATCCTTGTTTGAGACCACTAGATGTAGGAATTGTATTGGTTAGTGTTTTTCCCTCACCCTAACCGAAGTTTCTGAGTGCAGAAGCTGGATCATCTTTAATAGATTAACCAGAATTCCTTCTTTGTTAAGTTTTTCCCACATAAGTTCTCTGTCAACACAGTCAAAAGCCTTCTAATATAGTACAGCTATCTATTTATTGGCATCAAGGAGCTGCGTGCTCCTGAATGATCCTTATTGCTTTTATGCTCAGTCTGTTGCTATTCATAAATTGCAAAGAAGGGTGCCTTTGGGAAGTAATAAAGTCTTGTTAGTAAAGATAACCAATATCACTATATTATGTTTTATATCCTGACTGTGTTTCTCCTGACCTTACTCTCTTAGCATATAAAGTGTACAAGTGTACATGTTATGTGATTCCTACACCTTATAGCCCTCATTCTCTTAGTAAACATTTCCTGTACATTGATGTACATGTTTGTGTGATTTATTGTGCCTCTGCGTGTGTTGTATAGCACTCTCACACCCGACACAGGAATTAATAAGCTATAAGAGAATTAAAAAAAACAGTAGGTGCCATTAAAAGGAATATTTGTGTAATTACTCATACAGACAGTTACATCTTAAACCCTTACAGTGCAAGCACATCTCTTACATAGGAAGTTGAACAGAGTTAAAGAGTTTCTCCGAAGTACTTGGGAAGCGGTAACAAGCTGTGCAGCTTTGTTTTCTTCCATTACATTGGAACCTAAGCATCAGGCGTCAAATGGCTCCGAGCAAGGATGATATTTGAACAAAAGGGGGATTGATGGCCCTTTAAATCAGGCCTTTGTTTTGGGCTGAGTTGGAATCTAAAACCTGAAATCCCCCTTTCTGCCTGAAGATTTCTGCACCAACCAGAATACAGATAATGTGCAGGTGCTTCTGAATTATGTCCAGGTGTCGGAAAAATGACACAAGGACAATCTCAGCATGTTTCCCTGGGTTAGTCGGACCCCAGATCTGGCCTAGAAATAGGTGCCAGAAACAGATTCTGGCGGTGTCCTCCTGACTTTCCCGCATTGTTAGGGAACTAAGATTCTTTAGGAAACAAGAAAATATTACAAACTCCCAGTACATCAGTGCTTAGTATATCTCAATCAATGACTGTCATTGAGTCCTGCATGCAATGAACCAAGGCGAAATCTAGAGTCAACCATCTTGTGGCCCCCACAGATATTGAACACTGACATTCTACTGCAGCCGAAACAGCCATCTATAAAGCGTACATTGTGGATAACCAAGTCCAAGGCATGTATTTTAGTCTGGAATCATTCAGACGTTCAAAGTTATTGTGCCTGCTTTCTATTCTCTGACCTCCAGAAGACAACACAAATAATGTATCAGGCAGCTGGAAAGGCATTATCCAACCAAATAGATAACATTGTCCTGTTGACTTTTAGAAGATGTAGCAGATCCCCTTTGACTGAGCCGGGTAAAAAAAAAGGACTGTACGGATCACCAGCTGATAATGGTGACAACCTTTGAACACCTTGGATAAGAAAATCAGGGAAAGGATGAGACACCATAGCATCTGAGAGAAAGTGCAAATATTTCTTCAGATAGTGTAATACCCAGCTCCCCACAACAATAACCTGAAAAGATGCCTAATAAAATCTGATCTGATGGAAGGAAACCGTATAAAGGTTTCCACTCTGTTTGTAAATGGATGAGCTTGCAGGCCCTTAACACTAGAGACAATGATCAATCTAGCTCGTTTGCCTGAATCAGAGGACCCAAGAACAAGGCTCCACGACCCCCTGAATGCACAGCCAGTTGCTATCTCTCCCCATAAGATTGAGATCAGCAGTTAATCAATCAATCAGTATTTAAATAGCGCTGCTATTCACCCGTAAGGGTATCCAGGTGCTACAAAACAGAATCCTCCTAATATGTTCCAGAATACTAAGAGGGTCACCAAATAGTCATCAAGCAGAAAAGTACTTGAGGCCCTATTATACATTTGTAAAGTGGCTGGCCACTTGGACTGCTGAGGCACGCTTGTAACCATTTTAACAGGCCCAGCATCAGTCTCCAAGCTGACAGATGAAAATTGACCTCTGATTGACCTGGACTCTCTGCTTACCTTAGCAAAGACGTGGAAAAAGAGGGGATCCCCTTTGGCACCTCTGCCAGCTAGACCAAAAGGTGGAAATATGACAACCTGCTTCATTGCTAAAAAGCCACTTCAATTCTGCATCCCTCCTTCTTGATTTTGCTATGGGCCTGATAATTAAAAGGCATAGGGAAAAGGAAGGGGACTCTGTTGCTAATGATTTAGGGTGCATGCTCCCATACCGGTAAACTGGAATCCATTTGTTCCTGCCTGATGTGAATAGATCTAACTAAATGCACCAGACCTTTGACAAATCAAGCTGCCCATTATTAAACAGATTTATACCCCGCATAGTTCCCCCAGCAACAGGGCGTCCCAGTGCAATCTCCGCATTACCCGTACAGTGTAACAACCAGGTGGAGAGAAGAGAATTACGCTGGGAAGAGCCAGGTCTTTATGGCTTTTCGGAAAGCTAGATGATCTCTAAGTCCTCTGATAGCTGTTGGGAGGGAATTCCAGAGTCTCGCCGCCTGAACTTTAAAAGAACGCCCCCCCAGCTCTGGCTCTCAGAACTCTAGGGGTACATGCCAAAGCTTGGTCCGCTGACCGTAGGCAGCGCCTTGGGACATACTGCGTTAGTAGGTCAGATAAAACCTGGGGGGCCTGTAGGTTAAGATTTTATGGGTGAAGCACAAGGTCTTAAAATTGGTAACCAGTGAAGTTTTGCCAGTGACCTAGACACGGAACTTGTTTTCGACAGCGTCAATAGTGTGCGGGCTGCTGCTTTTTGTATTCTCTGGAGGCACTGAATACAGGATTTATTAGCACCCAGATATAGGGAATTGCCATAATACAATCTTGGTAGGATTGTAGCCTGTTTGATAGTCTGCCGGACTTTTGGCTCGAAGAAACCAAGTATGGGTTTTAGTCCTCTCAGGAGCCCAAAGCAGGTCCCTGCGACTACTTTGGATTGAGCATCCAAAGAAAGACCTTTGTCAAACCAAAAGCCCAGGGGGCATATTATCAAGGACCGGTGTTAAAATTGTCGCAGTTTTATCGGCAGGAAACTGCCGATAAAACGGCGATAATGGGCTTGATAATACGCCCTTGTTAATTCCCATAGAAGCCAAGGTTAACACCACAACATGGGCTTCTATGGGAATTAACAAGGGCGTATTATCAAGCCCATTATCGCCGTTTTATCTGCAGTTTCCTGACAATAAAACGGCGATAATTTTAACACCGGTCCTTGATAATATGCCCCACGTTCTTAACCGCCTCCTTTGGCAGTGGTGAAGGTTTTAATTGATCTGGCCACCTTATTCTGAACACATCTCACTATCTCTTCCGAACAAAAGGATTTCTGATTTGCTGGCATTAAGCTGCAAGCAGTTGTTGTCAGCCAATTGGCGACTGCCAGCAGGTCCTCCTTAAATTTGACAAGATTGTTTTTACAATTCTTGGAGACCATGGTGGCCTGACTTTGTATTTGAGGAGCACATTTCAAACAAAAAAAACAGCTGATCACTTCATCTGCTTGGTCAAGTAATTTCATGTCCAGGCCAGCCCCACAGTCTCTCCTCCTTGCATTCGGGAAGACTATTACTACTAGTGAATTTAATTCGACCTCTGTAGAGATATTTGTCAGGCCCATCCACCAAGGTGACAAATTTGCTAGATAAAGGGCATTGAATTTGGGTGATTGATTTGCAATTTTGGAGAATATGCCTGTGAAAGCAAAATTAATCAAACGAAAGCTCAGTGACAAGAGCAGCTGTTGCAATGCATTGCTTAAATTGAAGCTACCATTGCTCCATAGGGCACCCAATTGCCAGCAAGGATGCCAGATGAAACTTGCATTTGAGAGTTTGCTGAGTATGGCTAATACTGAAGAGGCCTCCAAGGAAATCCAACACCTGTGTTCCTGACATGACTGTATGAGGTTGAACATCCAGGCATAGGTTTTTAACAAAGCTGCCTGAATATCCAAGACAGCATGCTCATAAGAAGAATGGTGAAACAGGCAATAATCCAGAAGTGGTTGACAATAAATTGCACTTGCATGCCATAACATGTTGGTACTGGACTTGAGATTGTCATTGCCTTATTTGAGCTGGAAGTTACAGGTGGGGCCCACCGGCAATTATTTTTCCACATCAGAATTTCACCCAGAGCAAGAGAGAGATATACACAAGGGGAAAGAAGGAGGAAGAGAAAGACAGAAAACTGTGATAAAGAGAGACTGTATGGATGAAAAGGAACCTGAAATAGTAAAGTAAAGAGTCTGCGACTGCCTGGGGTCGGATTAAAATAGGATGAGGTAGAATCAAGACTAGGCAGCCTTAGTATTGAGCACCCATGATATCTGTAGCGCAGGCCTCAGATTTCTGAGCAAAACGGTGGGCACCAGCAGTTAATATTTTACAAATTAAGCACTGGAGGTTTTACACCAAGATTTGTTTTTGCTAGTGGATTGTTTCGTGGAAGTTCGTGTCTTGCAGTTTGATGGGTGGTAAAAGCTTGCCTAGAGCCAGAAAAGTATCTGAATAATCTCTATATTGAAACAAACCTGTTTACCCTCAACAAATGGTGAAATGGATAAAAGTACAGCAAGAACTTTCAAACAAAATAAAAGGATTAACTAAAATCTTTTCTTCCACCTGGTTTTGAGGCACATGAACATTGATGCCCTACTGAAAAAAGAGCCTTGGCCCTCTCAAGGTTTCTGAGATGCTGATTCTCATGAACCACTGAGCCCAGAAGACAACAGCTGAACTTCCAAATCCTAAAGGTCAAGAGACAGTACCATCTTGGATGCCAAAGAATCAATGAATTCAACACATGGTTTAGCAACCCATAGTCAAGCAAGGCCTGAGAAGTTGAAGAGCATGGAATGGTAAGGTGGATGTTGAGTTTGAGAAACAAAAGTTGTTAAATGACAGCTTGCTTTTGAAGATATGCATGACTCCTAGGTATTCCTCTATAGCCAGGTCAGTTAGTTGCACTGTTGCAGACACAACAGTGGTCCACAAGAGATTGAACCCCGATTTGTTAAGGAATAAAGTCCAGACCCAGAGCAAACACCAACTTCTTGTAGACTGCAATATTCTTAACTATCTCCACCAACTGGAAAACAAGCAGCTTTTATCCCAAGAATCAAAGTTGAAGAAGGGAAGGGGTTCCTGTTCCTGAGACAGCAACCAGAACTTCAATCTAGCACTCAAGGTGGAGGACACCTCGAAGCCTGCATGCTTCTTGTTGTAACAGAGAACATGTGACTGAAGCTGGAATTTGTTCCCCCTCACCACTAGCAATACCACCCAAACCGTACACCACAAGTACTGAAAGTCTTCAGAGGTGGACTGCAGAAAAGAAAGAGTATATGCACTGTAGAAGAAATTAAGTGACGCACAGGCCCAGTTTGTGGATGTCTCCGCCTTTATAGACAAGGCTCTTGGATTCTACAAATGCACTGATGTATTTCCTACCATGATTAGCAGCAGGGCCTGATCTTGTTTGATAAAGGGTTTAAGGTCTGTGATGGTGATCGAGTACTTTACTCCGTCACCTTGACAGACTTCCCATCCACCAAATTTAGAGATGGCTGGCGGCCCCACTCATAGCTCTGTACATTGGCAGGAACCACCATTGCTATTTATGTCAGTTTGGGAAACTTTTTGCAGATCACTCAATCAAACATGAAGGCCAGCCAACAAACTTTTACAAAGTTTTATATGTTTCAAAAACAAACTCCCAAAGTGGGAGTTTATTTATAAAAACTGAAAAACAAATGACCCCCAACTCATGTCAATTTTTCCCCATGGATTGGAGGTGTATCATTTAAAATTTTTGTAACTGTGAGTGGCAGTGATGGACAGCAAATAAAAAGCACTCTACATTGGGCCGAAAGTCAGATGGCTCACCTTCGACTGCCCGTAATCCATCGGGCCGTCTGACAAGTATGTCTGCAATGGAGCCAAAGTAAGGTCTGTCATCTAGATTTAGTCCACTCAGCCCTAAATTGGGCAGGTGGACCAAGAGTTTGCTGAGCTGGTTCTCCGTTGAGACTGAGTAGCCCCTCTGCCAAACTCTAAATCAGTTTTAACGTATATATTGAATGCAGACTCTCATTAAAGCCCTAGATCAGATCCATCTTAGTGTGAAATTATAAAGAAAAAATATTTAGGCTTCCTCGAGTTTCTCAACAGCATTTGTCGAATGGACTTGTTAGTGGAAGTGGCAGATGCAACACTGCAGGGAAATACAATTGCTGATACATAACAATTAGCGATGTCGATAGTTGAACATCATCAAAACACAGATTTGTCCTGACGCAGGAAACAATATTCTTCAATATCTCCTTCCATATATATATCTGCCAGCATTCTCTGAAGGCTTCTCAGCAGGTACAGGGGACCCATTCCCCAGTGTGACTCTTGACTAGTACTGTGATTAGTGCCTTCTCAACCATCTCCAAAAGTAGAGTGGTTAGGACACTCCCCCCTGACTTCTTGAAATACTCCCCAGAGTGGGGGTCAGTTTGTCTCAAAGTTTGTCGAATGAGGCAAAAAACCTTAAATTCTAAGTGACAATGAGCTACTGGCCAGGGGAGCAGCACTCTCGTCAGCAGACTACCTTCGCAGGAAAAGTTAAAAGGGAACCATTTTGGGAGGGTGTCTAGACAATGTTAATTCGAATGCGACAACTGCTATACAGCGCTATTACCAAAAGCAGGAAATATGTGACTGCAGCGTCAATGGCAGGGCCCTTTGCTGTCACCAACACAAATAGGAACAAGCATTTACAATGCAATGGTCTCGGCAATATTATAGGTAGAGCTATTGGCATTGCTCATTTTTTTTTCTGTATCCGTAAATAAATGGCATTGTCATTTGTATTGGCAATAGCTTATTTGCTTGCATATGCGAGACCTATTGCATTAGCAGAGAGTGAGGTAGTGAGATAGAGATAGAGTGAGGTAGTGAGATAGAGAGAGAGAGTGAGGTAGTGAAATAGAGATAGAGTGAGGTAGTGTGAGAGAGTGAGGTAGATAGTGAGTGAGGTAGTGAGAGAGAGTGAGGTAGTGAAAGTGAGTTAGTGAGGGAGAGGGATGTTTTGAGGTAGTGGGATAGAAACAGAGAGTGATGTTGTTATGTAGTGAGATAGAGAGAGAGTGAGGTAGTGAGAGAGTGAAAGTGAGTTAGTGAGATAGAAAGAGAGAGAGTGAGATAGAGAGTGAGTGAGGTAGTGAGTTAGAGAGAGAGAGTGAAGTTGTGAGGTAGTGAGATATAGAGTGGGTAGTGAGAGAGTGAGGTAGTTACGTTTTGAGAGAGAGAAGTTGTGAGATAGTGAGATTGATAGAGTGGAGTAGTGAGGTAGTGGGAGAGAGGTAGTGAGAGCAAGTAGATTTGTCAAGGCCTGCAGATAGTCCGGAAGGTGTGGGGAGGAAAAAGGTTCAATATTTACCAGAGTGAGAGACTGCATACTAAAGTGGTTTGAAGCATGGGTGTAAATTGAGGGTCATCAGGGGTCGTCCCTTGCTGCCCCTGGCACTGCTCTTGCGACCCACTGGCCTCAGAGGTCGCAAAGGCAGCACCTGTCACAAATGAGCTGGACTCTGAGAGCAGGCAACAAATAACAAAATATAAACTGGCTTAATTTCTTTCTGGTGTGTGTAAAAAACATAGGCATGTGATCCAGGCGACTGCTGGCTGTAGGGCAGGAAGCAATTGAAACGTGTTACTCTTTCAATTTGTCAGCCAGCAATATGACCTTCAAGTCCTTGCAAGCCCCAAGCTCCCCTACACACTGTGTATCTTATCCTGCAGAGTAGGTAGGGATTGTGATGTTTTTCTACACTCCTGTTTAGTAGAAAAGGTAGGAATTAGAAGACGTGTATCTTCAGTTGGCTTTCCTGGTTTTCCAGTTCTGCTGAAGCCTAGCTACTATTGTGTGCCTGTGAGCTATGCTGCCAAAAGTTTAGGATTGCATCATTATGCAATGAGGTTGACTAAATTATGTGGCAAGAACAGGCAAATTACACATCATAATGAACACACATTCTGTGGTAGGGTTATTACGCCATCTCGTCATTTTAAAATGGATGAAGCAATATTTTATTGTAATTGCAATTAGATAGCGCTTCGTATACGTGATGAGGACCCGAAGCACATTAATGGATGCATTGTATGCTTCACAGTGTGGGAGTACTTGAAACAGTTGTCAATTGCCATGTGCCTTACATGGGAAGTGTGTTTGGGTTCTGTGGGTGTGACCAGAGTGGTGCTCTCTCAGATGCGTGTGAAATTCAGTCTTAGAGGTGTGATGATGTCACTTCGTGTGATGTCACAGTGGTCAAAGGTCACATGATGACATTTTTGTGAATTGACATCCATAGTTTGGCGGGGACAGCTGGCATGTTTGAGACACTCCCGCTTCCTCAGACTTTCATAATGTTTATTTCGCTGTCTCATATTTTCAGAATTGAAACGGTTTCAGTTCTAATTATTCATTTCTTTGACACTGCTAACAAACATTGTCAAAGCATAGAGATTCGGCTTTAGGCAGACTCCTATTATTGTGTTCTATGTCTGGAAGGAATAACAGAAAACGCACACAGGTACCTAAATACTGGTCAGGTCATGTCACATGATGGGTGAGGCCTAGAATATTAGTTTACATGTTTTAAGCCACCCTTAATTACATAGGCCATGCCTCTTGGATAGGATTCCTTGCAGGTCACCCAAAGCACTGCTCCAAAGGGTGACCGAGGGCTTACCTGACCAGGCCTCCATGTTGCTGCATGTAGATGCTTTCCTTGCCCTCACCCACACAGATCTCCGAAGCAGAGGTATCCACAGTGCAAAGAACCAGACGCAAGTCTGAGGAGGTTGATGGCACCGGATGCACGCCATAAATGTACACACAACCTCTCCTGACGTCCTCCTGTAGCCAGTCTCTCTCGCGGGAACCAAAGCAAGTTCTTCTGTTCAGACAGGTCCTGCTGCCAGCACGCTTCATGTTCCTCTGAAAAATAAACAAAAAAGCACTGTGAGGCATTGCAACACCCACTGTTATTGCCCAGACACAAACAGAGACACTGAATGATTTATTTAGCGGGAGGGGGGCGAGAAGAAAGACGGACAGCGGGAGGGGGGTGGGAAAAAGAATACAACAGCACAGCGGCCGACCTAATCAGCGGGAGGAGGGCGGGAACAAACACAGACAGTGGGAGGGGGGGCGGGAAAAAGACCACGGCAGGGAAAGAATACAACGGCCAACCTAATCAGCGGGAGGAGGGCGGAAACAGAGACGGACAGCGGGAGGGGGGGCGGGAAAAAGACAGCGGGAAACGAGGACAGCAAGCCTACCTCATCTTAAGGAGCCGTAAAATGGCGTCCGGAAGCTTTCGAATTTTTCGGAATGGGGGCCTGGTTTTGCTGTCCTGAGTGACGGACGACGTCACTGTCTAAAGAACAGCAAAACTTACGCCCCCAAATCCGAAAAAGAGCCTATTTGGAGGGACGGCTCTCTTCTCCAATGGCTGGCCTCCGTTTAGGAAGCCAGCCAATGGAGGGAGAGCCAAAAAGAGGGAGGGATAAAGCAGCCCTCTTACTAACAATAAATCTCGGACTTCCGGTCTGCCGACCGGATATTACCGAGACCTAAAAAGGCACTTGCAAAGTAAATAGGTCTTGCTTTATGTGCCAACAGGTATAAACCCAGGCATTCACCAAAGTTGTTTCTCACATTAAACCCTTCCCCACTGCCTTTGCCAATGCTGGTGAAAAAAGTAGTAGAAATTATTGTTTCTGTGTAAAAGACATATAGGAGATTAAGAACTGCATTTGATTAAAGGCAAGATAATTGAAGGTACTTTTCAGATGTAAAATAGTAACTCATATATGTCATTGGAACCACTTCCTGGAAGGAGGAAATATAAACAAAATAGCCAACAACATGAGGTGATAGAGTAATACTCCTATAAGCAGAGCCAAGGCACTCTAGATATATTAAAGAAACGGTTAAGTCATGCAGACAGCTGCACTGTCAAGCTAGACCCCAAAAATGCACCTATTACCACATGGCTTCCAAATGTGTGGAGAACTGCACCCACTCCAGCAGACCAATGGGGAATACTAAAAGGAGCCATAGCTCACTTGGTCCTACCTTGGCAAACTCAAGATGCGGGTAGAACACAAAAAACAACAGAAAAGAAATTACGATAAAAATATGTAAAGCTGTAGGACGGCGTCTGCCTTGCAGATGGAAAAGTAAAACAGGGAATCCTGGGATGGGGAATGGTCTTAGATGTAGACTTTACCAAATAGGAGGAGTTGCTTTACTCAAGGAGTTTTATAGCATGAGTGATGGTTTGTGGGGGAAGACCTCACTCACCCTCAGTATTTGAGGATGGACCTTTGGAAAGAAAGAAAGACCTGTGAGAAATTGCAAAATTTAGTTGTGCAATTTTTGGCAAACATTGCATAAAATGATGTGAAATTCTAGCAATTTGCTATTAGAAAATCGCACACTGCGATGTACAACAGTGAGTTTGACACTATTAGCGATTAACAGTGGGTCGCAAATGGACCTGCCTCATCAACAGTTCGCAATTTGTGACTCATTGTTAATGGCTAAAATCACAGGGGTGGTAGCCTGCTGGGGTCAGCAGACCACCATGACTGTAACTGCTTTTTTAATAAAGCAATCATTTTTTTTAGCTTTCTCCTGCACAGCTTGAGAAATCTATTGTTTTTGATATAAACTTAAAAGGGTCTTACATTCCGCCTCCTCTCTTTCCTTCTCATTTGTTCCTGTGCGTGTCAGTTATCTTTCCACCATTTCTATTGGCTGTAGCATATTGTCCTGCATTTACCAATGCTTGTTCCTCATTTTCTTCTCTCGTCAGTTTCCCGCTGCCAAAATACTGTTAACATTCGCTTTGGTGGAACTATATTTTCTGAAAGTTTTGCCTTTTACTATTGCAGCATATTTATATAACATTTTATTACTCTGAGAGATTAACCCCCAGATTCATCATGATCCCGATTTGCGAGTCCTTAATAGCGATTATTAAGGAATCGCTATTAAGGACTCTCAAATCGGGATTCATGTAGAAATTGCAAAATAAATTGCGATTCCTACAGCCTCCTTATTTGCGATTAGCAAATTGCTAATCGCAAATAAGGAATAACTCCCCATTCATTCCTATGGGCCTAATGGCCCATAGGAATGAATGGGGAGTCAATCCTTATTTGCGATTAGCAATTTGCTAATCGCAAATAAGAATGCGATTTCAAGGGTGCCAGGGGTGTCCAAAGGACACCCTGTAGCTCCCCTGAAATGGAAATATAGCCTGATGTTGCGCACACACATGTCCAAAGGACATGTGTGTGTGTAACATACCACTTAGAAAAATGCACTAAAG
The DNA here is from genome assembly GCF_964261635.1 of Lissotriton helveticus. NCBI lineage: Eukaryota > Metazoa > Chordata > Amphibia > Caudata > Salamandridae > Lissotriton > Lissotriton helveticus. Next base: position 1,025,277,204 of record NC_136070.1, on the reverse strand, counting down.
TGCATTTTTCTAAGTTTTCGCTATTTACCACGAAGTCAGACTTCGCGGTAAATAGCGGCCGGAAATTGCGAATTCACAAATTTTAAAAGTTTCATGAATAGCATTTAAGGAATCTCAAATTGAGATTCCTTAAATGCTATTCCTCGCTAAAATGCGAATTCTGTAATAGCGAATTTTGCATTTGGGATGATGAATCCCAAATGCAAAAATTGCACTCGCAAAGGGCCATATTCTCACAATCTGGCCCTTTGCGAGCGCAATTTCCCTTGATGAATCTGGCTGTAAGTGATTTGCATAGAATCACAGGATGTTGTGTGGTGCCGCCGAGACTCAAACCGGGATCCCGAGCTCTGGAGTCAGCAGCTCTGGCCTCTGTGCAACATCCTCTCTACTCTAGTGTTATCCATCAGGGAGCTCTTTCCTTCTCCCGGATGATGATTGATGAAAACAGCTCTTTATTCATTACAAAGGTGAAACCGATGCAGCCTGTTTTCCTTAAAGGAAAACAGGTTGCATTTAAAAAACGGAAATTTAAAGTTTTCATTTACTTTTTTAAGATCAGACTGTGGGACCACTGCCTGCTCTTAAAAAAAAAACATTTTTACGAACATTCAGAAAGGGGAAGTGATCCTTTGAGGACCCCCCACCGTTTGCGAATGGGTTACCACCTACTTGAAGAAGGTGGTAAAATGCAAATGTTTAGCGACATTCTTACATACCACTGGAAGGGACGCCATAAACATGCCCCTTCATAATACTGAATCGGTATGTGTTCGCAATTCAAAACTGCGATTTGGTAGCATATTACTGAATCGCAATTTGGGAATGATAGGTTCCAAAATGCAATTTTCCAGTAGAAAGTGCCTGATTCTGTCAATTGGGACGTTTGCGACCGGAAAAATGCTTGTTACATTCGAACCCAAGTCTCTGGCTGCAAAAAACTGCACAAAATTGTACTAAATTTTGCAGCCACTACTTTTGTGGGATTTTTGCCCAGTGGTGTAGCGGGGGGAGGGGTGGGGGCGGTACATCACCGGGCGGCATGAGTTTTGGGGGCGGTGGTCTCCATCCCCCCAGCTCTTATTTGCAGCCGCCACAGAGCGGTGAATGCAGGAATCGCCAGCATCTCCCACTTACATGCAGCCGCCCATGGGGTGGCAAACGCATGAGTTTTAGCTGTGCCACTTATTTTGCCAGTGTAATAACATCGAAAATGTCTGTACTCTGGCGATCTATTAAATTGAGAGAATACAACATTGTTAACAAATGTTTGTGAGTGAGCTTCAGGAACAAAACAGGCATAGATGTGCATTGGTTAATGAACACTCTGCGTGCACAATCCAGGTCTTCGCACCTTCGTGGGTGGAGGACAAGCAAAGTCTCCAAGGACAGGGAGACTCCTGGCATCATTACAGACATCGACGCACGTACAGCGACGAGAGCCCGCAGCCGAGGTCCTGGCGACCGCTCACACCCACCAGAGCTCAATTAGTGAGCTGTGGAACCTGAGAGCTGGCCATAATCACTCACCTCCAAGGCAACCTAATCTAATCACCTCCAGGGCTGGAAACACGGCATTATTGCTGACCTCTGCGTAATTAAACGCAATACTTCACATCCATTGACCTCTGCTCTAATCACTCACAAAACATTAGGGAATTCTGGAACAAATCACTGACTGCAGTGTCATAGCAGCCAGCCCTAATCACTTAACACTGTGGAATGGTAACCAGGCCTTAATCACTTGACACCAAAGAATGGCAGCCTGCCCTAAGCACTAATACCATGGCATGGCGGCCGGAGCCTATCACTAAATAGCATGGCAGCCTACCCTCGTAGCTAAGTTCCATGGTATGACAGGCTGTCTTAAACAGTAAACACAGTAACATACAGCCTGTCCTATTGAACAAAGACCGCAGAATAGCAGACTGTCCTAATAACTAAATACCATTTTATGACAGTCTGTCCTAATAAATAAATACTATTGCATGGCAGGCTGTCCTTGTATCCGAACACCGTCGACTGACAGCGTGTCATCATAAGAAGGCGCCTTGGCGTGTCAGCCTGCCCCAGCCCCTGAAAAAAGCATGCCCCAATCACCATTAATTAACCAAAGCACAGCACCCTATAAACATGTGGGGCCTCATTTATGAAAAGTGACGCATGGCTGCGTGAAAACAGCGATGTGCCACTTTTCACTGCGCCCTCCTTGCAACACCAATGATGCGTCATATTTACAGTATGACGCATCATTGCGCAAGGAGTTACAGATACGTCAGTATTTCTGACGTATCTGTATGGCGCAAAAGTGACGCATTGCTGGAGTGTGTCACAAAAGTGACGCAACTCCAGCAATGTATCCTTTCACATGGGGCAAGCCCCATGTGAAAGGGCCTGCGCCAGTCTTACGCCTTCTGTGAGGCAGGCATAATAAATTGATGCATTTGTGCCCTAGAAGTGGTGCAGTGAAATCTCATAGATTTCACTGCGTCACTTCTACGACCCTTTCTTGCGTCAAAACGCCCCCCTTGCATACATTATACCTGGCGCAGGTATAATGTGGCGCAGGGGTTTACAAAGTGACGCATCTACCTAGATGCGTCACTTTGTAAATATGGAGCAACAAGACACATTTTTTACGCTGCCGGTGCGTCACAAAAAGTGACGCACCGGCAGCGCAAAAGTGACGCACGGCCTCATAAATGAGGCCCGTGTTATTTAGCACAGCAGCGTAGGCACAGGTAAACGCGGTTAGGCGGTGAGACGGGGCAGGGGCTGGGCGGGATGGGAGTAGGGGGAAGTTGACAGACAACGGAATAGGTATCATTAAATAAATAAATAACACCTATTCCATCGTCTGTCGGCTTCTCCCCCTGCCGCACCCTGCCCCGCCTCAACCGCGCTTACCTGTGCCGGCTGCTGCTGATTCAGCACCAAGATGCCCCCTTGGAGGTGAACGTGCACTTTACAAATACACATGTTATGTTATGTTATCCTAATAATTAAACAGCATGCCTTTGCAGCCTATCCTAAATAACTATACACTGTGTAATGGCAGCATGTCCTCGTCAGGAGACAGCATCACATTGCAGCTCGCCCCAATCACTAATACCACAGAATCTCTGCATGTCCTAATCACTAAATACCAAGAAATAGGAGGCTGCCATATTAATTAAATGCCAAAGCATACAAGCTTGTCCTGATCACTAGACACCTTGAAGTCGCAGCTTGACCTAATCAATAAATATTATGCCTTGAATATCTTCCCTATTAACTAAATGCCATGGAATAGTAACCTGCCCTAATCGCTAATAGAAAGGTGAGGCAGTCTAGCCAAGTCACTACACACTATAGTCTGGTAATATGGTGTCATGTCTCAGTTGCTGCGGTCACAGTTGCGACCCCTGGCATACCCCTCATGACCCCTGACATTGGCTTTTTGACCATGCCCTCAATGGTGCCAAAAGGCAATGTCAAGAGCATAAGGTAAACAGTGCTGTGATGCGCGCTATTTACTCTCTGCAACCTTGACTTTGATCCAAGGCATTGCACTCTTAGGGCTGCATGTACAAAACACTGCTGGCAAAATAGTGGTTGCAAATTTTAAGCCGTATTTTGGTGACTAGTGTGGAATTTTGCAAACTGACCTATGTACAAAATTCTGAACCGTCCTGGGTCACAATCCAACCCACCTCACCAGTAATTAAGAACAGGTTGAAAATTGCAAGACACCACGATTGGTGGCCTGCAGCTGCAGCAGACCACCATGTCAGTGATCATTATATATATATATATATATATATATATATATATATATATATATATATATATATATATATATATATATATATATAGTGGAGCAAATTGCGCAAGCGCTTCGGGAGGGCCGACACGCCAGCCTACTTAAGGTTACTATTTTATTTCACTTCACAGGACTACGTTGACCAAGAGTCCCGGTGTTGCCAGACTCCACCCACTCAGGGAGGACGACGCCAGCTGTTCAAACTAAAACGCGTTTGACCAGCGTGAAGAGAACGTGGTGTTGAACTGCGCATAGTCCATGAGGAAGGGGGCGTTTGTGGCCCCGAAACGCGTCGGACCCAATTTTAATTGAAGGGAACCTGTGAACATTGCAGAGGAGCCAAATACAGACCGGAGGGTCGGATGAAGCGGTGAGCCCTCCCGAAGCGCTTGCGCAATTTGCTCTACTATATTCAGGCGGCCAGCCTTGATCGTGGAAGGAGCTCCACTCTGATGGCGGAACATGTATCCTGTCCTAAGAGACTGAGGCGAGACCGAGCACACTCGCCTGTCAGCGCAACATCCATTAGAATAAAATGTGATGCCTGCAGCTTCCCTCCCATCCTACTTAAGGATTTTAAATGACAGTAATAAAAGTACAGACACGCCAGCCTACTTAAGGTTACTATTTTATTTCACTTCACAGGACTACGTTGACCAAGAGTCCCGGTGTTGCCAGACTCCACCCACTCAGGGAGGACGACGCCAACTGTTCAAACTAAAACGCGTTTGACCAGCGTGAAGAGAACATGGTGTTGAACTGCTCATAGTCCATGAGGAAGGGGCGTTTGTGGCCCCGAAACGCGTCGGACCCAATTTTAATTCAAGGGAACCTGTGAACATTGCAGAGGAGCCAAATACAGAGCGGAGGGTCGGATGAAGCGGTGAGCCCTCGCGAAGCGCTTGCGCAATTTGCTCTACTATATATATATATATATATATATATATATATTCAGCTCCAACTCCCACCAAAAGCAGGCTTTGCCGAACTCCCAAGGCGGGTGCCTTAAACTGTGAGGATGGGACTCACACGAAATATCAGCTCCGACGCTTGCAAGCAATGATGCAGGCTAAGGCACTCGTGGGGACTAGTAATCTTTTAATTCATAGCAGACGTGTTTCAGCAATTAGCTTTCCTCAGTGCTGTATTTAAAAGATATGACAATGTCCAAATGCACAGCACGTCTTTTTAAAAGCTCACAGTATCTCGTGATTGGCACTTTCAAATGGTGGAAACAAAGGAAGGACTCTGATGAAATGCTCCTCCCTGGGCTGCCCGCTTTAGCAAAATGATATCCCAATGTCAATCAAACGACAGTAGCCATATCGACTTGATTACATGGTAAATGTTGTTATGCATAAAGTCACACTTATTGCTAGCTCGGCAAGCCTGCTGTTATTCAATGCATTTATGATGTTTTTACCACCATAGCGCCGTGCATTCAGTCCCCTCACCAAGCCCCAGTTTGGAACACAGGATTAATCCGGTGGCGGCAGTAAAATTACTATTCGCCATGAACTTGAATAGTTCATGACCTTTCTGGATCGGTTAAATCCTTTTGAGGTGGTTCAGGCTCCTGCTATACATTTAGCTCCAACTTCCACCAAAAGCAGGCTTTGCCGAACTCCCAAGGCGGATGCCTTAAGCTGTGAGGATGGGACTCACACAAAATATCAGCTCCGACGCTTGCCAGCAATGAGTCCGTGCTAGCAATAAGTGTGACTTTATGCATAACTACATTTGCCATGTAATCAAGTCGATATGGCTACGGTCGTTTGATTGACATTGGGATATCGTTTTGCTAAAGCGGGCAGCCCAGGGAGGAGCATTTCATCAGAGTACTTCCTTTGTTGCCACCATTTGAAAGTGCCAATCACGAGAGACTGTGAGCGTTTAAAAAGATGTGTCGTGCATTTGGACATTGTCATATCTTTTAAATAAAGCACTCAGGAAAGCTAATTGCTGAAATACGTCAGCTTTGAATTAAAAGATTACTATCCCCACGAGTGCCTTAGCCTGCATCATTGCTTGCAAGCGTCGGAGCGGGGACATTGGCAATTGGCAATCCCTTTAATACTTTTTTTGCATGCGAATGGCGGCGGCGACCCACTTGGGTTTTACCGAACCACCAGTCCCAGAGAGCATTGCTTCAGGTTTTACACCTGTTCATAATTACTGAGGGTATTTACTGGTGCCTGCAGCTTGCCGTCATGTCACATATGCTGCCACTGAAGAGGGCGTTGACCCGAAACGCGTCTGGCAGGAAAGGGACTCTGTTCGCGGCTCGCGCCCTTGCGATGGCATTAATCCCTACCTGTAAGTGCATCCTACCTAGGGGCAACTCTTTCTTTCCATTTGTTGGCGGCCTGCCCGGTCGCGGGGTTGCACTACCGCTAACAACTGCGGGTCCACAGCTGCCTTACTTGGGTAGCTTTCTGTGGTACAGCAGGTGCCTTTACTTGCGGGGACATTGGCAATCCCTTTAATACATTTTTTGCATGCGAATGGCGGCGGCGACCCACTTGGGTTTTACCGAACCACCAGTCCCAGAGAGCATTGCTTCAGGTTTTACACCTGTGCATAATTACTGAGGGTATTTACTGGTGCCTGCAGCTTGCCGTCATGTCACATGTGCTGCCACTGAATAGGGCGTTGGCCCGAAACGCGTCTGGCAGGAAAGGGACTCTTTTTGCGGCTCGCGCCCTTGCGATAGCATTAATCCCTACCTGTAAGTGCATCCCACCTAGGGGCAACTCTTTCTTTCTGTTTGTTGGCGGCCTGCCCGGTCGCGGGGTTGCACTACCGCTAACAACTGTGGGTCCACAGCTGCCTTACTTGGATAGCTTTCTGTGGTACAGGAGGTGCCTTTTCTTGCGGGGTGCTTGCGGGGACATTGGCAATCCCTTTAATACTTTTTTTGCATGCGAATGGCGGCGGCGACCCACTTGGGTTTTACCGAACCACCAGTCCCAGAGAGCATTGCTTCAGGTTTTACACCAATGCATAATTACTGAGGGTATTTACTGGTGCCTGCAGCTTGCCGTCATGTCACATGTGCTGCCACTGAAGAGGGCGTTGGCCCAAAACGCATCTGGCGGGAAAGGGACTCTGTTCGCGGCTCGCGCCCTTGCGATGGCATTAATCCCTACCTGTAAGTGTATCCCACCTAGGGGCAACTCTTTCTTTCCATTTGTTGGCGGCCTGCCCGGTCGCGGGGTTGCACTACCTCTAACAACTGTGGGTCCACAGCTGCCTTACTTGGGTAGCTTTCTGTGGTACAGGAGGTGCCTTTACTTGCGGGGTGCTTGCGGGGACATTGGCAATCCCTTTAATACTTTTTTTGCACGCGAATGGCGGCGGCGACCCACTTGGGTTTTACCGAACCACCAGTCCCAGAGAGCATTGCTTCAGGTTTTACACCTGTGCATAATTACTGAGGGTATTTACTGGTGCCTGCAACTTGCCGTCATGTCACATGTGCTGCCACTGAAGAGGGCGTTGGCCCGAAACGCGTCTGGCAGGAAAGGGACTCTGTTCGCGGCTCGCGCCCTTGCGATGGCATTAATCCCTACCTGTAAGTGCATCCCACCTAGGGGCAACTCTTTCTTTCCATTTGTTGGCGGCCTGCCCAGTCGCGGGGTTGCACTACCGCTAACAACTGCGGGTCCACAGCTGCCTTACTTGGGTAGCTTTCTGTGGTACAGGAGGTGCCTTTACTTGCGGGGTGCTTGCGGGGACATTGGCAATCCCTTTAATACTGTTTTTTGCATGCGAATGGCGGCGGCGACCCACTTGGGTTTTACCGAACCACCAGTCCCAGAGAGCATTGCTTCAGGTTTTATACCTGTGCATAATTACTGAGGGTATTTACTGGTGCCTGCAGCTTGCCGTCATGTCACATGTGCTGCCACTGAAGAGGGCGTTGGCCCGAAACGCGTCTGGCAGGAAAGGGACTCTGTTCGCGGCTCGCGCCCTTGCGATGGCATTAATCCCTACCTGTAAGTGTATCCCACCTAGGGGCAACTCTTTCTTTCCATTTGTTGGCGGCCTGCCCGGTCGTGGGGTTGCACTACCGCTAACAACTGCGGGTCCACAGCTGCCTTACTTGGGTAGCTTTCTGTGGTACAGGAGGTGCCTTTACTTGCGGGGTGCTTGCGGGGACATTGGCAATCCCTTTAATACTTTTTTTGCATGCGAATTGCGGCGGCGACCCACTTGGGTTTTACCGAACCACCAGTCCCAGAGAGCATTGCTTCAGGTTTTACACCTATGCATAATTACTGAGGGTATTTACTGGTGCCTGCAGCTTGCCGTCATGTCACATGAGCTGCCACTGAAGAGGGCGTTGGCCCAAAACGCATCTGGCGGGAAAGGGACTCTGTTCGCGGCTCGCGCCCTTGCGATGGCATTAATCCCTACCTGTAAGTGTATCCCACCTAGGGGCAACTCTTTCTTTCCATTTGTTGGCGGCCTGCCCGGTCGCGGGGTTGCACTACTGCTAACAACTGTGGGTCCACAGCTGCCTTACTTGGGTATCTTTCTGTGGTACAGGAGGTGCCTTTACTTGCGGGGTGCTTGCGGGGACATTGGCAATCCCTTTAATACTTTTTTTGCACGCGAATGGCGGCGGCGACCCACTTGGGTTTTACCGAACCACCAGTCCCAGAGAGCATTGCTTCAGGTTTTACACCTGTGCATAATTACTGAGGGTATTTACTGGTGCCTGCAACTTGCCGTCATGTCACATGTGCTGCCACTGAAGAGGGCGTTGGCCCGAAATGCGTCTGGCAGGAAAGGGACTCTGTTTGCGGCTCGCGCCCTTGCGATGGCATTAATCCCTACCTGTAAGTGCATCCCACTTAGGGGCAACTCTTTCTTTCCATTTGTTGGCGGCCTGCCCGGTCGCGGGGTTGCACTACCGCTAACAACTGCGGGTCCACAGCTGCCTTACTTGGGTAGCTTTCTGTGGTAAGGAGGTGCCTTTACTTGCGGGGTGCTTGCGGGGACATTGGCAATCCCTTTAATACTGTGTTTTGCATGCGAATGGCGGCGGCGACCCACTTGGGTTTTACCGAACCACCAGTCCCAGAGAGCATTGCTTCAGGTTTTACACCTGTTCATAATTACTGAGGGTATTTACTGGTGCCTGCAGCTTGCCGTCATGTCACATATGATGCCACTGAAGAGGGCGTTGACCCGAAACGCGTCTGGCAGGAAAGGGACTCTGTTCGCGGCTCGCGCCCTTGCGATGGCATTAATCCCTACCTGTAAGTGCATCCTACCTAGGGGCAACTCTTTCTTTCCATTTGTTGGCGGCCTGCCCGGTCGCGGGGTTGCACTACCGCTAACAACTGCGGGTCCACAGCTGCCTTACTTGGGTAGCTTTCTGTGGTACAGCAGGTGCCTTTACTTGCGGGGTGCTTGCGGGGACATTGGCAATCCCTTTAATACATTTTTTGCATGCGAATGGCGGCGGCGACCCACTTGGGTTTTACCGAACCACCAGTCCCAGAGAGCATTGCTTCAGGTTTTACACCTATGCATAATTACTGAGGGTATTTACTGGTGCCTGCAGCTTGCCGTCATGTCACATGTGCTGCCACTGAAGAGGGCGTTGGCCCAAAACGCATCTGGCGGGAAAGGGACTCTGTTCGCTGCTCGCGCCCTTGCGATGGCATTAATCCCTACCTGTAAGTGTACCCCACCTAGGGGCAACTCTTTCTTTCCATTTGTTGGCGGCCTGCCCGGTCGCGGGGTTGCACTACCGCTAACATCTGTGGGTCCACAGCTGCCTTACTTGGGTAGCTTTCTGTGGTACAGGAGGTGCCTTTACTTGCGGGGTGCTTGCGGGGACATTGGCAATCCCTTTAATACTTTTTTTGCACGCGAATGGCGGCGGCGACCCACTTGGGTTTTACCGAACCACCAGTCCCAGAGAGCATTGCTTCAGGTTTTACACCTATGCATAATTACTGAGGGTATTTACTGGTGCCTGCAGCTTGCCGTCATGTCACATGAGCTGCCACTGAAGAGGGCGTTGGCCCAAAACGCATCTGGCGGGAAAGGGACTCTGTTCGCGGCTCGCGCCCTTGCGATGGCATTAATCCCTACCTGTAAGTGTATCCCACCTAGGGGCAACTCTTTCTTTCCATTTGTTGGCGGCCTGCCCGGTCGCGGGGTTGCACTACCGCTAACAACTGTGGGTCCACAGCTGCCTTACTTGGGTATCTTTCTGTGGTACAGGAGGTGCCTTTACTTGCGGGGTGCTTGCGGGGACATTGGCAATCCCTTTAATACTTTTTTTGCACGCGAATGGCGGCGGCGACCCACTTGGGTTTTACCGAACCACCAGTCCCAGAGAGCATTGCTTCAGGTTTTACACCTGTGCATAATTACTGAGGGTATTTACTGGTGCCTGCAACTTGCCGTCATGTCACATGTGCTGCCACTGAAGAGGGCGTTGGCCCGAAATGCGTCTGGCAGGAAAGGGACTCTGTTTGCGGCTCGCGCCCTTGCGATGGCATTAATCCCTACCTGTAAGTGCATCCCACTTAGGGGCAACTCTTTCTTTCCATTTGTTGGCGGCCTGCCCGGTCGCGGGGTTGCACTACCGCTAACAACTGCGGGTCCACAGCTGCCTTACTTGGGTAGCTTTCTGTGGTAAGGAGGTGCCTTTACTTGCGGGGTGCTTGCGGGGACATTGGCAATCCCTTTAATACTGTGTTTTGCATGCGAATGGCGGCGGCGACCCACTTGGGTTTTACCGAACCACCAGTCCCAGAGAGCATTGCTTCAGGTTTTACACCTGTTCATAATTACTGAGGGTATTTACTGGTGCCTGCAGCTTGCCGTCATGTCACATATGCTGCCACTGAAGAGGGCGTTGACCCGAAACGCGTCTGGCAGGAAAGGGACTCTGTTCGCGGCTCGCGCCCTTGCGATGGCATTAATCCCTACCTGTAAGTGCATCCTACCTAGGGGCAACTCTTTCTTTCCATTTGTTGGCGGCCTGCCCGGTCGCGGGGTTGCACTACCGCTAACAACTGCGGGTCCAAAGCTGCCTTACTTGGGTAGCTTTCTGTGGTACAGCAGGTGCCTTTACTTGCGGGGTGCTTGCGGGGACATTGGCAATCCCTTTAATACATTTTTTGCATGCGAATGGCGGTGGCGACCCACTTGGGTTTTACCGAACCACCAGTCCCAGAGAGCATTGCTTCAGGTTTTACACCTATGCATAATTACTGAGGGTATTTACTGGTGCCTGCAGCTTGCCGTCATGTCACATGTGCTGCCACTGAAGAGGGCGTTGGCCCAAAACGCATCTGGCGGGAAAGGGACTCTGTTCGCGGCTCGCGCCCTTGCGATGGCATTAATCCCTACCTGTAAGTGTATCCCACCTAGGGGCAACTCTTTCTTTCCATTTGTTGGCGGCCTGCCCGGTCGCGGGGTTGCACTACCGCTAACATCTGTGGGTCCACAGCTGCCTTACTTGGGTAGCTTTCTGTGGTACAGGAGGTGCCTTTACTTGCGGGGTGCTTGCGGGGACATTGGCAATCCCTTTAATACTTTTTTTGCACGCGAATGGCGGCGGCGACCCACTTGGGTTTTACCGAACCACCAGTCCCAGAGAGCATTGCTTCAGGTTTTACACCTGTGCATAATTACTGAGGGTATTTACTGGTGCCTGCAACTTGCCGTCATGTCACATGTGCTGCCACTGAAGAGGGCGTTGGCCCGAAACGCGTCTGGCAGGAAATGGACTCTGTTCGCGGCTCGCGCCCTTGCGATGGCATTAATCCCTACCTGTAAGTGCATCCCACCTAGGGGCAACTCTTTCTTTCCATTTGTTGGCGGCCTGCCCAGTCGCGGGGTTGCACTACCGCTAACAACTGCGGGTCCACAGCTGCCTTACTTGGGTAGCTTTCTGTGGTACAGGAGGTGCCTTTACTTGCGGGGTGCTTGCGGGGACATTGGCAATCCCTTTAATACTGTTTTTTGCATGCGAATGGCGGCGGCGACCCACTTGGGTTTTACCGAACCACCAGTCCCAGAGAGCATTGCTTCAGGTTTTATACCTGTGCATAATTACTGAGGGTATTTACTGGTGCCTGCAGCTTGCCGTCATGTCACATGTGCTGCCACTGAAGAGGGCGTTGGCCCGAAACGCGTCTGGCAGGAAAGGGACTCTGTTCGCGGCTCGCGCCCTTGCGATGGCATTAATCCCTACCTGTAAGTGTATCCCACCTAGGGGCAACTCTTTCTTTCCATTTGTTGGCGGCCTGCCCGGTCGTGGGGTTGCACTACCGCTAACAACTGCGGGTCCACAGCTGCCTTACTTGGGTAGCTTTCTGTGGTACAGGAGGTGCCTTTACTTGCGGGGTGCTTGCGGGGACATTGGCAATCCCTTTAATACTTTTTTTGCATGCGAATTGCGGCGGCGACCCACTTGGGTTTTACCGAACCACCAGTCCCAGAGAGCATTGCTTCAGGTTTTACACCTATGCATAATTACTGAGGGTATTTACTGGTGCCTGCAGCTTGCCATCATGTCACATGAGCTGCCACTGAAGAGGGCGTTGGCCCAAAACGCATCTGGCGGGAAAGGGACTCTGTTCGCGGCTCGCGCCCTTGCGATGGCATTAATCCCTACCTGTAAGTGTATCCCACCTAGGGGCAACTCTTTCTTTCCATTTGTTGGCGGCCTGCCCGGTCGCGGGGTTGCACTACCGCTAACAACTGTGGGTCCACAGCTGCCTTACTTGGGTATCTTTCTGTGGTACAGGAGGTGCCTTTACTTGCGGGGTGCTTGCGGGGACATTGGCAATCCCTTTAATACTTTTTTTGCACGCGAATGGCGGCGGCGACCCACTTGGGTTTTACGGAACCACCAGTCCCAGAGAGCATTGCTTCAGGTTTTACACCTGTGCATAATTACTGAGGGTATTTACTGGTGCCTGCAACTTGCCGTCATGTCACATGTGCTGCCACTGAAGAGGGCGTTGGCCCGAAATGCGTCTGGCAGGAAAGGGACTCTGTTTGCGGCTCGCGCCCTTGCGATGGCATTAATCCCTACCTGTAAGTGCATCCCACTTAGGGGCAACTCTTTCTTTCCATTTGTTGGCGGCCTGCCCGGTCGCGGGGTTGCACTACCGCTAACAACTGTGGGTCCACAGCTGCCTTACTTGGATAGCTTTCTGTGGTACAGGAGGTGCCTTTTCTTGCGGGGTGCTTGTGGGGACATTGGCAATCCCTTTAATACTTTTTTTGCATGCGAATGGCGGCGGCGACCCACTTGGGTTTTACCGAACCACCAGTCCCAGAGAGCATTGCTTCAGGTTTTACACCTATGCATAATTACTGAGGGTATTTACTGGTGCCTGCAGCTTGCCGTCATGTCACATGTGCTGCCACTGAAGAGGGCGTTGGCCCAAAACGCATCTGGCGGGAAAGGGACTCTGTTCGCGGCTCGCGCCCTTGCGATGGCATTAATCCCTACCTGTAAGTGTATCCCACCTAGGGGCAACTCTTTCTTTCCATTTGTTGGCGGCCTGCCCGGTCGCGGGGTTGCACTACCGCTAACATCTGTGGGTCCACAGCTGCCTTACTTGGGTAGCTTTCTGTGGTACAGGAGGTGCCTTTACTTGCGGGGTGCTTGCGGGGACATTGGCAATCCCTTTAATACTTTTTTTGCACGCGAATGGCGGCGGCGACCCACTTGGGTTTTACCGAACCACCAGTCCCAGAGAGCATTGCTTCAGGTTTTACACCTGTGCATAATTACTGAGGGTATTTACTGGTGCCTGCAACTTGCCGTCATGTCACATGTGCTGCCACTGAAGAGGGCGTTGGCCCGAAACGCGTCTGGCAGGAAAGGGACTCTGTTCGCGGCTCGCGCCCTTGCGATGGCATTAATCCCTACCTGTAAGTGCATCCCACCTAGGGGCAACTCTTTCTTTCCATTTGTTGGCGGCCTGCCCAGTCGCGGGGTTGCACTACCGCTAACAACTGCGGGTCCACAGCTGCCTTACTTGGGTAGCTTTCTGTGGTACAGGAGGTGCCTTTACTTGCGGGGTGCTTGCGGGGACATTGGCAATCCCTTTAATACTGTTTTTTGCATGCGAATGGCGGCGGCGACCCACTTGGGTTTTACCGAACCACCAGTCCCAGAGAGCATTGCTTCAGGTTTTATACCTGTGCATAATTACTGAGGGTATTTACTGGTGCCTGCAGCTTGCCGTCATGTCACATGTGCTGCCACTGAAGAGGGCGTTGGCCCGAAACGCGTCTGGCAGGAAAGGGACTCTGTTCGCGGCTCGCGCCCTTGCGATGGCATTAATCCCTACCTGTAAGTGTATCCCACCTAGGGGCAACTCTTTCTTTCCATTTGTTGGCGGCCTGCCCGGTCGTGGGGTTGCACTACCGCTAACAACTGCGGGTCCACAGCTGCCTTACTTGGGTAGCTTTCTGTGGTACAGGAGGTGCCTTTACTTGCGGGGTGCTTGCGGGGACATTGGCAATCCCTTTAATACTTTTTTTGCATGCGAATTGCGGCGGCGACCCACTTGGGTTTTACCGAACCACCAGTCCCAGAGAGCATTGCTTCAGGTTTTACACCTATGCATAATTACTGAGGGTATTTACTGGTGCCTGCAGCTTGCCATCATGTCACATGAGCTGCCACTGAAGAGGGCGTTGGCCCAAAACGCATCTGGCGGGAAAGGGACTCTGTTCGCGGCTCGCGCCCTTGCGATGGCATTAATCCCTACCTGTAAGTGTATCCCACCTAGGGGCAACTCTTTCTTTCCATTTGTTGGCGGCCTGCCCGGTCGCGGGGTTGCACTACCGCTAACAACTGTGGGTCCACAGCTGCCTTACTTGGGTATCTTTCTGTGGTACAGGAGGTGCCTTTACTTGCGGGGTGCTTGCGGGGACATTGGCAATCCCTTTAATACGTTTTTTGCACGCGAATGGCGGCGGCGACCCACTTGGGTTTTACCGAACCACCAGACCCAGAGAGCATTGCTTCAGGTTTTACACCTGTGCATAATTACTGAGGGTATTTACTGGTGCCTGCAACTTGCCGTCATGTCACATGTGCTGCCACTGAAGAGGGCGTTGGCCCGAAATGCGTCTGGCAGGAAAGGGACTCTGTTTGCGGCTCGCGCCCTTGCGATGGCATTAATCCCTACCTGTAAGTGCATCCCACTTAGGGGCAACTCTTTCTTTCCATTTGTTGGCGGCCTGCCCGGTCGCGGGGTTGCACTACCGCTAACAACTGTGGGTCCACAGCTGCCTTACTTGGGTATCTTTCTGTGGTACAGGAGGTGCCTTTACTTGCGGGGTGCTTGCGGGGACATTGGCAATCCCTTTAATACTTTTTTTGCACGCGAATGGCGGCGGCGACCCACTTGGGTTTTACTGAACCACCAGTCCCAGAGAGCATTGCTTCAGGTTTTACACCTGTGCATAATTACTGAGGGTATTTACTGGTGCCTGCAGCTTGCCGTCATGTCACATGTGCTGCCACTGAAGAGGGCGTTGGCCCGAAACGCGTCTGGCAGGAAAGGGACTCTGTTCGCGGCTCGCGCCCTTGCAATGGCATTAATCCCTACCTGTAAGTGCATCCCACCTAGGGGCAACTCTTTCTTTTCATATATATATATATATATATATATATATATATATATATATATATATATATATACACAAACATAAACTAAAATTGTGGCACTCTATCAGGCAAAGACACAGTGATGTTTGGCAAAAGGGACACCTACCTCCACATAAATAATCATTCCCTGCAACACAGGCACCATTGCAATATGGCACACGGTGTTTAGTTCGGTGATAGGCAGCAAATTTTAGCATCATCACTAGAGAAAACACGGGTGTGCGCTGTATTGTTGCAATTTGGCGCATCACAGCAGAAGAAAAAAAAGGCTCTGGCCTGGATTACATCTTCCCTAGATAAAAGGCATCAGATTGTAACACTGGGTAGTTACAAATCGGGAGAAAAGTGGCTGTCATCAGGGGTCCCCCAGGACTCATCCCTGAGCCCTACCCTATTAAATCTTTACATGACACCACTTCTCTCTCTGAAAGCTACTTTCTATATTGAATCGATTACATAAGCTGATGACACCCTGCTGATCCTCACCCTGGTCAAAAACTCCACAGCGGTGGAAGAGAAGTGCCACCACTGTCTCACTGCATTAATGAACTGGATAAAACTAAATCACCTTATATGTAATAGCTCCAAAACAGAAATTATGCTGTTTGGAAAGTCCAATGTATTTGGACCTACCCAATGGTGGCCCTCTGACTCTAATGCCCCACCCACAACAGTCAATAAAGCAAAAAATGTAGGAACAACATTCAACCCCACTCTATCTTTTCACAAACAGGGCACTTACCATCGCAGGCATGTGTTATCAAACCATAAAAACCCTACGAAAATGTTTTCACCTTCTCCCGCTGCCCGCCAGGAAGACGGTTGCACTGGCCCTAATTTCATCTTGTTTGGACTACTGCAATAGTCTTTATGTAGGAACAAAAAAGACGGTTGTAAAAAGACTGCAGGTGGTCCAGAATTCTGCGGCAAGATTGTTACTCAAGCTCCCCAGGGACTCTCCCTCAGCTGCAGCACTCAAAGCACTTCACTGGCTACCAGTTCACAAAAGGATTCTCTTTAAAATCTTGACCATTACTTACAAAGCCATAAGCGAACTGGACCAGAATATCTAAGTTCCAAAATCAAGCCCTACAACACCAAACGTACTTTGCGGTCCACATCAGAGATCCTGCAAACTTTCCCCAATTTCAAATTGAAAACCTGGGGTGGGAAGACTATGGCTGTGCTGGGGACAAAAGAACTGGAACGCCCTACCCACTCAGCTGAGGCACACACATACGGAACTCACCTTTAGGAAGCTCCTCAAAACATGGATCTTTGCTACCCCAGACCACCTAGCGCTATGTCTAATTTAAAAGTTTCTTTCTCGATCACCCCTTCCTCTGTTAGACATCGCCAGATGCCCCTTTTCTGTCCGCTAAGTGCCAAGATGCTCTTTGGAGTGAACGTCGTGCTATCAAAAACTCTTTCATTCATTCATTCATTCATCACTGCATTTGGAAATGGCGGAGCGCGTCGCTGCAAAATTTGCCGCAGCTCTGCACTCCGACATTCCCATGTAAATATGCCCCCAACTATTTTTATAGATCCACAAAAGGGAAGGGATTCCAACTAGGCCCTTTCCCTCTTGTGTATGCCTTACCACCTCATGTTGGGAGTCAGTAACATTTTCAATGTTTTGAGATCCGATTTCAGTTGCAAAACAATTATACATACCATAATTATTGACTATTTCGAATAGGCGTCCAAAACACCCTTTTTGTTATGCCGTTCTAAATTCATTTTGTGATTCAGTAACCTGTGACCGAATTACATAATGGGGTTAGAACATGGCAAAAAGCATTTTTGCAGGCAAATCGAAGCTTTTGGGACCACAAAAATATGTTGTACATCTGGCCCTCAGTACTGTAACACAAATAGATAAACCTGTACGAAGCACACTCTCCTCAATAAGATAAAAAAAAATGAATAAAAAATACACATTTTTAACCAAAAAGTTGCTGATTTTCGTTATTGTCAACACATGGAAATGGTGCGTTTGAATATAAATCTCACCTCTGCTTCAAATGTATCATGTATTAACAATGCTAAGGAATAATTTAAGTCAGTAATATAGATCACATTCAATACGTGGCCTACATGAAGCAATACAGATGAACATTGCTGTTTCATTTTTTAAATCATTTTCTTCCTCTTTCTGCAATTTACTGGTACATTTTATGCTTGAAATATACACTAGGGAAACGACTAAATCATGACAGTTTGTGGTATAAAGAATATTGCTTCCCAGTGTTGTTTTGTGCTTATTGTGGCACTGTATGTTCTCCTCTTTCAACAAACAAATAATTTTTGATGCAATAAAAATTGAGAAAAGTATAATGTTTCTATCATGTCAGCACCATATTTTGAATGCAGGTGGTGTATATAAATGGACATTTATCTGTGTTAGTAACTGTTGTGTTATATACTTATGCACGTATGGGACTCAACTCGAGCAGTGTCAAATATTGTGATGTCATCAGGATTAAGGTAATCTCACAGTACTTCCTGGGAAGATTCAGTGTCAAATATCACGATGTCACTTCCTGTAATGCCATTGAGTCAAAGGGTGGTTATGATGTGTCACTTCCTCTACCCATGACATTCAGATAAATCTGGTATTTGTCAAACTCTATTGGAATGCAGCCTGTAGAAATCTTAATACTATGTTGTTATGGCCTGCAGTTCATAAGTAGCCCATGGGTATTGTGGCCCAATCAATAAGGACCGAAGTTGTTACCTCAATTTATTTACACCAGGCTATGCAACACAACATTTTATTTTGAAAATAAAGTATACTGCGCTACAAGATCTAAGCTTCGCTCAAATAGAGCAGATAGTGCTAGTTCAGTGAAAGTCTGGAGCTTCTGGTTTCAGACGCTCCTAAAAGGAATTATGGTACCACTTCCAAATTGTTCTTAGATACAGTACTATCTGGAGCTACTGAGCAGCATAGCCAATGAGGCCTAGCTGGACAGCCTATTAGAAAATTCCTACCTGTCCCATTCTGAAGAAAGGAGGTATTGGCTATTCCCTTACCCTTTTGGTCCTGCAATACTAGACCACACCTTCTCAAAGCACCTTCACTTCAGAACGAAAGAAACACAACAGTTGAAATGCTTGCTCTTCAATGCAAGGACTATGAACAGAAATTGCTTCAACATATTTGATCTACTCTCAGAAATCCTATTAGACCTCTCCTTCATCTTAGAACTGTGGCTCAGTGAAGACTTAACTCCCATGTTCCACTAAGTCACCCCACCCAAAGTTGGCATTATCAACAAAAATTGTACTGGCAAAATTGGAAGAGGCTTGGCAGTCATCACTTGTAAATCCCTAAAAATTACACACATGGAAAACTGACTCACTGCAACTTCTCGCTCGTAAGATATCACCCCACTCTAACTCTTGCTTGTTCCTTCCTCTTAATACATCAACCACCACTTATCAATAGAAACTTTAAAGATGACTTACTAGACATAGTAACCAAGACTCTTCTGGACCACCCTGACTTATACATCCCAGGAGACTTCAACATTGAGGGCCTGGTTACGATGTCAGTCGGAGAGGCTCCAACTGACAGTCGGATTCTCCTAGACCATGTTGGAACCCTTCTGACCGACTCAGTGGGAAACAATACAGACCGTCTGATCAAGATGCTTACGGTCGGAAGGTAAACTGTTTGGTCATTCTGAATAGCTTCCAACCGGCACACGGAGAATCTGATTCACTCTGTGCCGATTCATACAGCTCTACGGACAGCCTTCCCGACCGACCTATTGAGATGTCAGATTCTGACATTGTTTACGACTTGGTCTGTTCCACATGAAAAGGCTGTTGGAAACAGACTTTGGGGAGCACTAGCAGGCCCCCCTTCATCCTGAGTCCTCTGGTTTAGGGTCGAGGGGGTACCCAGGACCCCCCATAAAACCATGCACAGTGTGACAGGCACTATGGGGTACCCGCGACACGGTGCAAGGTTTTCTGCAGACATCCATTTCCCCCATAGGAGCCTGTGTTGTTGGTCGGAACACAGGCTCCCATTGAAGTCAATGGGAGTCTTTCCGAACAGTGATTGGAAGCAGCAAAGTCAGTCAGGAAGAACCACCGACCACGAGTCGGCCAGAACGGAATCTGATAAGGAGCTGGGCGGTTTAGTTTCCGACCGACATCGTAATGAGGGTGTTTATTGATTTTGCTTATAACTTTAGCGCATCTCACAAAACTTTCCAAAATAGAAGCTCATCCACCTCAGCTCATCCGTTGAATGATTTGGAGTGATCCATCAAGCGGTTGCTGAGAAAAAGGGGGTGCCCAAAATGCAATTTCCCCAAGCAATTTCAATATGGGTTATTGAAGATCTCTACAAACCAACTGTTAAATGGAATTACATCTCATTTTGAAGAAAGCTAGATCTATACCCAGAAACTGTGCTTTTTGAGATTTGGTGTAAATTTGTTCAGTGCATTCTAAGAACTGTATGGTTCAATATGTATCACTATCTGGCCAGTTGGGTTTGCTGGTCTTTAAATAACAGAGCAATCTCATTGCCCAAGAGGACCTCTTTTCCCGCCTGCAGTCTTGCTCCAGTGAGAGTGAGAAGCTCCAACAAATCCCCCAGGAGCTTGCCCTTTGATTGTCTGGCAGCAATATGAGGGGAAATGTTGCTGTCATGATTTTAGGACACAAGGACTTGGTGCCAGGCCCAGATTTTCTTTTTTAAAGGAGGTATTAGGGGGCAAAGTACTAGTAAATGTCTTTTTTTTTGTTGAGTTGCCACAATTCCCTGGAGCACTTTATATAGAGACAGTGGTACTACCAGCTCCTCCAAGTGTTCCACAGGAGCACAGGGGCCCGCTGGTTCCTTTGAGAGTCCTGCCAGATCGAAATCCCCCACTCAAAATGGGGAAATGAGTGTGGTGGTTTGGTCACATATGGGTGATTGGCCCTGTGGCTAACCCACATCACCCACAGTCAAAGGCCATATGCGACGAGGGGAGGCCACTCGTGTGGGGTTGGGTACAGGGCTTGAAGGCAGGGGGTTGACACAGTACGTATGCTAACAAAATATTACCTTTGAAATTCCCTGAAAAAACACCAAGGTTTAAGTGATGTTACAGTTAGGTGAAAATGTCAGTTTAAATGTAACATTTTAAACTAAAAATAAACACTGACATTCAAGAGTAATGGTTATTTTTAGTAACTATAACTTGCACCCTCCCCATGCACCTCTTACGACCTTGCATGTCTCATCGCTCATGAAATGTTCTATGACTTCATTGATTACATCACTGATGACATCTGAATCATCACCATTGATGACAACATCATGCATGGAAAGGGTGCAAGTTATAGTCACTTGAAATAACTGGAACATATATATATATATATATATATATATATATATATATATATATATATATATATATATATATATATATATATATATATATATATATATATATATATATATATATTTTATGATTAACTATTTTAATAACCTTTTTTAATGTTAAAATGTATATGATACTTTAATACTAAAAAGTGCATTAGTTTAAAGTAATGTCATGCATAACCTTTTGTCATTTTTAGTACATGATTGATACATATTAACATGTTAGCTTAGGTTGAATACATTGCTTAAGAAATAAAAAAAAATGTTAATTTAATTTAATATATTTAAATGAATAAAAAAATTATTCAAAATTAAGTTTTCCAATACTTTACCAAAGGGAAATCTCCACTTAGGTTGCAGTGATCTCACTATGGCAAAGTATAAAGAAATGTAAAAAAAGAAATCAACTTGAAAGAAATAGTAAAAATACTATTAATATTTATGTTAAATATTAATGAAAATATTTGTATATATTTATTTTGAATGTAGAATAAATTAAACATAACTGCTACATCACTATTAATTATTTCATTATTTTGGATTTATTATATTAAATTAATTTAAAATAAACGTCATAAGTTTAAATATAAAGATTTCTACCTAAAGTACAAATATATTTTTTGTTATGCATTAAAACATATTACAAGGGATATATAGAGTTAATTATAATTAATTCAGTTTTATTAAAAAAATATTACGGCTATATTAATTTATAATTGAAAAACGGTATTAAAATGTTTTAAATAAATTAACAATTATGTTTTGTGTTTGGATAATTGTTTAAACATTAAATTAAATGTAAGTATAATTTTAAACAGTTTAAATATTTCAATTTAAATTAACATTATTTCCTATATGGCTGTATCTTTAATTCCTTACCTCAATTGTTTTCTATTGGAGTATGCTCCACTACTAGTGCTAGGCCATGTGTTTTGTTGAACATGCTCTACCTCTGAGCTGGAGTGCATTAGCTACTCTTTTGCATCCTTTTTTGGTGTAGTAACTTAGGCAATTTGCTTATAGCAATGGGCTACTTTATTGTATGTGGGTGTCTGACCTCCATAAACCCATGGACGTTATTAAGGTGCTGGCAGGGGTCGCAGCTGCAGCCTCTTGCCAGGCCTTTAGGACTGCTGGCACTGAGAGAGAGAGAGAGAGAGAGGAAAACTTTGTTTATTTAGACCATCGTCTTTTAAAGAGTAAAAAACACAATTGGGATCCAGATAGTGTAAACAATCTAAATTCTACTGCATAATAAATAATTAAAATACTATACATGTTAAAAGAAGGTGACACCCTCAAAGACATACAATTTATTAACACGATTTACAGAAATCTCTAAATTCCTAAAAAAGAAAAAGAAAAATTCACATTTGTGAGAGAGTCCTAAAAACATTTTAGATCAATTCCCCTCCTTCAGTTTCTCCCTTACAAATTATTTTGTGACCTTCAGGAACTTTCCCAATCCTATTGCGATTTCCAACGAGGACATATCTGTAAGTAAACAAACCACTTGGGCACACAAATTTATCTTATGTGATAAAAATATTGGACGTAAAAACAATTTCCGTATGGCAAGGACAAATGTGCAATCAACCAATATGTGCAAAATGTCATTTTTTAGTCCTGTCTAACTTTTCCACCTGTGGACAAAGTTAGGGGGTCATTAGGATGTCGGGCGGATTGCCTTCGCCAGGGTGGCGGTGGCCACCGCCACCCTGGCGGAGGCAATCCGCCCGACAACCACTCTCGTTTTCCCCTACGCCACATTAGGATGGCGGAGGGAACAGCGGCGGACGGAAAGACTGTCCACCGCTTTACCGCTGCGGTCGCCTTTCGACCGCGGCGGTAATCAAATAATATGGTGGCGGTGTCCAATGGACACCGCCAGCCATATTACCATGCCCAAATCCAGGGGCCTTTCCGCGGCAGCAATGCCGCCACGGAAAGGCAGGCGGAGATTGCTGCGGGGGCCCCCTGCAGGGCCCTCAGGTTGCCGCCACTGTCGGGGGGGCACATGGGGGGTACCTATGGTACCCCCCCACATTTACATATGCCAAGCAGCAGGCACCACGCGGTGCCTGCCGCTTTGCATATGCAAATGCATGCAGAAATGTTTATCATTGTGGCGGGCGGTGTTGAGTGCACCGCCCGCCACAATGATAAACATGTAGGATGTGCCCGCCACTGTGGCGGGAACATCCTAATTCCCCCTACGGGACCCCCGCCCTTATGGCGGGCGGTCCCATTCTCCGTTAGGGTGGCCATCCTAATGTACCCCTTAGTGTCAAGAACACAGGGGCAGCTACACTTTACGTACATACTTATTTCTGCCTCTTTTGTGATCGTACTAACAGTGTATAGTATTTTATGATTAACTATTAGTGTAATAAAAATGGAACACACTTACCTTAAATGGGAAATAATGAGAAAAAAAGATTGTTTTCCTTGTTATGCCATACTCTGGGAGGTTTAGCATTTTCATTCAGTCGCAGGCTTACAAAACTTTGTCAATCTTGGATTGCTTGAACTCCATAGGTGGATGCACAGGAACCCCCATGCTCCATTCATGGAATGCCTACCAGATTGAAATGTAACTCAATTCAGCACAAGTTGCTGTGTTATTTTATATATTCCTTTACAAAGCCACTCAATGCTGCACAAATCGCCCCGTGCATGGCTTTGTAAATATATGTTAGCATTTTGTATCATGGTCGGGCACAAAAGGGGTGCAACCATGATGCTAAGTATTAATAAGTCTGGCCCTGGATGTCTTAATTGCCCCTCTGGGACAAGCCACAGTAATCTGTAGAGAGCACAACCATACATAAACTAACACAATTAAAAATCCTCACACACACTTTCAAGGAACTACTTAAGAGTGGCAGCATCCCTCACATCCACTGTCACAAACCTTCCCCAGACCTCTGCTCGTCCTGAGGGAATTACCTGCCGCTACAAATAAGAGCCTCCTCGTCACTTCTTGAATTCCGCAAGAACCCGAAGACTGGCTTTTGGAGTAATCCCACTAGGCAGCAACAACCACCACCATCAAATGCACATATCGACAATGGGAAAAACTAGGGGGCATATTATCAAGCACAGAGTTAAAATTATCGCTGCTTTTGCGGCAGAAAACTGCCGCTAATGCGGCAATAATGGGCCTGATAATATGCCCTTGAGAATTCCAATAGAAGTACATGTTGACACCAAAACATGGGCTTCTATTGGAACCCTCAAGGGCATATTATCAAGCCCATTATCGCCGCTTTAGCTGCAGTTTTCTGCCGCTAAAGCAGCAATAATTTTAACTACATTTCGTGATAATATGCCCCTAGATCTTAATAACTCAGCACTCACTCACCAAAGATCCCAAATAAATAAGTGCTCTTCAGACTTACACACCTTCTACAGCTGAATCTTAACTGTTTTGGATAACAAGATACCGAAAAAGACCATATCCAGATTTAGACACAAAAAGAAAACCACATAGATTAATGACAACGTCAAAACGAAATAAAACAACTGAAAATACTAAAAAGTAAAAACAAGATAAGAGATGAAAAGACAAAATTCTACTCTGCCAATATAACAGAGCCTACAGAAGAGCCATCAGGTACACAAAAAGACAAAACGAATCCATGTAATTTAAACAGAAAATCTTGAATGGACCACCCAGTGTGGTAACACAACGACCTTGGTGGTCATCCTGCAAGATAAAGAAACACTTTTCACCTAGTATCACAACTGATACCACTTGTCCAACCACATGCCCCACATGATGTAGCATGATAGCCATGTAGGTAAGCACTTCAGTGCCCCACAGAAGGGTACTAAGCAATATAAAATAGTACAGATCAATAGCATAAGCAAAGCCTGGGTTTTAGAATGTAGGTCTTCTTCCTGCCACAGAGGGCATGGAGAAGCAGAAGTGTTTGGAAACCTGAGGAAAACTTTGATGGAGGGCCTGAAATATCTTTCCACCATGAGGAGGTTTAATGCCTTGTTAGGATTGTGCATTTATCAAAGAATAGGTATAAATTAGTCGGGGATTTTATTGACTGTCCTGTTCATCATCAAAGTTTTGGGCCCAGATTAAGTTACATTCAAGCAGCATTATGTCAAATTCAAGAGGATTCATTGCATGTATTATGCCGTGGCAGATTTTGGCAAGTCATGAATTGATTATGTAATAGGCGGTGCTTCGGAAAAAAAAGGCCATTTTAGAGTTATTTTAAGCATTGTGGTACAACACAAAGGCAACTCAGCGGTGCTTTGCATAAGATTTGCACTTGCGGGACACCCTCCAGTACAAATTTTAACTCACGCACAACCAACCAGGGATAAACCATGAATAATGTGCAAATTCACAGCATTTATGCGTTTAACGGCTGGGAATATTTTGTGATATTTTTAGCCCCTTGTTTCCGCCTCAAAATATTTTATCCCAAACATCTCTTTAGTAACTGTGTCTAGCAATACAGCTATTACCCAGCGCCTGGTTCATTCGATGACTGTAATCCCTTAAAAAGTTGTCCATTCCTGTAAAGATGTCTCAGAAATGATTATTTTTGTGGGAATGGAAGCTGCACTACATGAAAAACAGGGACATTACTTGAAGAACCCATCTCTCTCGCAAAGGATGTTGAAGAATTTACATTTGCATTTATTGCTGCACATAGCACTTCAAAGAGAATCACTTTACCTAGATTTCATGGTTAGGTGGCACATTACAACAGCTTAAGAGCAAGGAAGAGAAAGTGGAAAAGGGAGCAAAAGGAGCTAGGAAGAAATCATTGACAAAGGCGAAAGCATTGAAGAAAAAAACACTAGACTTATATAAAGCGACATGGAATGTATGGTATTGGAAATAAGTCGCATGGGGCGAAATCTAGAAAAGGCAGACTTTGTATTTAACACTGCTGGTGATGGATTCCTAAGAAAAGCGTTGAGCCCCTTCAATTATATTTATAATTTTTTGTGTCAGGGCCTTAATAAAATGATTGCATAGTGAGAGGTATTCCAATTTAACCCAGTCCAGAAAATCCAATTCCATCCAAACAACTTATAAAGCACCTAGCATCAGTAGGCATCCGACTGCTAAACTAGGGGGCCACCGGAGGATAAATTCTCCGTAAAAGAAAATACATCGCCTACCTGCAAAAGATCAGGTAGTCAACTGTTTTTCTACTAGGTAATGTAACCTATATGACAGCCAGACGTTTGAGCAACAAAGGACTTTATATGTTGGTGGAGAGGGTTTTCCATTGCAACGGCAATGAAATTCCTTCACCGCCAATATAGTGGTCTGCCGCCAAATGTAATGGCAGGCAGACTTTAGGTTTGGCCACGGTGGAGACGACTCTGTCTCAACCATGATCATAAATCTCCGATAGCTCTGGAGAGTAAGGGCTACATGTCGGCCGACCCAAAGTAGATGGGCGGACATGTAGCTATATTTTACTGTTTCTTACCGCCACCTAAAACGTGGCGATAATCAACAGTAAAACCATTATAATGCCCCCCCCCCATCATGGCAGGAGCCTCCCATGGTGAGGAGATTAGTTACTGTTTTCTTTTATGAAAGAAAAAAAGATTATTGTCCTTCCAACACAGCCCTGTATCAAACAGTAAAATGCATTGACAGGACCCGCTGTGACAGAATTCCTGCCAATGCTTTTGTAAATGACCTCCTGCTTGGAAGTCATTTATACATTTGGTCAGTGACCTCTCCACCATGGGGACAGAGTAATTTCCTCTGTCCCCATGGCAGACCAACAGACCGTCCACCTATATATAAATCAGCCGCAAAGGTCCTAATCTTACCAATGAAAACCTGGAATTAAAAGTTAAAGGACAGATTACGATGGCGGAAGGCCCGCCACTGCCAGCCATACGGTGGCGGGCCCTCCGCTATCTGACGATGATTTCCCCCTGCCAAATTACGATGGGCGGGGGGAATCGATTTAGGACCGCAGTGGTCTCAATGACCACCTGCCACGCTTCCGCCACAGGCAATCATTCCAATTGCCTGGTGTAGCAGTCAGCATGGCTAAAATGGTGGCTGTGCCTAGCAGGCACCGTCTGCCAAATTACAATGCTGGCTATAACCAGCCTTTCCATGGTGGCGAAACCGCCATAGAAAGGCTGGCGGGGATTGCTTTTGGGGGCCTGTTGCGGGCCCCCCTTGTGTTGGGGGGAGGTGTTGGTGCCCGTGGTACCCCCTACATTTTAATGCACCAAGTGGCAGGCACTGAATGGGACCTGCCACATAGTGCAGTGAAATGCACAACTTGCATTTTTGGCATTGCGGCGGGTGCTACAGCCAGTAGCACCCGCCACAATGTAAAGTGCAAGATGTGGCCGCCATGGTGGCGGTTGCATTGTAATTGGAGTGCGAACAGCCGCATGACTGGCGGGAAGGTCCCAATCCCCACTAAGATGGTGGGTGGACTGTTCTGCCCACCATCGTAATCGGCCCCTAAGCTCTCTTCTGAGACCTGACAGCATCGGCAGAAACACATATCGTAAGTTTCAATCACAGAAAAGTGGACCAGATCTCTTCCGCACAATTAGAGCTTCCGGTTTTATGGCATGGTACATATTTTTTAACATCTTCATCTATATTTATCCATATTTATTTTTGGGGCATCTTATTGGTATTTATCCATATTTATTATGTGTTTTGTGAATAAATAGTGTCGTAATATGGTATATTTACATATGTTTAACTAAGAAACACACTCAAGGGGGTGTGGCATACTGCCGACAGGAATGGCCGCAGGGTAGCCGAGCTCTGCTGCGTCACTCCCGAATACATCGGTTCAATACCATCCCCTCTGACCAAAACTCATGGAGACACCCCCCAGAGGGAGGACTGCCAGCAGATGAAGTGTGGAAGATTTCCGAGGGGGCCGACCGTGACGACACCGGGCACCAGCTCTCAGTGCTGTGCCCGTGCTGCGGTGAGGTGATGCTGCCCGGCGCAGAGACTGTACGTGAGGCTGAAGCTGCGACCTAGACTGCAACCGCTCTGTCGGAGCGCGTGGGGGAAGCTGCGGAGCCCTCCGGTGTGCCATGCTGACGCCTCCCGCATTCCCGACAGAGGTGAGAGCGGTGGGGGATGTGCATGACCCGATCGAGAGCCGAATTGGCTCTTGGCCCTTAATCAACCAGGGCTGGGCTGTCGACCCAGGAGACACCGTGGGCCCCCCTCGATGTGGCTGGCAGTCCTTGGGGGACCCGCTGTGGACTATATTCTGCTTTGGAGGCCAAAGAGGTCCCCGTACACCTGTGGGGCATATCAAATGACATCAGAGGGACCGAGTGCACTGCCAGGGGAGTGGATTCCTGCCACGAGGGAAAGGAGGCCTAGGGGAAGCAGCGGAGCTTGACAGAGTGTCCAGACTGTGGAGGAACCCCCCTGAATGGGGGGCCCTGAGAAGATTGGGACCCTATGTTTAGCCATGAGTATTGACATGCGGGCCATTGTGCACAGCCCATGACGTGGGACTGAACTAACAGTGGACCTCAAAATCATTGGCGCCTCGCGGCCGGGGTATCAGCAACTGCCCCCAGTTGGCACGGATTTGCATTGCTGAAGAGTACTTGCCACCTCTGTTAGGGGGGCTGTATCCACTTCTGGACATACGACCTGACCTGTTGCCCTCCTGCCCCAGCCTGCCACCTATTCTGAGTTCACTGCGTCTCCTTTGAGCAGCGTCGGCAATGACACCGGATCACCATGGGGGCCACACCCACAAAACCTGACAGGCTGGGTGGAGGACTTCATAGCTGGTGGCGGAGAGTAGTGGGTGCGGCTGGTTCTTTCCTTGGGCCCTCTGTGAGAGACAGCATGGCGATGGGACGTGGGAGTCGAACATTGGCTCAGTCCAAAATAGACAAGTGTACGTGGCAAAAACAACAGAGTGAGAACCACGGGGCGACTGTGGCTCGCAACGACGTGACTGAGCCCACAAACAAAGACCTCCTAGCAGCAATTACTGCAGTACGCAACTCCCTAGAAACTCAGATCGACACAGTGGCCACTGAGGTGACACTGATAAGGGAAGACATGAGAAGGATGGCTGAGCGGGTGAGCAAGGTTGAAGCTACAAAGGCAGACCTTGGGTCTGAAACTACTCTCTTAAAAAAGCAGGTTTCGAAATTGTGCAGCCCTCACGACACCATGACTCTACAGCTTGACGATTACGAAGGTAGGATGAGGCGTAACAATGTCCTCATTCTTGGTGTACCGTAGCGGGGAGAGGAAAACAACGGACCTTTTCATAGAGGAACTCATCTTGAAACAGCTTCAGCCACGTGGTCTATCCAACTGCTTCTCCATTGAGCGGGCCCATCGGGTGCCTGGGGGAAGACTGAAGCCGGGGCACCCCCGGGCCACTACCGGCTCAAGTATTCAACTTTCGCGACCGGGACGTGAACCTTCAGACTGCCTGGGTGGCCTCCCCTTTAACAATTGACAACAGCCGAATCACGTTCTTCCCGGACTTCACATTGCGGGTCCAGAAGCAAAGGCGTAACTTCTTGGATGTCAAGCGAGCCCTTAGAGACCAAGGAATCAAATATGCTATGCTGTTTTCAGCTAAACTCCGGGTTGAATCAGAGGGAAACTGTGGTTCTTCACAAGGTCTGAGGATCCCTGGGACTGGCTAGAGGGCTGGCGAACTGTTGGAAAGAAACAGCTTAAGTCTCCACCAGCGCCAACTGGACAGGGCGATTGGCGACAACAGAGACGATCCCCTTCGCACTCGCACTCGGACTCAGACTCTCAGGGACCCATGGGGTGACTATAAATGCGGGTTGTGATGATAGATTGATTGATGACCCGCCAGTTCTCCCTACCTGAATGCACACTGTATTGGCTTTGATGGTATTGAGCTAATCATTTTGAGACTATGCGGAGCTCCTGATGCCGCATGACGTAAGCTTTCTATAGTATGGTTTCTAAACGTTCAGTCTTATATGATGTGATTCGTATCCCTACAACAATATAACTCATGCTCTGTCCAATATAGTTGCTGTCTAAGCCCCCCCTGGTCTACAACAATTGACACTACGAGATGTAGGGAAGCTATTGATGGAACTACCCATGGGGACACTAATCCTGGGAGGAGATCTCAACTTAACTATGGGCGGCACCAGGGACCGTCTCCCGCCCAGAGATGACCTGGCACGAGGCTCACAGCTTCAGGAATTTGCCAATGGCCTGGATATGGTGGACTTATGGAGATGGCTGAACCCCACGCACACCTTTCAATCAGGTGCCCACGGAAGCCAATCCCACATTGACTATATGTTCACCCACGCCCAAGAATTTCACTGAGGCCCGCTGTTTGGCACGAGAGATCTCTAATCACTCACCCCTCTTGACGACGTTTGGTCAGACACGCTCCAGGCAACCAGGCCCTATTAAGATACAACCATGGGCACTAAAAATACCTCACATTAAGGAGGCCCTCCTGCAGGACACTGACTACTATTTCGAGGAAAACGTGGGGTCGGTATGCTCCGCAGTGACGCTCTGGGAAGCGTTTGGGGCGGTAATTAGAGGTGGGGCACTCTCCTTGACAGTGGGATACCGAACCGAGCGCTCACCAGGGTGACCAAACCTGAAACAGAGATACTAGCCCTGGAGGCGACCCTCTCGCAGACCCCTGATCCTGAGACACAACACATTATTAGCATCAAACGTCGGGACTACAGACAGCTCCTACTAGAGAAAGCCAGGATGCGCTCCTTGTCTACCAGGCAGTTAATGTATGAACAAGGTGAGCGTACAGGTAAACTCCTGGCATGGTTAGAGTGTACAGAGCAGGCGTCACAATGGGTCCAATTACTGATCATCAACAAAGCGCAAATATGTTTGCTTCCTATTTTGAAGATTTTTATAAGGTTCCCGATGCTTCCCAGGCCCCGCTGTTGGCTTATCTACTCCCCACAATTAATATTGCGTGCCTTACCCCGCAAGATAGGGAAGCCTTGGAGGCAGACATTACAGTTACGGAGATTTGGAAAGCCATAATGGCGTTCAGGTAAAACAATGGGTCCCAATGGACTTCCTATTGAACTCTGCGTTCAGGTAAAACAATGGGTCCCAATGGACTTCCTATTGAACTCTTCAAAACCCACTCTCAAACCCTCCCCCTCTCAACCCCTCTGCGATTCCTTGAACTCTTATTTTTTAGATAAAATTGCAACAATCAGAGCTAACATCCTCTCCCCCTCTTCCTCCTTCCTCAACCCTCCCTGTTCTCCTACAGAGGCTTGCCTCGACTCACTCCCTCTTTTAACAGAAGAATCCTTTCTTTCCCTTCTCCCTCTAGTTAAATCTGGGTCCCCACTTGACCCATGCCCTGCCCATATTCTCTGTCACATTTTCACGAACTGTCCGCTACCCCCGCTCACTTTTCTCAACCGCTCCCTGTCCCAGGGTGTGGTTACCCCTGCTCTCAAATCCGCCATAATCCTCCCCATTCTAAAAAAACCTGGTACAGACCTCTCTGTCCCCGCCAAATACCGCCCGATCTCCTTGCTCCCCTTCCTAGCGAAAGTACTGGAGCGACATGTCACTAAAGTACTCACCACCTACGTGGAAGCAAACCGAGTCCTGGCTCCCCGCCAAGCCGGCTTTCGCCTGGCTCATTCCACCGAGTCGGTTGTGCTTTCAGTACTCGACAACCTTAGAGAGGGAATGGACACTAACATTCCCCAGGCCTTGGTATTACTCGATCTCTCCGCCGCCTTTGACACGGTGGACCATTCCATCTTACTCTCCCGTGTCGGGGCGGCAGGGATCGGCGGCTCTGCCTTGGTCTGGCTGTCCTCCTTTCTAAGCGATCGCACCCAAGCAGTCCGCCTGGGCGATTTCTCGGCTGAACCTCGGAAGGTGGTATGTGGGGTCCCCCAAGGCTCCTCTCTCTCCCCTCTACTTTTCAACTTGTACATAGCCCCCCTCATCTCCGCTCTTCAACAAATGGAGGTCTCCGTATATAACTATGCGGATGACCTCCAGCTTATATTTCCTCTTTCTCACTCCCCTGACTCTAAATCCAATTTCCAATCTACAATGCTATTCATCCGGGACTGGATGAATCACAACCACCTGAAACTAAACCCAGATAAAACTGAGCTGGTTTTGACAGGTGGTTGCTCCAGTCCCTGGTCCCCCCTCTTCTGGCCTTCTTCCCTTGGACCTCCCCCACCCCCCTCCTCTTCTGTTAAAACCCTCGGCATCAAAATTAATGACCAACTCACTCTGCACTCCCAGGTGAGTTTGGTGGTTTCCTCTTCTTTTTTATCCCTCCGCACTATCCGCAAGGTTTCCCGCTTCTTTTCCTTCACGGCCCTGAAACTTATCGTACTTGCCATGGTCGTTTCCCGCTTGGATTATGCCAATGCCCTTTACCACGGCATGCCGGCTTACAGTGTACGACGACTTCAGCTGGTCCAGAACCAAGCGGCTCGTTTGGTTTACAACCTTACAAAATTCCACCACGTCACTCCCCTCTTAAAATCCTTGCACTGGCTCCCCATTCGTGAACGCTCCCAATTCAAGGTGGGCTGCCTCACCTTTCAGGC
Source organism: Lissotriton helveticus (assembly GCF_964261635.1). Taxonomy (NCBI): domain Eukaryota; kingdom Metazoa; phylum Chordata; class Amphibia; order Caudata; family Salamandridae; genus Lissotriton; species Lissotriton helveticus. Next base: position 1,025,244,735 of record NC_136070.1, on the reverse strand, counting down.
CCAGCTAGGCTCATCTCCCGCTTTCATCTCTTCGGAGATCAAACCTTATGCCCCCTCTAGGGAACTTCGCTCCTCTTCTCAACACCTGTTGACTGTTCCCCGGTTTCGCCGAAAAAAATGGGGAGGCTCGAAATTCTCTACTCTTGCCCCCATCTTTTGGAACTCTCTTCCTATCCAACTTAGATGTTCTACCCAATACTTGCTTTTCAGAAAGGCTTTAAAAACCTTTCTATTCTTAAAAGCCTTCCCCCTATAATTTCTCACCAATTCCCCCCCCCCGTGATTCTCGCTTCTCAAGGACTCAGCATACTGTAGCGCCATGGAACCGTCTGGTGTACGCGCGCTTTATAAATAATTTAAAACTCAAACTCAAAATGTCTGGAAAATTTGCGCCACATCTTTTGGCCCTCTATAACGAATGCTACCAGACTGGGCTCCTTCCTGAAGAGCTTCGTACAGCAGCCATATTAGTAGTTCATAAGCCCAACAAACCGATGGAAGAATGCAAATTGTACTGCCCAGTATCTCTACTCACTGTAGAAGCCAAAATCCTCGCCAAACTCCTGGCTAATCGATTCCTCCCTTACATCACTGAGTTAATTCACCCAGACCAATCCGGCTTTATGCTGGGTAGGAATACAACCAGGAATCTATGGTGAGTACATGGGCCCGGGGGAGAATTGCCACCATTGAAGAGGAAGCAATGCTGTTGTCCCTTGATGCCACCATGGCATTTGATACCATCGAATGGGACTTCCTCTTCGCAGTGTTGAGTCGCGTGGGATTTGGCCCCCGGCTAATTGGCTGGATCAAACTACTATATACATAACCTACTGCATAAGTCCCTGTCAATAATCTTCGTTCTGTCACTTTCCCCCTCCATCGGGGCACGAGTCAAGACTGTTTGCCGTCCCCACTCCTTTTCGCCCTAGTATTGGAGCCGCTCTCTGTTTGGATCAGGGGTGATCCGGGGGTGAGTGGATTTAAATGGACACACGATCACGAGGTTTGAATTTACCTATACGTGGACGATATCCTCCTCTATCTAACATCTCCAGCTCGCTCGCTGAGGAGAGTACTTCACTGGTGTTCCCTTCCTCTCACTCTCTTGGGACGTGCGTCCCTATTCAAGATGCTAGCACTCCCTCACTTCATATATGCACTCCAGAACACTCCATACCCAATCCCGGACTCTAATTTTGCCCAAATCGACGGTGTTGCGCGGGTTACTTTGGGAGGACCATCCACCTCGAATCGCTATGAATAAACTTACCATGGGTTGGTACGGCGGAGGGATAGGTTTGCCTGATATTCGGCTGTATTATCAGACATCTCCATTGACGGCTATTAACAGCTTGGTGTTTGGCCCACATGACGATCCCAACTTCCGCACCTACCATTGGCTCATGGGACATGGGGGCTACAACCCGGCACTTTATACCAACCGCCCGCAAACTCCACTTGACTGGTCCCACTGCTCGAACGGTTGAAATATGGCACGTAACTACGAGAAGACTGGGGTGGAAAAACTGGCTAACGAAAGCAACGCCGCTGAGGGAACCGGATATCCATGGCCGTCTTTGCAGGTGCCCTGGGTTTGATAAGTGGGACATGATAGGAATCTCCACTGTAGGGCACATGTGGGTGAAGGGTAAACTGGCTACATTCTCTGACCTTCAGAACAAATACCACCTAGAGCCCACAGAAACGTTTAGATATATTTATTTATTTGCAATTTATATTGCGCGACTAAACCCGAAGGTGTCAAGGCGCCTAACCAAAAGGATCAAAAAGGCAGAACACAGCTACAGGTAAGCCTGCACAAAAAGACGAGTTTTCAGGGGAGTTCTAAATGATTGTAAAGTGGGAAGGGACCTTAATTCCAATGGGAGGGCATTCCACCACTTTGGGGCCAGATTGGAAAAGGCTTTACCACCCCATCTAGTTTTTCGGATGCGTGGAACTGAGAGAAGCAGTCGGTTGGAAGAGCGAAGATTCCTACCTGGACTATAACGAGACAGGATGGATCCAATTCCAGTAGGGCTGCTTTTTGCTAGGGCCTTATAGACCAATATAGACCTTATATCCAAATCAGACACGCGATCTCCACGGCCTGGTCGAGGGAGACACCTCTCCCTGGTTCCTCCCGGAAGATCGGTTAATATTAGATCCAATGGAGCGCAAGGCTATCTCCCTAACATACAAAAAATTGGTGAACAATCACACTGCCCCATGCATAAGTTCCGTAGTAACTGGGAATCTGGTCTGGGGGATATTGAAGAGGAAGATTGGAGAGACGCTCTAGCCCCTCCCAGAGAGGTAGCAATCCCTATGCTCCTCCACCTCATCATACAACTCAAGGTACTACACTGAGTATATTTTGATGCCAAGCTATTGTTCCAAATTGGGAGACGGCCAGACCCGCTCTGTCTCCGACATTGCAACTAAGTTGGCACTTTCATACACATATTGTGGGGGTGTCCACACATACAACACTACTGGGAAGGGGTGACACGCCAAATGTCCATGGCATGTAACAAACGTCTGAGTCTCTCGCCCAAGCTTTGTCTCCTTAACATATGGGAAGCTACTGACCTTCTCAAATGGAACAGGCATGGGCTGGAATGGGGTAGATGGTTGCGAAGCATAATATTGTACAGAAATGGGTGTAAGACTCCAGCCCAAAGGACCGGGCGAAGGACATGGACGTGTCAATGATAGCTGAGAAAAAAGTTTTTAAGGGAAGGGGCTGCCCCAGTAAATGCCCCCATAAGTGGGGACAGTGGAACAAATATAGGGGGGACATATGCATCTCCCCAACAGTGGAAATGAGGCTTGAAAGACAAGAACTAATGGCCCGCCTCATGATAGATGATGTGCCCCCTCCATAGGCGATACGAACGTGGATTAAGATTAGACTCCAATAAGCATTCTAGAATATTGGGTAAAAAAAAAAGAAGAAACACATTTTCAAACATCGATGCCTGTTGCATTTTGGCAAATTATTCATTTTATTTTTAAATGCTCAAGGGCAGCACTGCTTTATATGTACAAAACATGTTTACGTTGGCTACTAGGCTCAGGTGCACTTGCGAATAATCAGGTTGTGTTGCAGCCTCCCTTCTTGGCACTATGTACTTTGTAATGTTTTAAAATGTGCCCATGATTAACTTTTTTATATTGTGGTATTGTATGTAATTCACCTGTGGCTTCGCATTTGTGTGTTTGCTTATTTAGTCCTTGTGTCCTGGTATGTCGCTGAAAGGATTGTTTATGTTGTTTGTTTTCTGTGATTTTATGGTTTTAATATCAGAAACCTAATAAAGATAAAGATAAATTAATCAGCCAAATATAACATAACACTACACCGAAATGTAAATATTAGCATGATATACAAATATACGTATTTAAGAAAATCTCATCCTTTTTTTTCATTCCCCAAGCTGTGTAGCTGCTTACCTGTTGGCCTAGTATACATGAAGAACAGCCTGGATGTACACTCACAAAAAGGGTAAAATTATGTTTTGTTCCACATTTTTAAAATAAATCCAGACAGGAACAACATTGTGTAGCAGGGTTTCTGTTCTCCCACAGAACTGTGCACAGAGGATTGGAACCTCAGCGACTTAGGGTGACCCAAAACTCACCTTAGTACCCAACAAACCCCTTACCGAGCTAGCTACAGTGTCTCATTGGTCATAACAAACTCCCAATGTTTAGACAAACCAGAACATGAGCTTACAATACCTCAGGTTACGTGGAACACATGAGCACTCTTTCGTTATACAATCATTTCAAACCAGAACGTGAAGTCAAGAAGAACACGTGAACATTTGAAATATTTATTTACTAATGCCGTCTTCTCAGGCGCAGTATCTTAGATAATACAAGGAAACATATTATCAAACACAAAGCTATCAGCATAGTTACTAGTCCATAAAAAGCGAATGGTGACAGCATGTTAACATGCTGTAATGAATAAGAGTTAACAACACTTATTTCTCACCCTCCCTAACACACATATTATATTAATAGCTAAGAAGGTCTCTTTGGGTTGAATTAGGGCGGGCCCATACCTCAGGATCCTAGAATGAAGAGATCACATCAGCATACACCAGCTCTCTCTGCATGCGAACAGCATCAAGTGTGTGTTGTGCCTCAAGCAAAGCAATATAAAACCCGCCTTAAAGCCAAAGTTGGCAGAAGCTGCACTTATGTTATGTCTATGAAGGCGCGAAGATCAGACCTCATAACAATTCAGTATCTTGTTGTTCCTGAAGCTTCAGCACTCTCTGTACAGACATAGTTTATGGAGCAAAGCTGATATCAGAGTAATAACATATTATTCTCATGTAAATCACAACGAACTACTAGGTTGAAAGCTAAATCAACAATTAAGTGTCGTGTGCAGAAGTAGCAAAAGGAAAAACGGCGTTTAAACATGTAATGTGCCTATGCTAACTTAATGCATTATAAAGATATATAGTAGCTATATGACACCCCCCCCATGATCCGAGGACGGATAAGATAAGATAAGGGCAACTTCATGAAAGCAGAGTTCAAGAACTGCGAGCCATGAAAATACTTAAAAAAATTCTAATATATTGCTCAAGTCAATAGGTCTGGGAAATTAATCAATGTACCAAAAATCGCAAAATATGTAAGCTGAAAGTCAAATGGCCGGAAATAAACCATGGAAAAGTTTTTAGGACAAGACCGTATAAGCAAAATATGCAGCAACAGCCTCCAGCATGAAATCACCGTCTTCACCCGAAAACAGTTCAGCCATCCAATTCAAAAGTGGAAAAGAACATACGTGTTCCTCAAGTATTGGAGCCTCTATTACCATCAGAGGACAACTCGGTGGATTCTCAAGAAAGCTCAGTTCCAAGAAATCCTGCGCTGCTGCGAATAAGTCCCAAGGACCCATTAGTCCATGCACCGCTGCTAAGGCCATAATCCTTTCGTCAGAACAAACCAACTCGTGAGTAGTGATAGGACTCATCAGCTGATTAAAATCGACGTCAGGAGAAACCTGTCAGCAGAGACACAAATCAATGGCCCAATCAAAATCACAACTCAGGCAGTGAAACACAGGTTGGACACAGGTGAAGTAGGAGAATCGAAACGATAATCCATATGCCGTGCTCAAAATCGCAAGCGGCAGTGTGCCAAAATATTCAAGCATCCGGTTGCGAAACAGCGGCAGCAGGGGCTGGGCGGCTTCTTCCACATGTGGGGCATCCATATTTAAGGAAGCAAAGTACAATTAGGACACCTGCCGCTAGTGCCAGTAAAACCGGGAATCCACCAAACAGACTCGAAAAAATGGAATGAAAGAAACTAGGGATCACTCCAAATATCTTTTCAAATGAAGTCACAAGGCCGCTGCTAACTGTCTTAAAAAAATGCGCTAGCCCAGATGTCGAGGACGCGTTAAAGATAGAATGTATCATTTCGCCAAAATGCAACGGTAAATCAGTATTTAAAAGGGCCTGAACCTTAGTTCTGGTGTTAGCTATGTGAAGCACGAAAGTTTCACGAGCCGAACTCAAGGCCACTTCTTTCTGGGACAATAGAGCCCTCAGTCTAGTCATGCCGTTGAACTCTGCCTTCAAGGTTGGTATGCGTGGCCAAATGGAAACCTCCCTATTTTCATGTGTGGGTGGGTACAAGACATTTCTGCAGCAAACGACACGTTCACTTACTGTTACCACATAAGCTACACCTTTAATTAACCCGCAACAATCTTCATTATTCAAAAGTAAATAACTCCCGTTCCCCAACAAGGTAAAAGTCGGGGTGATTGCTGGTACAGGAGTGCCTTTTAAAACACAGGCCAAGTTTGGTCGGTCCTGGTTGCAAGAACCGTGTAATTGTATGTGCCTACACATTAACGAGTGATCTGGAGTTTCTGTACAATCCTCCCCATTCAGATAAACTTCCTGGCCGTCTTTCAAACATCTATAAGTGAAAGGAAGGGACCAGACTTCATGGAGAAATGCACTACCTAAGGGCTCATAGCGACCTATGGCAACATATCGCATACAATTTGTAAATTTATACAGTGCAAAAGGCAAAGGTATTAAACCGTGGATAAGCCACGTTGCATCGTTGGCCTCTGCCACAGAGAAAGGCAAGGACTCCAATTTCTCAATATGTAACATAGAAAATGAAGCATCACGCATGGAAAGCAAGCGCTGCTTGTCGGTCAAATTAAAGGGAGCAAAGAGAGAAGAAACATTCATGTAGGTCCATGGCACCTTGCCAGCCTTCAACGTTTGAAGGGTCCATGCAAATTGCATGATAGAACGTAATTGATTTTGACCATGGTACAACACAGACACTTCATCATGCACAATATCCACTACAGAAGACACAATGTTATCCAAAGTGTAAATGCGGGAAGAAAGCATGTTAATACTATTATCTACCACAGCAAGCACCTTTTCTAAATTTGCCTGATCTATAGCTCTAAGGCGTGTCGCAGCCTCAATCTGTGATGTCTTCCAGATTTCATTGTAAACAGCATATATCCATCTTTTTGATCTACCACTAGCCGGGCCCTTTATGAAATCATTTAAATCTATATCATCACTCAGCTTTGCAAGGTGTAATTTAACTGCAGACAATGTTGAATGTTCCAGCCAATTCTGACACAATTTGCCCACAGAGTAAGTTGTGACAGAATGCTCAGTTTCAAAACGTGGATCAGGTCTGAACTGTGTAAAGCCATCAGATAAACCCAGAAAACGGTGCTGTCATGAATCTGCACTTCTGTGCCACACTAGCCAACCTTTAGGATCCATACTGGATATGTTAAATGATGAATTCAGCAATAGGGTTTGTAAGTCCCTAATCGAAAACTGAGTATAATTACTCCAGCCAGAATATTCTTCTAACTCTGGGATGGTCGGAAAATTTAGTTTTTTAGCAGTAGCCAATCCAAAGCATGTCGTTTGTGAAATAGTAGAATTCAAAAACAAAATCTGATTCGGGATGAGACATGCACAGTGCAAAGCCTCAGCGCCTTGTACCTGCCAGTTTTTAGAACCCCAAACTGATTTTAGGTCAATTGTTTCCTTCCATAATTCATAACCGCCAACAGCCAGCTGATCAAGAAAGGACTTTGAATACAATAATTTGGTATCGGTAAGTCTAACCTTGGACATAGGCTTCTGTGTCATTTTAAAATAAAAGGACTCGGGATTAGACTGATTGAAGTCAGTAAAATAAGTGTACTTTTTCAAAAAAGTACTCGAACTGCCTTGTTTAGGAGCTGGGCAATGCTCCCATTGTGTAAAATTTACAGTATTCCTTCTGGATGATGTTTTATGCAAGAAGTGATTGCCAAAATGTTGAAAGCAAAACAAATCACCATAATTAGCAGATTCTAAATATAAATCTTCAGCATCAAAGGCAGCATAGTATTTCAAATCAGAAAACAAAGACTCTACGGCCTGAACATCCCAATCATCAGAACGTGTGTTTTGTTTCACCACATCCCCCATATTAACTCTAAGTAAAGTCCACATTTGTAAAGCGCACAATCACCCATAAGGGTCTCTAGGCGCTGGGGGCCGTCAGGAAGATTAAGCAAGCTATTGCCCAGAGTCACATGGTGCTGGGCTAACCTGCCGCCGGCGCTGGGGATCGAACCGTGATCCCCAGATTCCAGCGTCAGTCGCCCTGGCCGCGGCGCCACACCTCTCCCATAAAGCACATTGGGGACATTAACAACCTCGGTAGGGCCATGAATCTGAAACCTAACGGCATCCCACACTATCCCATCAAGGACAGGCCAAGCAGTGATGTTAACAAATGTCAAGTCTCTTCTCATTCTATGTGCAGAATGCGATGAGGAAAGGGGGGCCAAAGTTCCATTGAGATGGCGAATGCATGTTCTTTCCTCGACATAGTGTCCATTTACCAATCTGAAAAAATAAAATACAAAACCAATTGACATAAAAAGATATATCGAAAAAAGCACCAGCCAAATATATGTCCAAGGGGGAATTAAAAAATGTTTTTTAAATAAGATAGCATAAACTGCAAAACGTGAAGGTTTCTTCGAGGCATTGGAAACAGAGTCAAAGGAAAATCTGGATTCTGTGGCCAAACGTGCTTGCAGGTCAGGCATGGACAAGTCAGTGGGGTAAGTATAGTCTATTTCAGCAAGGTCTGTACCGGGCAAAGTACTTAATAAAGGACTGGAAATAGCAGGCAACTCGATTGATACTTCAGTTTCATGATTAAAAGCCGTGGGCAAAACTGAATTTCTTACAATGGAAGGACAGGAAACAGCCGGTGTCATGCTAAGAAGAATCGGCCACTCTGTATATCTTGACAATGTCAATTGAGATAAACCTGTTTTCCTTACGACCAGGAAGTGGTGGTAAAATTACTGTTCTTGTGCCCTTCACTCCAAGGACTGGAACCGGAGGTCGATAGGAAGGACCAAATTCTTTCTTGCTGTCGATCTTCTCTCGAACCAGTTCTCCAACTTCGGGTAGCCAGCCGACTACCGGGATCTGCAACGCAACATCCGACGTGGAGGGCAAATGTTCCTTTGCAAGACTGTCTCTGGTCTTTTGTAGATTCTGTAAAACAGTACAATGTCATCTACGTCAAAGGTCGAGGCGCTAGCCACGCAGTCTAGACTGTCAAGGTCAGGGACGAACATCTTGATGCCAAAGAGCATTTCGTATGGGGTCCGCCCACCCAGAGACCTTCTAGGGAGATTATTAAGAGCACGCTGCACGCCATAGAGGTGGGCTAGCCAGTTTCTGCCAGTGCCTATAACTCGAGCTGTCAAAGATTGCTTTAAATCACGGTTCATTCGCTCCACTACACTGTTACCCTCAGGTCTGTAGGGAGACGAAAACTTGACTTGGACCCCCATCGAATTCATGGCGTCCTTATACGCCTTAGAGGCGAAAGCCGGACCCTGATCCGAATGGAAGGTACCACAGGCAAAAATCCCTACAAAGATACGCAAATCTCTAATGACAGTCCGTGAATCAGCGCTGCGATGGGGCCAGACCCACACAAAGCTTGTGCATGAATCAACTGCTACTAAGATGTACTTATACGCAGTATCAGAGGAAAAAGGACCGCAGTGATCTAAATAAACACAACCTAGTGGTTTATTCGAAATGTACAACTGAGTCTGTGGCGGACGCGCAGCAGTCGAAGGTTTAATCTGCTGACATATGTCACAAAGAAGGACATAATCACGCATCTGTTTGTACAGTCCCCGCCACCAGAAACGTTGTTGTAATTGAGTTACAGTGGCTGAGACGCCCGCATGCGCAGACGCCACACCTTCATGAGCCGCAGTAATCAAGTCTGCCCTGCGTCCGCGTTGGGAATCAAACGTTCACCAACATCAGGTATTTTCACAAAGGGAACCTTTTCGGGACTTAAGTGGTATGTGTACTTCGAAGGGAACCCCGAAGGATGTTTACCTCCCTTCTCAGTGGCAGCAACCGCTGCCAAGATGTCACTATCAATCTTACTTTTGGACAGTGTAACTGCTGCATCTAAGTATGTAGACACTGCTGATTTCGCTGCTTCATCAGCAAGCGAGTTACCGACAGCGTGGACTCCCACACGCTGATGGCCAAGAGTATGAATTACAAAAACGAGCGGCAACGAAGCCTTAAGCTCTGCCACTCGAACCCAGATCAATTTATGTTTTATTGTGCTACCCTTGGAATCACGAAAGTCATTCTGAATCCAAAAGAACAAGTTTTCATTGTAAGACTGGACACAGTAGAAAGAATCACTTACAATAAGAGTAGTAACACTAGGATCTGCGTACTCCAACGCTAGTAAGAGAGCACGAAGCTCTGCCAATTGTGCGGTGCAATCTCCAAGTGGCAGAGTGTGCACTTCCCTGGATATGAAATCATCGTTCAACATAGCACCTACCACAATGGCGCATGCGGAAACGTAGGCATGTTTAGAGCCATGCGCAACCTGCGCCGAACCATCAGTGTAAATGATGCAATGGAAGTCCTCCAAAGGTCGCATTGCTAGAGGAGCAGGGTGAACAAACTCATACTGCAAGTACTCCTGCGACCGCAACGAGGCATCAAAAATAAACGTGACATCCGTGGACGTCAAGGATGCAGCCCACTGAATCCACCGAGGGTGCAAAGCTTTTGAATTTGGTACACTGGCTTTCGTGACTGCCTCCAAATGAGGACAGGGTGTTACAACCAACATGCGTTTCCCCTGTGACAGAGCTCGTTCCTTAAGAATAGCCATCTGCACAGCTGTTAAAACCTTTTCCACAGTGGGAAACCGCATCTCAGCTGAAGTGTACAAGTGTGACTTGTAAGCAATAGGAACTGTGTCACCTTCATTAAAAGTGAGGTACGTGAAACCCACCGTCCCTGGTATGATTCTTATCACCAGGTTGGTATGGTTGTCACGAGTCAGTAAGAACTTAGAAGCGAGCAGATCAGCCTGCAAGGATTGCAAAATGGCTGAATGCTCAGGCAGCCAGCATGATTTTGAAAAATGTGGTTGTATCAAAGCATACAAAGGCTTGATACGCTGGGCATATTCCGGAATGTATGTCCTCCCGAAATTTAAAAAGCCCAGCAAAGACTGTAATTTTTTCAGTGTAGTTGGAGCGCGCAGCTGTGCGCATTTCTCCAAGAAGTGAGGAGCCAAACCTCTACCTTCATTGTTGAGCTCATAGCCCAGAAACAACACTGTGTGCTCAGCAATGTGCGATTTTGCAAAGTTAAATTTGTAACCCATGTCTGCAAAGTTACAAATAACAGAATTTACACGACACAGATGCTCCCAAATATCGTCGTCTGTGAGATATATGTCATCCACATACGAACAAGCATCTGGGTCGAGTGTCTCCAGAATAGAGACAATGCGAGCGGTAAATATACCAGGACTATTCTTATAGCCCATTGGGAGACGCCGGAATTGTTTTTGGACCCCAGCGCACGTAAAACTGGTCCATTGGGAGCTAAAGCTGTCCAATCTGTGGGCATAGAAACCGTTGGATATGTCAAGCGTTGTCTTAAAACGCTTACGCACGAGACTATCCACAAGGGCAGAGCCGTGAGTATTCTGTACTGCGCAGTTACGGCAATGCGAGTTCAAATGCCGGTAATCCAATACCAAACGATATGATTCGTCAGGCTTGGTCACAGTAAAAAGAGGATTATTCATCGGTGACACACACGTTTCAATAACTCCCTGATATTCTAATTGTTTATGGATTTCCGCGATGGAAGCTTTGGCTTCACGCCGAATGGGATATTGAGGTTGAGGCTGCGGCTGAGACCGCAACGGAATTTCGTGGCAAGGGGACAATCTGTCCCAACCACATTGGTTACGGTACAGAGCCGGTGCGAGAGCCCGAGCCCACTCTTTTGCAAAATGCTGCGCATGCTCTTTCGAGACAGTGTTCGCGAAACTGGGGAGGATTACCTCCTCCCCTCGAGGCGCCGCGAGCACAAAAGGTGGGGGCCAGTCAGCCTCCGAAAGCAAAATATCATACGTAGAAGACAGATTTTCCCAAAACACCCCTTTTACGGTACGCTGTATGTCACCTTCAATTAACAGGACAATTTCATAAAGTCTGTCAGGGGGAGCAAGTCTCGTATCTGCTGTTTCTATTACAACGTAGACATCAGTCGCTGTCACCCTCAGTAGTGGACGCAGCGCCTCTCTCACTATGGTACTCTCCGCTGCGCTGTCCAGCAAGGTCAGAGCCCACGTCAGATTCCGAAGCCGCGTTGTCACTATCTGTGGCATATCGATGCGCTGTTAAGGCCGCGACTTTCTTTTTTGCAAACTGTGGTCTTTTAGGCGTAGAATCCTCCTGCTTCGCCGCGCCGTCTGTCTGGCGGGACTGGCCACGTCCCTGTTGGCCACCACGTCCCCTACCGCCTCCTCCTCCACCGGTTTTCGGTTCTGATGAGTCCTGAAAGGAACGAGGAGAGCGTTGATCAGAAACCTGAAATCGATCAGGCGATTTAATCATCGCGCGATCGCGCAAATCATAAACTTTTTCAGTCGGCGCGGGAACTTGTGTTGCAGGATAAGAATCCTGAGTCTGCTTTTGTTGCTTCCCCTGTGTCTGTTTTTTAGGCCAATTTTGTTTTTTGGACTTGGGCTGGACATCTGCCGCAGCAGACTGTCCTTGTGGTTGTTTTTTCTCCTTGACAGGAAAATATTTCAGACCTCTACTTGTGCGGCCAATCGTCTTATAGGCGGCCACAACTATCTTCGCTAACTGTCGGGGTTTATCGGCATCGGGCAGAACAGCCAAAGCATTCGACACCTGAAAGTTCACCGCATCTCCTTTAATATTGGAGAGTATGAGATCACTTACTATCTCAAACGAACCACACAGGCGCATACCCAATTCAACCGCTGCCACCGGTCCGTGATCATCCTGAACACGTTTAACGATCTCAGGCAGTGCAGTCATAGACGGGGTGCCGAAACACCTCGTATAAACGGCCGCAAAAGTTTTTCCCCAGCTTTCACAGTCAACGAGCTCAGGAGTTAAATCCTTTGGTAAAGTAATCGTCAACATTCTATGTTTATCAGCAGGAGTAGAATTCGGAAACACAGCCTCCAGTTGGTCAAACTTCTCAGCAAGCCAGAAAGGGAAGTCAACAGGACGCTGACCAAAAACCGAATTTACCATAACCGGATTCAGGCGTAAACCCCCACGTTCCGTTTGAACGGCCCCACCCCCGGGGGGACCACCCGGGAGATGACGACCTATGTATTGCACTAATGCACGAATCACAGCAATCGAGACAACGTGTAGTCTGCGAATATCAGCAAGGGGACAAGCGCCGTGATTCGGGTGCGGGGTGAATCCACCCAAAGCAGGCCAATTTGTACCTGGAATGGAAAGTGGACCTAACCTCGCAGCTGACAAAGAGTGGGGGAGGGCGCCATCAAACCAAACGCGATGCTGCCAATGATCAATAGGTATTTCCAGTGCCCTGTACGGTGTATATTCAGCCGGTACAGGGGAGGGTGTGTAGTGGAGGAACACTTGAGAATTCACGTCCACTTCCGGAAATGTGACCCACGAGTAAAACAGCTCGAAAGGGTACGCCGGATCCGCACACACCACCAAAATCACAGCCATGCCTTCCAAAGGGACTTGGTAAGTTTGTAAATGGTTGCGCACCGCAATGCGACTATGCTGCGCAATGGCCACAGCCATGATAACACCGGAACTACTGAATAACCAAGAAAACTTTGTAGCACAACTGGGTAGTAAGTCAAGGAAACCGTTTTAGATAGATTCAAGCTTGAAAAGACCTATTTCAAAAAATAGGTAGGTTTCACCGACACCACCGTCTTCCGGAAACGATAGTGAAGGGGTCAAGGTTTGAATGATATACTACCCGAGTGTCATGATATAAGACCACCAACGTACGGGCGCCATGTAGCAGGGTTTCTGTTCTCCCACAGAACTGTGCACAGAGGATTGGAACCTCAGCGAATTAGGGTGACCCAAAACTCACCTTAGTACCCAACAAACCCCTTACCGAGCTAGCTACAGTGTCTCATTGGTCATAACAAACTCCCAATGTTTAGACAAACCAGAACATGAGCTTACAATACCTCAGTCGGTAGAGCATGAGACTCTTAATCTCAGGGTCGTGGGTTCGAGCCCGACGTTGGGCGCCATGTAGCAGGGTTTCTGTTCTCCCACAGAACTGTGCACAGAGGATTGGAACCTCAGCGAATTAGGGTGACCCAAAACTCACTTTAGTACCCAACAAACCCCTTACCGAGCTAGCTACAGTGTCTCATTGGTCATAACAAACTCCCAATGTTTAGACAAACCAGAACATGAGCTTACAATACCTCAGGTTATGTGGAACACATGAGCACTCTTTCGTTATACAATCATTTCAAACCAGAACGTAGAGTCAAGAAGAACACGTGAACATTTGAAATATTTATTTACTAATGCCGTCTTCTCAGGCACAGTATCTTAGATAATACAAGGAAACATATTAACAAACACAAAGCTATCAGCATAGTTACTAGTCCATAAAAAGCGAATGGTGACAGCATGTTAACATGCTGTAATGAATAAGAGTTAACAACACTTATTTCTCACCCTCCCTAACACACATATTATATTAATAGCTAAGAAGGTCTCTTTGGGTTGAATTAGGGCGGGCCCATACCTCAGGATCCTAGAATGAAGAGATCACATCAGCATACACCAGCTCTCTCTGCATGCGAACAGCATCAAGTGTGTGTTGTGCCTCAAGCAAAGCAATATAAAACCCGCCTTAAAGCCAAAGTTGGCAGAAGCTGCACTTATGTTATGTCTATGAAGGCGCGAAGATCAGACCTCATAACAATTCAGTATCTTGTTGTTCCTGAAGCTTCAGCACTCTCTGTACAGACATAGTTTATTGAGCAAAGCTGATATCAGAGTAATAACATATTATTCTCATGTAAATCACAACGAACTACTAGGTTGAAAGCTAAATCAACAATTAAGTGTCATGTGCAGAAGTAGCAAAAGGAAAAACGGCGTTTAAACATGTAATGTGCCTATGCTAACTTAACGCATTATAAAGATATATAGTAGCTATATGACAATTGTTTTCTGTCTGTATTTATATGCAAAAATCAGTAAAAAAATGAAAACTGGGAGCTTTATGCACACTGTGCATGGTCGGACTGGCCTTTTATTCCACTGGGCATTTCACTGGTGGGTGGGCCTTGGAGGCCGGTTATGAATGCCCAGGGCCTCTCTCAAGGCCTCTGTCACTTTCCCCTTCACCCTGAGATTAATTTCAGCAGGCATGAGGAGACTTCAGGACAGTAATAGAGGGATGGAGGGGTGCAAAAAGAGAGCGAGTGATTCGAGAGGGAGAAGACAGAAAGGAAAGAAGGAGCGCGAGGAGACAAGGGGAGCGGAACTGGTGTGAGCATTTTTGGTGTGGCTACTTATGGTTCTCCTATTCAGCCCTGAATGTGTGATTGACCAGATTTTACTTGGAATTTGCCCCAAGCAGGCATCCTTTTCAGGTGTGTCATGATCTGAGATTCATGGATCCTATTTGAGTATCAATGAAGGCTGCTTGCCTCTGTCTGATTTACATCTTTAGCAGAAAACCCTTTGAGGTGCCTTCACAAAGGGCAACGCAGCAATCCAATTTTGCTTTAACAATTGCCTTTGCAACTGTGGCTAGATTCAATTGTAACAAAGGCTTTACATTGTTTAAAAATAAATATGTCTTTTAATACTCACTAGAATTATGGTATAGTTAATATAAGAAACTTAAGGTCATATTCGGAGTGTCATGTTTTTAGGGGGTTAATGTTGATACAAGTGGATTGGATAATTAATGCATGGGGCATTACTTACCCTTTCAGAGTTCCTTGCCTAGGAATGATGAATATGGGATAATGTAAGAATACTGCATGTTCTTCCCCATTTCGAGACTTCTTTCCCCTGCACAAATTTAATCTGGCAATATTGGTGTGGGGCTAAAATGGTGAAAGTCGTGCACTAAATATAATCTTTATTTGGATGCAAATTATAATTTGCCCCTGAATGGGGATTATTACGAGACTCAAAATGAGGCTCTTGAAAAAAACCTGGAGCATTGTAACCCTGACCATTCACAGTCTTTGCACAAAGGTGGGGACTACTGCAGGCAACGCTACAAAATACAGTAATGTTTTAAAGAGGCACAGTGCTTTACATTGACTGTCTGCACTTGCCCTTCCAGAAACCTCTCTTCAGTGTTAGAAAAGCATTTTTAGTGATTGTGGGAATGGAAACCAAGACAAATGTACGTCCCTCGAGACTGGGCCGTTCCTAGTTTCAGGAAATCAAAGTTGTCCTCTGTTTTATGAACAGGAGAAAGAAGGCAAGAAGTCTTGAAGCAATGATGGATCTCTAGACATTGGGTTTGGTTTGGAAGGACCTTTCATTTGCATATCTGATATATCCTATGTGTGGCCGCCGGGTGGAAATCGCAGGGACTGCCGTGGGCGGAGCGACGTCTAAATACGCCACTGGATGGAAGCACATAAGCGAAAGAGCAACACCGAGCAAGGGGCCAGGCATTTGAAGGAGAGAGCAAGAAAACGCATGCAGTCTCATGAAGGGGCATATTAACAAGGGCTTTATCTCCGCTTTTTTGGCTTAAAAAGCCAAAAAAGCGGAGATAAAACTATCACCCTATTTACAAGAGGGTGCTGACATGCGTAATTGCATGTTAGCACCCTTTTTCCCAACATCTCCCTTTGCATCTCTAATGAGATGCAAAGTGGGCGTCACTATGCGTAGCCCGGATGGACAACCTTGCAAATATCGCTCATGTTCACATCGCGATATTTACAAGGCTGCCCCAGCATTTTTCTCCAAAACCTAACTGTTAGATTTGGGGGTCTCTAGTTGGCACAGGTAGGTACTTGTGACAAATAGAGACCCTTGCCTCTAGTCAGGATAAGGGGAGTACACTCCTAAAATAACCCCTGCTAACCCCCTTGGTAGCTTGGCACGAGCAGACAGGCTTTATCTCAGAGGCGTTGTGTTAAGCATTTGTGACCACATACAGTAACCCAGTGACAACACTACGAATGGACACCACACAGGTTTTATACAAAAAATAAGTATACTTTATATAGAGTTACCACAAGACCATAAACGACAAAAATACACAATACTGTTAGGTTGCTTGCGCTTCCACGGAAATGCGGCAAAGTTCAGGTGCAAAGAAATAAAGACGTGAAGTTCTTGCAGATGCGTGGACTGCAGCGTCGACACCCTGACGATGCGATGGCAGCAGCTCCAGCAGCGACACTCTTCGCCCACAATGCATGAAGCTTCCACTCAATGTGACAACTACAGTGGCGGCATCCACGATGCGACGGCAGCAGCTCAGATGGGGGCGCGTTTCTCAGGGATGCTAGGTGCTCTTCTTTGATGCGGTGCAGTGCGACATTTCCAGCGGCGACACCCTCCTTCGGAGTTGCGACGGCAGGCACAGCGATGGCGACACGCTCCGACCTCGTTGCGAGATTCTTCTCTTGATACGGTGCAATGCGACAGCTACAGCGACGACACCCTCCTTCGGAGTTGCGACGGCAGCAGCTGCGACTGCGACGCGCTTCCTCTTCATTGCGGCATGCTTCTCTCCGATGAGGTGCAGTGCGACAGTTCCAGCAGCGACAGCCTCCTTCGGAGTTGCAACGGCAGGCACAGCCACAGCGACACGCTTCTTCTCGTTGAGTCACGCTTCCAGCTCCTTGCGACACGCAGTTCCTCAGAAGGCCCAAAACAGCAGCAGGCACTTCCAAAAGAACTCTGGGGAGCTGGGGGGGTTGAAGTCTGTTGTCCCCGAGACTTCAGCAGGAGGCAAGCTCTTTTTCAAGCCCTTGGAGATCCTTTACAAGTTGAAAGCAAACTACACAAAGTTCCTTTCTCCTTCCTTTGGCAGTAAGGCAACCACTGCAGGCCAATTCCCCAAGCAGCACTTCATCTTGGGGATAGTCTCTCCTCAGTTTCTTCAGGTTCCTCTCCTCAGTAAAGGTTTCTTCTTGTAGTCCAAAAGTGATCTAATTGATTTTGAAGCAGGGTTCTAATATTTATACCCCAAAATCCTTTGTTCTCTGAGGGGAGAGGGGCCTTTGCCCAGTCCAAACCAGTTCTGAAGCACTCTGTTTACCAGACTTCTCCTTTCCTTTCACAGTGCAGGGCAGACACATCAGACGCGCCACAGGAGGTGGAGCCAGCATTGTGGTAGGCAAGTACAGTCCTGGAGCACTTTGTTTACAGGACTCCTTCTCTTCTTTCAGTGTGCAGGGCAGAGACATCAGTCGCTCCCCAGGAGGTGGAGACAGCATTGTGGAAGGCAGGCACAGCCCTACTCAAGCTTCAGGTGCAACTACTCCCTCCCATCTAGATGCAGATCTCTCTATTCACCACTGGGCTGACTCATCCTGTCGCTTGGAATCCCCCAGCCCTGTCACTCACAAAACTAGACAAAGGAATACACAACCTAGCAGAGGAAGGCTTGAAAGGTAGGCAAGCAAATACCTACTTTCTAAAACTGGTATTTGCAAACACAGAATGTTACCCTTTTCCATGATCAGGACGAGCTGAGCTCGTCCTGAGGCACGGTGCTCCGGTGCTCATGACGAGCTCAGCTCGTCATGAGCCGTGGAACGCTCAGGTGCGGGGAGAATTCCCCTGCTGTGCTGAGCATTCCATGGGAGCAGGTGCACTTGTGACGAGCTCAGCTCGTCATGAGCACAGGAGCGCCGTGCCTCATGACGAGCTGAGCTCGTCATGAGCATGCGGGCGCTGTGCACGCCCCCCTCCCCTCAGCACAGCGGGGGAATTACCCTCGCAGCCAAGGGGTTACAACCAACTTCACTAAAAGATGTATTTTATCATTCTGAGTTCAGGCATACTAAATTTGAATTTCTACCATGTTCGCTGAGACAGTTAGGATTCTAAACATGTAATAATCTAACAGCCCATTCTGGCCTATGGAGAACAGGGAGCCTTGCAATAGTGAAAAACGAAAATGGCTGTAATTCACTATTAGGACATGTCACACACACCAGGGCTTGTCCTACCTCATACTTACAATGCACCCTGCCCTTGGGCCTACTATGGGGGTGACTAATATGAAGAAAAGGGAAGGTTTAGGGACTGTCAAGTGTTTGCACTTTCCCAGTCAGTGTGCCAATACCAAACTGCACGCAGGCTCTGCAATGGCAGACCTTAGACACATTTTACAAGGTTGCTTTTGTGGGTGGCACAACTAGTGCTGCAGGCCCACCAGCAGTATTTGAATTTACACGCCCTGGGCACACTCAGTGCACTAGACTAGGGTCTGACAAGTAAACCAAATAGCCAAACATGGAACAACTGATTAATACATCAATTTACAATAGGGAGCACTTGTATTGTGGCACTGAATAGCAGTGGCACAGAGCCCAAAGCATCTAATAACAGCAAAAACACATGAGGCAACAGAAAAGAATGGAAGAGAGACACACGCCAATAGTGCCAGGTCTAACACTAACGACTGCTAAAATGCAGACTTACCTATTACTAACATTGGGGTGGATTATGCTGATACGACCCTGTGGGGCAACTTGTGCTTATGGTCGTTGGTTGGGGCTCCACTTTCCTTGTTTTCTTTTTTTATTACACTAATAGTAAATCATACAAAATTATTCAGTATTATTGTAGTAAAAAACGGAGTACAATTAGCTGGAATATGTGGGTCGTATCAGCAAAGTTATCGCCGTTTTGCAGGGAACATCGCTGGAAAACCAGCGATGTTCCTTGCAAAATGGCGATAACTTCGCTATCTCTAGAATTTTCATCGCCCTGGAGAAACGCGTTGTTAATAACGCGCTACCAGGGCGATAAATTCCAGCGATAGCCTGTGATAATAAAATTATCGCTAAGCATGGCCAGCGATAATTATCGCTGGCCGTCGATAATATGCCCCGAACTTCTTAACCAAAGAGAAAAGAAAGTTCCCTAAAAGTGAGCAGTGGAAGGATACAAAAGTCAGCCATTCAAAGAGATGGTAAAGAGTCCATGATGCAGGGAAAAGCCAAACACAAGAAGGATATGTTGGGGCAAGAAAAGCCATTGAATAAAAAGCAATGGGTGGGCAGTAAGCCGCGATAAATTCTTAGTAAGCCATAAATAGGTCCCAACCAAACAGATAGCTTTACTCGTGGGCGAACCCTAAAAAGGCACTTGGTGCATCTCAGGAAATTACCGGGGAACACACACGTTACCAGTTGGCTCTTTTTAGTACAGTTGCATCTCTCAGTACCAGCATATGTTTCAGAATGGTGACAAGCAGAGCTTTAAGTGGGCCGGGTCTCACTGGTGCTGAGCACCGACAGTTTTTTAAAGGGAGCCTCGAAACGGGTCTCTATCGGGTTCTTTTTTGTGCCCTGGCGCACACAGTCTGTTTTTCCCCGGACTGCAGTGACAGCAGGCACATCGATGTGCGCATGCTCACACTGCTCTTCTCACTACTGGAGAAGTTACGGCATGACGTCATGCCAGGTGAGCATTGTAGGGGATGAGAAATCCTTTAAAGAGAGTCATTTTCCTCGGGATTTCCCTTCTCTTTTTGAAACTTAGGAGCAGCAACATTGTTGTGGTGTCACCAGGGCTTTAAGTGGAAGCTTTTTCAATATTATATACAAGCCATAGTTGCTGCTTATTTATCTTATGCAACTAACAACCATTGAGAAAACCAATAGTCCTAACTTTTTGTAGGTATGATGTAACTTGTATCATATATCTAGATGCAATGACAGAAACAGCAAAATACAAGTCGGGCAGCACACCATGCTAAGCACAAATTTCTAGTTTACGTGTTTTAAGCCACGCCCTTAGCTACATTGGCCACGCCTCTTTGAGAGGCCCGCCAGTTTTTTCATCCTACGTAAAGCCCTGGTGGCAAGCTTAGAAATGCCTCCTAACCGGCATACCAGAATTTTTTTCTGCTCAACACATTAATAACTTGAACTTTTTTGGGGCCAGTAGTACCAGGCAGCCTGTTACTCTGGCACTGTCAGAAGGACTGGCTTCAAAGGGCTGTTTTGTGGTCCCGTGGGCTAACACTGACTGAGTGCTTCCTTTTTAAAGTCTCGGAATTCAGGTCACTTGCAGTAAGCTTTAAGGGATAGAAGTGTTTTATCTTTATAACACGTTCTTCCGTTTTTCCCTCTCCATTAAATATTCGGTGGCGTGCTCTCTGATGCAGATAAGAGTTATTCAATACTTTTTACATGAAATAAACCAATATGAGTTCACTGAATTATGTCAAGATAATGTTTGATGCAGTCTAATGTAGGCCACGTTCAGAACCAGTAGTAAAATATGTCTGAGCATGCAAATTCAGTCCTTCCTGAGCTGAGGACCAGCAGTGCAGTGGGAAAACAGAGATAGTTATTGCACAGCTGCTTCTGATCTAGATGCAAACCATAAAGGAACGTTCACATGAAAGGATTCTGAAAATAGAGCTTTCGTTTTACTTATGTATTTAATTGACACGAATGTTATTAAAAAGAAGAGATGATTTCAACCTTTGGTCTGGGAGCAGGCATTTTGTTTCTAGAACCTAACTTTAATATGTTATTAGAGGTTGCTCTGATGTCACAGATAGGCAGAGCCCTTGTAATTATGAATTCTGCGGCGTTTTCACACAGTTATGGAGATATTTCATCTCGTATATATTAAAATGTCTCTCCGGCTGTATTCTCTGACAGCTGAAGGGTAAAGTATCCCGATGAGGAAGGCAGCAATAACTTTGAGGAGCTCTCAGAAGCACGATTTGCCTCCTATGAAATTAGAGCCAGGCGCAACACTTCTGACATTGTGCAGGTTACTAATGTAACTCTATGTACTTTTGCTGAAACGCCATGTAATTTTGCAGGTTTCGCACACTTCTAGCTGCATGGTCAGGGGTAGCTGAAGCGGCATCCCACATCATTTAATCTTTACTTTTATTCACACACTTACACATACACACACATTCACACATACGTACAATACTTCTCTTACTCTTACTCACACACCCTCAACTGCAAGCATGCACACAACATACATTTGAAAGCAGTTTTTACTGACCTCAGCTCTCAGGGAGGGTCATATTCCAGCTAATTGTACTCCGTGTTTTACTACAATAATACTGAATAATTTTGTATGATTTACTATTAGTGTAGTAAAAAAAGAAAACAAGGAAAGTGGAGCCCCAACCAACGACCATAAGCACAAGTTGCCTCTCTATTTCTGGCACCGAGTTTGCCACCTCTGAAGCCAGGATTTGTCAAGGCAGTGCCAGGAGTTGCAAGAGGGAAGCCAGGGGTTGCATCTGCGTCCCCTGGCGACCCCTAAAGATGTCCATGTCTAGCTGCTAATACATTAAGGTCGGTAACAGTTTTGTTTCTCCTTTCTCATCTTCCTTCTAATGCACAGCCATATTTCCCTACGTGGGCTTTGCTCATCACCAGCCCGGGACACTCTTGCTTTTCATTAATTTCAAAGATCTTTATTCGATTTTTTTAAATAAAATTATAAAAGAGACAAATAAGACACAACACGATAACTTATCTTTAAAAAAAGCATCCACTGAGGCTGCTAAATAAAATAAAACTCATTGATGCAATTAAGCCAATGGAATCCAACTTCTTAAAGTGCAGTGCATACAATTAAAATTAAGTGCATTTGCACATGTTGAGTACAACTCTAAAAATGTACAACAGGCATAACGATTGAGTGACATATTAAAAGACTCCTCAGCCGTCCATGGATCACCTACACCTGACTGGCATTTTAAGGAAGCAGCATACATTATAACAATCATTCGGCCTGCTTAACATCTGTAAGTACAATAAGGTGTCGTTACATTTCCTGAACACAAGAGCTTTCCAAAGGTGTTGATGACAAGGTAAAAAGAACGTTTTATGAAATTTACAGAAATACATACATTTCAATATTCATTATTTTGCAGCCCCAACACACAGCCGTGCTAGTAATTGGCTCTCTCGGACCTTAGAGTCACCAGAGAAACACAAAAGACGACAAACACCACCTGCTCCAAACCTAAAAAGTAGTGACCTTTCCCACTGCAAGAGTTCCAGCTGCAAATAAATGTCATCTCTCCTGCGGCTAAAAACATGTATTAATCATGTTCATGGCACTTGCTAACAACCTCCTCAAGTCTTTGTGAAATACAAAATTCTGTATGGCGAGATTACACTAGCCGCTGGTGAGATATATATATATATATATATGTATAGATAGAGATATATGTTCGCCTGAGAGGTGAAGATTTCAGGGAGGCTAATATCGCTATTGCTCTTCACCAGCCAGAACTCTGCAGCTTCTCAATAAGAGGGCCTGCACTTTATTCCTTATTACATCATTTGTGACAGCTGGAGCCCAAACGCTTGCTAAATGACTGAAGACACAGAAGGTCTAATCTCTTTACTACCATATGCTGTTTGACTTTGAAACTAGTGTTTCTCCACCGGTTAGACTGTGCACAGTTCTTTATTTCGGTCGTATACCACAATATCGAGCACAGAAATATTGATCGGAAGCCAATTTTTTTGCAGGGCGATATTAAAAGTTAATATTGTGGTAGGTCCTCCTCTGTTTAGCAAAGATGCAAAAGGAACAAGTCTCACTGCACAGTCTAGTAGCTCAATGGACTAATGCACCTACTGCAGGGATTTATATTTGATTTATATTTGAACCAATGGCCACAGCTTTAAAGAGTCTCCTGTGAGGCCTACTAGTCTCTGACTACTTGGTGATGTTTAAGTTCTGTTCATGACATCTCAAGTGAACCTGGGAAATTCACAAAATTCTCAAATTTTCACTTCATGTAACTGTTGGAATTGGCACTTTCTAATTGGCTAAGGTGATGTCCCAGTCAGGCAGACACTACCACTTCCGTCAGGGGCGGGTGATTATACACACTGTATAACCTGTGCTCACCCTTGGGTAGTTTGACACTGAGCAGCAGACTTACCACAGATGCAATGTGTAAAACATTGGCACAGCACTCATTCACGATAAATACCTTGAGCGTCACAAAAGAGACTTCACACCTGATGTATGTAGATAAAGTTCATAATTCGTTCATTTGTTCATTCCTCTGGTCGGGTGGTCATGCCTGCGTCACTGTTGGCAACGATCAGCAGTCCCCGTACGAGGAGATCTAAGGATGGTCGATCTTGAGAGAGCGCAAATCGAGAAAAAAAATTAGAAGTGCACCATATTTACAAGCACGTTGCATTAGTTTAGTAAAGATTACATAAGAGTGTCGAATTTATAGAGTGAAAATACATAAGAGTGTTTAATTAAAATAGAATGCATATATCTGTGTGAAAAGCTAATATAGAAGTGTGTAGAGATGTTAGAATGATGTTGAAATCCCATGTTATGTGGCTGTTGTAGAGGAGAATGTAATACTGATAAACGTAGAAATGTGTAGGCCACATGGCAGTTCACAGAGAATGAAGGGGTTGTTACACTCTCACGTGATATGGATTTTAATGTTGTTTTAATTCAAAGTATTATTGATTATAGAACTGAAATATATGTTTTATAGAAGTGTTTCATATAACCATTGTGTGTAATGAGTTAGAATACTGTTTAGACTAAGAAATTTAAGGTTTACAGAGTGCACAGGCCCGTTTCATGTAATTCTAATAGGCCTGAATAGAGAAGTTCATTTCTTTTAATCTGTATGTGTTAGTTAGAGAAATGTCATGTTAAGCATAAATTGCGGAGCCTGCTCGATGGTTTACGACTTAGAAGATATGGTGGAGGCCGGAATTTGGGGCCTACTTGATAAAGATCAATTCAAAATGGTCAGGCGATTTCAGTTGATGTTTCCTAAGTTAAATTTGCCCGGCGTAAAACGCCTCTAATACCATACGAAGTTATCCAATAAAGAGGCAGGCGCTGGAGACAGGAAGACAGGAAACAAGTTTTATTCCGACGGAGTAGAACACATCAGATCGGACAACAAGGTATCGTCTCGAGGTGCTCTCTCAGCCTCTCTGAGACCTGGTCTTTTATACCCTGGTTTAAGACATGTGAACGCTCTTTATTACAACAAAGACATTGTGAAGTATGAGAACGACATCCCCGACACCCCCCAGTTCCGGCCCATTCCAACACATGACAACAGTAGAGGCCCTTTCCCCCCATATGATTGGGAGGGGGCTATCACGTAGCCGAGTGTTCTGCCGATTCCTTTGGAATGTGTGCGCCTGATCGAATCTCAGGGGGTGGGGAGGTCATGATCAATAGTGGCTCCTTTCAGGAAAGGCGAGTGCATACGGTAGTGGGCAATAAACTGTATCCTCGGGCTAAGGGATGACCAGCGGTTCGTACAGGCAGTCGGGCTCAGAGGAAGGGGTCATCAAAGGAGGGGTATTCATGGACGGAAAGGAGGTGTTGGTCAGGCGCGGGGTGTGATTCCCTGAGACAGAGTCATGGGAGGGGAGGGTTCATGACTTGTGCATGTGAGTGCGGGGGCAGCCAGGGTGCGCGGGGAAGGCTTGCAAGGTTCAGGGAAGTGTGCTGACGGGCGATCGTGAACAGGGAGACCATGGTACCTAAAATGGCTGTCGTGTATGTTCATACGTGAGTCTGCAAGATGGCGTAGATGATGTTCAGTACACGAACTAAAATTCCACACACTGTACAAGTGTCTGTTTGCAGGTGCGAGGAGGTTCCAATCAAGAGAGTGATGAATAGGGCTTTGTTCAGAGAGCCAGGCACAGGCCTGGAGGAGGCTTCAGGAATTTCCTGGGGGGGTACCGTCCTGCCGGAGAAGAGCCTGAGAAGCAAGGTCAACGCTAACGATGGGCCCAGAGGAGTATCAGCATGGAAAATGCCAGAACTGACACCACGTGAGGGGCGTCTCTAAAGGGCGTTTCTATTGTAAATGTGATTTCTGTATTAGTGACAGCACCCCTGGGTGGAGTTAGGGCAGATGGTCTGAGGAACCTAAGAGAGCGGATGGGTAGGCAGATAGGTTAACTGCGAGACACCGATTCACAACGAAGACTAAGGGAAGTGAGTGATCTTCTTTGGAAGTCACCACGGCTGACACCTTTTTAGATTAAGATTTTACTAAGTAGAGATGTCACTTAGTCTAGTGTAGGGACAGTCTAATCTGGATTTTCTTCCTTTCTGTAAATGACTCATAAGCTACAGCTTGTGTCTATTCTTGCAACTCTGATGATTTTCGAATTGGTTTTGGTGATATTCTTCTGCAGACTAAGAGCATTTAGAAAATGTATGTTTGTATTGATACCAGTATATCTTTTGAACCTTATTTTGAGATGTTTGTATCTCCAGTTAACTTTGGCTTTATAATAAACTTTTAAAACTTATTCGTAGTAGGTGGTTTTTTAGAGTGGTGTAAGTCCTTAACTGATTGACCTAGTAGTGGATTGCCTTTTACTCTATGACAGAAATCAATGGTTCAGACGACCTGAGTTGGGATCTAGACCTATAGCCATAGATCAAAAATCCCGCTGTAACAGTTGGTAGCAGACAAGGATGGTTACCTTCTAGAGGAAGGTGATCTAGACTAGGTTAAGATTACCCCAAGGTCCCTAGAGATCGAGAGATGAGCAGCGGAAGAGTCGCCTGCCGAAGAAGGTGCTGACGGTGTGAGAGAAAAGCAGCAGGGTCAGACGAGAGTGAGTATAACAAGGGTCATGCGTTGACAGATTGCGGTGTTTTGTGTTGTATCTGTATTGTAATGTCATGCGGAGTTGAATGCCTGTAGAGTGAGTGAGAGAGGGTTGTGAGCGCGCGCAACCTTGCTGGGGGAAAAATCTTACGTTCGGGGAAGAGCTTAAGTGGTTCGGGTGTATCGAACATCCAGAGTAGTTGTCGACCAGAGTAAAGGGGGTCATGAGGTACCATTGATCACCCGCAGGACCGAGATAGGGGGAACGCAAGAGTGAGTGTGTGGATAACGGACGCAGGTCAAAAGTTACCGTGTGTAAGTAACCTATCAGTTAAGGCGATTGTCTGGACATACACGGAAAGACATTTAGTCAGTTAAGGTGACAATTACAGTTAGACTGTGGGCGTACAGTCAAGGAAAGTGATCGCTTGGTCGGAAGTAATCATTTTTCAGAGTATGAATGGGACGCATGCATGACCGGGAGACGAGCGGAGAAGGAGGGGAACTGCTGCGAAGGGGGACGAGTAACGTCAGCGAGAGCCGCGCTGAGATAGGCCGGTTGGTGTGAAGCCTCGCTGTGATAGGCCGGTACAGGTGACGTCAGCGAGAGCCGCGCTGGGATAGGCCAGTTGGTGTGAAGCCGCGCTGTGATAGGCCGGTTGGTGTGACGTCAGCGAAAGCCGCGCTGTGATAGTCCAGTTAGCGAGAACCGCGCTGGGATTGGTGGATTGTCATCAGGAAGTAAACGAACGCGGAGAAAATAGAAATTTTGTAGATTTTGAACATGAAGTGTTTTAAATGTTTGAGAGCGATCTTTAAGAGACAAAGAAGAGAATCTTATTACGGGGAAGAGGCACCGCCAGAGGGTACACCAGCTCACTATATGGCAACGAATGTTGGGTTGCATACTATACTGTGGCTTGGTACTTGGAGTAAGATTACAGAAGGGAATGAGGAACTGACTTTTCCGAAATACGGAACGTTTAGACTAGAAGTGTGGCATCAGCTGAAAGCAGTTATGTCCTCATTGAGACCTTTGCCTAGACCAACACAGTTTAAGGCCCTTTTTGCGTGGATTAGGGCGGCGCACGACAGGAATCAGAACAGGCGCCAAGAAAGGGTAAGGCGATCAGTAAGGGCAGTGCAAGATGCCAAATGGGATGCGGAAGCCAAGAAGTGGAGGGTACAGACGATTGAAGTGGATAAGTTGTACCCAGTGAGAGAGGTTACAGGAGAAAAGAGACCCATAGAAGAGGATGACGAGAGCGAGTTGGAGGATGGCCTAATAAATAGGTTGTTGATAGATAGACCGCCTCCGGACAATAGGGAGATAGAAGGTACTGAGCTCCCAAGGGAAGATAGGGTTGACATAGAAGAGAACAGGCCACTCCCTATAACGAATTGGGCACCTACCAAAGGTGAGGAGACACCTCAACATAGTCCTGTACAGAGAGTAGTCGGAAGGGTTGTGGTGCAGAAGATGCCAGCAACAGAGAGGGTTGAGTCTTATGGATTGCCAGATGCTCTTCAAGTACCCGTTACCATAGGTCCTATAGTGTCGGTTTATCACCCAGAGAAAGGGAGAGAGGAAGAACAGGTACGGCTAGACAGAGAAAGAGTTGAGATGGAAAGGAGGAATAACATGACAAACGCCTGGAGGAAATTGCCAGGACCGATAACGTAGAGCACCCCATTGGATTCAGCAGTGAGTCCCGTAACAGAACAGGGGGGTCAGAGAGGACCGATGGACCTGAGGGGACCACGGCCGAAATCCTATAAAGAGTTGAGGGCAGACTTGAGAGAATGGGATAAGTCCACAGAAACACCGAGCGAAAGGTCAAGAGCAGAAGCTGAATGGGGAAGTCGAGGCAACGGGATATTGTCTCACTGCGGGGCTAGCGAAAGCAGTCAGGAGTGGGACGGTAAAAGTCAGGAGAGTAGAGGAGTTACACGTCATATTGACGGCGGAAATGGACAGGAGCAAAAAGACAGAAGTACGGAGTGTGGAGAGACGTCTCGTCTCATTCAAAGTGAGGGAGACCAAAGGACACGAGAGTACAGGGATAGGTTTAAGTGCACTCTCCACGCACCTGATGATAACGTACAGTACTGGAATTGTGGGAACATGGGGAACCGCGAAGGATCTTGCCATGCGTTGAGTGATCAGAGATCACAGGCAAATTGCGAAGGCATGGGGAATAATGGAATGTCTTACCATGCACCTAGAGAAACCAGGCAGAACGGGAAATGTGGGACTATGGGAAATAGAGAAGTGTTTCACTATACACCCAGAGAGGATGGAACTGCATGGGACCTGGAGAGATGGGAGCATGGGAGGACTCCCCATAACACGCCTGAGCCCAGACGTAGGACTCAGAGCTGTGATGGGAGAGATGTAAATGGACTCTCTAGAGATAGCATACTGAGAGCTGTGATAAAAGCCAAAAGACTCGATGTGACCAGCTTAAAATCTGACCTGGACGAGATAATTGATGGTGTGTTGCCTTTAGAAAGGATTGACATGTACGAACAAGATGAGCTGCTGTTTATAGCAAGAGATGTTACTCGGAAGGCAAGAGCAACTCATGAGAAACTGTCTGAACTGGCAGACAAGTATATGGTAGATTTGTCTAGAACAAAGGCATTGCAGGGTAACCATAGGTTGCATTATTCAGATCAGGACTTAGATGAGAGGAGGACAACTGGATTAAAAACACACATAAGGGAACTGATCACAGGAATAAGAGCATGGAGGGATCTGGACAAATGGGAAGAGAGGTGGTCCAAAAAGGCATTCCCTTTGCGAGAAGTTGCGAATGGGAGTTATGTACACGTGCCCTGGAGTAGGGGAGATTTGGCTGCATTTACCAACTCATTTCCGAAGTTAAGGGAAAATCCCGTAGAGTGGTACAAGCAGGTAGAGAGGTTTGTCAAGATTTCAAAAGTATTGTGGATTGATTTGAACACCTTATTTGACATTGTGGTCCCAGGAGACTTGTGGATAGCATGCAAGGTTAGTGTCGAATGGCCAACTGCAGAACCAGAAAGGGATGCTCGTACTAATGGACCGTCAGAAACCGTAATGTTAAAATATGATAGGGTGACGACATGGCTGAAGGAGAAGGTGCCACCACAAGATATAGATTGGGTAAAAATAGACCGAACAAGACAGGAACCCAAGGAGACAGTTCATGAGTTTCATGAGCGATTGCTGAAAACGTTCAAACAATACAGTGGATTAGATGTAATGGATCCCAAAGATATAGGACAGTTTGTATCGAAGTTCGTTTTGGGGTTGAGACCTGATATTTGTTTGATGATTCAGCAACATTTAATTTGTTGGCAAAACAAACCATTGGATGAAATTTTGAGATACGCAAGGTATTGCAGTGATGAAATAGATTCCAAAGCAAAGAAACTAAAGGAGAAACTGCTGATGGTGCAGATGCAGTCGGCTGGAAAGGGTGGACAGCAGCAACAGGGAACAGGGACAATAGGACGGAAACCAAATGGTCAGATTAAGGACAGCGAGGAAAACTCAAGACCTAGAATAGACATTGCTACGTTGAAAAAAACGACAAAGTGTCACCAGTGTCACCAGGTGGGACATTGGAAACGCGAGTGTCCCTATAACCCTGAAAACGGAGAGCTAGAAGTAGAGGAGGAGGAAGTTCAAGAAGTTCCAGTTCAAAGGGTGACGGTGTCAAAGAGTAAGGTGACCAAAGGGGGGACTTCGACTCCACGAGCCCAGTTCCCGCAGCCACCAAAGATTACGACAGGGGGAAAGATCTATAGACAAATGCCTCTTTTTATAGACGAAGAAGAGTGTTACTACGTTGATCCATTGACGGGACAACGTGTAAGTAGAGAGGAGGACTGTACCCTCGGGGCAGTTCTAGAGGTGGATCAAAGAGGACCGTTTGTTGAGGCTGAAGTGGCAGGGTGTCCTACAACATTCTTAGTAGATACCGGAGCTACTCGATCAACTCTGAGATCGGCAGTGGTTCCAGATCTACCAATGTCGGGGGAAACAATTCAAGTGGTAGGAGTTGCAAATAGGAGAATGACTAACCCTTTGACGGAACCAGTGCTAGTGAGAATAGGAAACCACAATTATGAACATCAGTTTGTAGTATGTGATTTTAGTCCTGTGTGTCTGTTAGGAAGAGACTTATTGTGCAAACTGAACTGCACAATATACTGCACACCTCAGGGAGTGGAGGTACAGACTGCAGACGATGATGCTACCTTTAAGGTTGCAAATTCGAGAGTATGCGTAGAACTGTATCCTACCCTGACTGTGGAGGACCTTCTTTGGGACTTACGAGATACAGTGTCATCAGAGGTATGGGATTTTACTGGAGAAGAGATAGGATTGATCAAAGGAGTAGAACCAGTGAAGATCATGGTAAAACCAAATGTTGAATATCCAAGAACGCCTCAATACAAATTGACCCCGGAGACGATTGCAGGAATAAAACCCGTAATCGACTCTATGATTCAACAGGGATTACTGAAGGAAATCGTGGGTAGTCCATGCAACTCCCCGATTATGGGTTTGCAGAAGCCTAGTGGGAAATTTAGAATAGTGCAAGATCTTCGAAAGATTAATAACATAGTTGTTTCATGTTGTCCAGTGGTACCGAATCCATCAGTGATATTGTTTCAGATACCATTCCAAGCTGAGTGGTTCACCGTGATAGATCTTTGTCAGGCTTTCTTTTCAATTCCATTAGATGAGGAAAGCCAGTATCTTTTCGCTTTTAAGCTGGAAAATCGTGTCCTAACATGGTGTCGTATCCCACAAGGGTATACAGAAAGCCCATCAATTTTCAACCAGCTATTTGAAGAAAAATCTTGAAAGTCTAGTACTGCCATAGAACTCGGTTCTGGTCCAGTACATAGACGACCTACTTGTTGCGTCAGGAACGGAAGAAGCTTGTAAGATAGATACCATCGCCTTGCTGAACCATTTAGCTGAAAATGGGCATAAGGTATCTCCGAGCAAATTGCAGTACTGTCTGACAGAAGAACAGTACTTGGGTCACCGGATAGAAAAAGGAAAGCGCAAGGTGTCACCAGATAGGATAGAGGCGATAATGAAGATGAATGCGCCTACGACACAGAGAGAAGTCAGGATGTTCCTAGGAATGGTTGGTTATTGCCGACAGTGGATAGCTAACTTTTCCCCGAAGGCGAAACCCTTACAAAAACTGACGCACAAGGAGGTGAGTGATCCGGTACCATGGGACAAGGATTGTTTGATGTCGTTCCTACAGCTGAGAGAGGACTTGAGCCGTGCTCCAGCTTTGGGGATGCCTGATTACGAAAAACCATTTTCACTTTACTGCTGCGAAAGAGAGGGTTGTGCTTTGTCAGTTTTAGTACAAACTCATGGAAATGCCCGTAGACCAGTTGCATACTTTTCGGCTACTTTAGATCCGGTAGCCGCAGCATTGCCCGGATGTCTCAAATCCGTTGCGGCAACAGGTGTCAGCATTGAAAGGTGTGAAAATATCGTCATGGGACACCAATTAGTGGTGTATGTACCTCATTCTGTAGAACTGTTAATGACCAGGACCAAGACACAGCACTTAACCAATAATAGGCTCACACGCTACGAGCAAGTTATTCTTGCTGCGGAGAACGTGACCATTAAGAGGTGCTCTGTTTTGAATCCTGCTACATTGATGCCACTTCCTAATGATATAGAAGGCGAAGAATGTGAAGATCACGATTGCCTTGATGTGACTGAACTATGCACCAAGCCAAGACCAGATATTGTGGATGGGCCGTTGACTGACCCTGATGAAATTTTCTTTGTTGATGGCTCATGTTTAAGAGACGATACTGGTCGGTTGCGAGCAGCTTATGCTGTTTGCACCATTACTGGAGTTGTGGAAGCCGCTTGCTTGGAAGGAGTACACTCCGCTCAGGTAGCCGAAATCATTGCATTGACACATGCCTGTTTAGCAGGTAGCAAAATTAGAGTCACCATTTATACCGATAGCCAATATGGTTTCGGTGTGGTTCATGATTATGGGCAATTGTGGTCTCAGATAGGTTACATGACCTCCTCTGGTTCGCCTATTCGAAATGGGGAATTTGTGCGACTGTTGCTAGAAGCATTACAAGGTCCAGCAGCAATTGCGGTCGTTAAATGTGTAGCCCACACCAAAAATACAGATTTTGTGTCGCAAGGTAATCCATATGCAGACGAAGTTGCTCGCTACTGTGCGGCGCAAGGATATTCTTTCATGGAAGTGGAAGTAGGTGGGACTCAGGAAAAGACAGAGTTAAATATGATGCTAGAAACAGTTGATACTTGGGACGATTTAAAAGACCTGCAAGAGAAAGCACCCGATACTGAGAAAAAGGCATGGGAAACGGCAGGTTGTGTGAAAAGTGAAATGGATTTGTGGGTTTCAGCAGATGGAAGGGCAGTATTACCTGATGAACTAGTGAGTCCAATGGCACGACAGATACATGGTCCAGTACACTTAGGAAGGGATGCCATGCTGAGGTCATTTAGGCAGACTTGGTATAATCCTAGGTTTAGGATAGCAGCAGAAGCAGTGTGTCGGAGGTGTGTCACATGCCAGCAATTGAACGTAGGGAAGAGAACACCAGTTACAATGAGTCACATTGGGAGGTCTGGGGGGCCTTTCAACAGAATGCAATTAGACTTTATTGAGATGCCAAAAAGCAACCGCCTCAGGTATGTTCTGGTGGTTGTATGCATATTTTCCAGATGGGTCGAAGCATACCCTACACGCAGATGCGATACACTCACAGTAGCAAAGTTGTTGCTTAGGGAGTTGATCCCGCGCTTTGGGGTGCCGACCTCTTTGGAATCAGACAGAGGAACTCATTTCAACAGCGAAGTTGTGAAGATGCTTTGCTCTGCATTGAACATTGATCAGAAGTTGCACTGTAGCTATCGACCAGAGGCTTCAGGTATCGTGGAGCAGATAAACGGAACTCTAAAGTCCCGAATAGCCAAAGTATGTTCATCGACGTCCTTAAGCTGGCCTGATGCTTTGCCCTTGGTACTCATGAGTATGCGTAGCACACCAGACAGGAGGACAGGTCTCTCTCCACATGAGATTTTAATGGGGAGGGCAATGAGACTTCCGTCTGTTTCAACTACAGCTTTGTTGAATATTACAGATGACCTGATCTTGGATTATTGCAAGGGACTTTCTGATGTCATTCATTCTGTGTCTCTTCAGGTGCAGGCTGCTGAAGTTCCATCTTCAAGAGACCTATGTCACGACTTGTGCCCTGGTGATTGGGTGCTTGTCAAGAAGCACGTGCGGAAGAACTGCCTAGATGTTCGTTGGAAGGGGCCCTACCAAATAATCTTGACAACGAATACGGCTGTAAAGTGTGGAGGGCTGCCAAACTGGATTCATGCTTCCCATACTCGAAGAGTTCCAGCACCCTTAGAAGAAACAGCTCCTCTCACAGATGAAAATCCAGCTGTGGACGGCGAACCACTAGAGGGGATCAGTCAAGCTGTGGGGGTGTCGGAAGAAGTTGGGAGTGCTACAGATCCAGAAGAAGAAAGACAGGACGACAGTGAAACTGAAGTTGCCACCGAAGGAGAAAGTTGTTGTGAATACGGCTCAGACACAGATCAAGACAAGAGTGATCAAGAACCGAGTGTGAGGACAAGAAATAGGAGAACAAGGCGTGGAGAAGCTAGTTGGCCTGAAAGAAAGACGAGGCCGAGCTTGAAGCCAACTCCAGAGAGAACTCTTGCTCCTATATCTGAAGACTCGGATTTGGCCGAAGGTGCACAAGGACAGGAACAGGAAAGTCCGAGAAGATCGAGGAGGGTGCGAGTGCCCTGCAGAAGATACGCTACTCCTGAGTGGACCTACCTAGCTGCAGATGTCCAGTGCACGGAGATCTGGGAGGGTGAGGGAAGTGACATTGACCAGTACTGACCCAATCATAACAGTGGAAATAGTGTTGGTGATACCCGGAGTGGAGGTCGAAGGGTTGCTGACACTCACTATCCCCAATCCTCCTTATCTGAGCGGGATAAGAGACATGGTGTTAAACAGAATAGAATTTCCGACTTTTTGTTCAACGAGGCCAACGCATGAGGAGATCACTCTTCGTTTGGAAATATTAGAATACGTGATTAGAGCCGCTGGAACCCGTCTGATTCCAGATTGTTAAAGACTTTGTAAATAAATAGATTGAAAGATAACCTAGCGCCAAGTGGAAGAAGAAGAAATTTAGGGATTCCCATTTAGTGGACGGAGAAGGGCTAAGGTTGTCTTTTGCTTTAGAACCCAAAGACTGATCTTGCGGAAGGGATTATCAGCTTCCAGGTGTGGTTTGGAGAGACTGAATAAGCAAAGAAAAGAGACTTTGTGTTGTGAAAGAAAATCAGAACTACACTGTCCTGAGATCATGGAGGCCGGCAACCCAAACCGCAAGACAAAATGCATAGTAGGCACACTTTTAGTGGGAGTAATTTTCCTTATAGTTTTAGTAGTTACTATATCATATGTAGTGGGACATGAAAATGAAGAGAAGGCTACAAAGGAAGCAAAAATTGTATCGATACAGAAACCTACTACTGCTGTTCAAAGGGGGGATAATACAGAGAAAGATAAAGCTTTACTAGCAGCAGAGACTCGTAGGTTGCATATGGATGAATCACAGGGAAATTTCAAATCAAATGCATATGCTAAATTGCTTTATGAATATATTGATGCTATGGAGGCTAAAGATTGCTACGTGTGTATGCAATTGCCAGCCTCTGTAGACGAAGGTATTAGATATCATCATCTTCCATTGACCTATGGAATCACATGTAGTTTGTTGCTTAGTATATTTTATGAACGTGATGGTTTTGAATATTATTTTTCAAATTGTTATGCTGTTTTACCAGAAGTTCCAAACTACAAGCACATGAACAAGTGGGATTATTATAAGAGTGAAGATAGATTAAAGACATTTTTCATTCCTTGGAAAACGTTGGATACTTCACATGCCCGAAGAAATAATTTGACTTGTAACGTGTCAGAAATTGAGAAAAGGTTTATAGGGCAGGTGGATGATCTGTACAGGAGACAGAAGATCTTAAAAGCTTCAGGCCAATGGAAAACAGATTGGACAGAGGAAGAAAGGTCACACCAAAGAAAGGGTAGTAATGGCCCAATAGCTTTAGATCGAGAGAAAAAAGGGAAACTGTGTATATATAGGGGTAAAACCTATTATGAGAATGTGTTTGTGGAAGAAGTAAATTGTGAACATGCTTTCCAATTAGAATATTATACCAAGGATTTCTTGAAGGGAATGCAGGTGATCCCGAATGTATATTTTGTTTGTGGAAGAAATGCATACGTGAAACTACCGGATAATTGGTATGGATCATGTTATTTAGCAATTGTCTTCCCCAAAATATACCATGCTAAGGATCTAGAAATTATAGAGGGAAGAACTCAAGCTAGAGGAAGAAGGGATGTAAGCGATGAGGAGGTAGTTGGAGACGTATTTGGTGCTATGTTTCCTCTTTTAGGGATAGCACTGAATGATGTCAAGATAAGAAGATTGGCAACAGTTGTAGATAGGTTGTCCGCCAGTACTGCTAGATCATTAATGCTGGTGGAGGGAGAGATGCAGTCGATAAGGGCAATGGTTCTTCAGAACCGACTTGCTCTAGACATTCTGTTAGCCAAAGAGGGAGGAGTCTGTAAGGCTTTGAAGGTTCAGGAATGTTGTACTTACATTCCAGACAATTCAAAACCTCTAGAAAAGTATATACGGAACATCACTGAAATTCATCATGAGATTGAGGATTTGACACAGGTAAATGTGTGGGAAAAAGTAGGTCATGGAATGGGTAAAGTTGGAGGTTGGTTTGCCAACCTAGGAAAGGGTTTCATTTGGTACATACTGAAACCTATCATCATAATAGTGATTTGTATAATCGCCTTGTGGGGATTGGTGCGGCTGTACCAATGGTATAGATCAAATAGGTTGCAGAGATCCATGAGAGAGCAGGAGAGGAGATTAGCTGCGATGCAGGATAATCAGTACAGGAGTCTGAGGGCTCTAGAGATGATGAAACGAGAGAGTACTACAATGAGTGCAGTTTGATTTAGTTCATACCTCAGGGATGGTGTTGTGATGGTGATGACTACTAAAAGTCATCAAAGGGGGGAACTGAGAGAGCGCAAATCGAGAAAAAAAATTAGAAGTGCACCATATTTACAAGCACGTTGCATTAGTTTAGTAAAGATTACATAAGAGTGTCGAATTTATAGAGTGAAAATACATAAGAGTGTTTAATTAAAATAGAATTCATATATCTGTGTGAAAAGCTAATATAGAAGTGTGTAGAGATGTTAGAATGATGTTGAAATCCCATGTTATGTGGCTGTTGTAGAGGAGAATGTAATACTGATAAACGTAGAAATGTGTAGGCCACATGGCAGTTCACAGAGAATGAAGGGGTTGTTACACTCTCACGTGATATGGATTTTAATGTTGTTTTAATTCAAAGTATTATTGATTATAGAACTGAAATATATGTTTTATAGAAGTGTTTCATATAACCATTGTGTGTAATGAGTTAGAATACTGTTTAGACTAAGAAATTAAAGGTTTACAGAGTGCACAGGCCCGTTTCATGTAATTCTAATAGGCCTGAATAGAGAAGTTCATTTATTTTGATCTGTATGTGTTAGTTAGAGAAATGTCATGTTAAGCATAAATTGCGGAGCCTGCTCGATGGTTTACGACTTAGAAGATATGGTGGAGGCCGGAATTTGGGGCCCACTGTACAAGTGTCTGTTTGCAGGTGCGAGGAGGTTCCAATCAAGAGAGTGATGAATAGGGTTTTGTTCAGAGAGCCAGGCACAGGTCTGGAGGAGGCTTCAGGAATTGCCTGGGGGGTACCGTCCTGCCGGAGAAGAGCCTGAGAAGCAAGTTCAACGCTAACGATGGGCCCAGAGGAGTATCAGCATGGAAAATGCCAGAACTGACACCACGTGAGGGGCGTCTCTAAAGGGCGTTTCTATTGTAAATGTGATTTCTGTATTAGGGACAGCACCCCTGGGTGGAGTTAGGGAGATGGTCTGAGGAACCTAAGAGAGCGGATGGGTAGGCAGATAGGTTAACTGCGAGACACCGATTCACAACGAAGACTAAGGGAAGTGAGTGATCTTCTTTTGAAGTCACCACGGCTGACACCTTTTTAGATTAAGATTTTACTAAGTAGGGATGTCACTTAGTCTAGTGTAGGGACAGTCTAATCTGGATTTTCTTCCTTTCTGTAAATGACTCATAAGCTACAGCTTGTGTCTATTCTTGCAACTCTGATGATTTTCGAATTGGTTTTGGTGATATTCTTCTGCAGACTAAGAGCATTTAGAAAATGTATGTTTGTATTGATACCAGTATATCTTTTGAACCTTATTTTGAGATGTTTGTATCTCCAGTTAACTTTGGCTTTATAATAAACTTTTAAAACTTATTCGTAGTAGGTGGTTCTTTAGAGTGGTGTAAGTCCTTAACTGATTGACCTAGTAGTGGATTGCCTTTTACTCTATGACAGGTATCAACGGTTTAGACGACCTGAGTTGGGATCTAGACCTATAGCCATAGATCAAAAATCCCGCTGTAACAATCTCCACTGCTATTATTGGGCCTCACAGCTGATCATTGTGAATGACTGAATGTGAGGTGGGTGGGACGACCTGAACTATTGAGGTGAACGCTCCCTATTGGGCCTTGACAATATCATGGACATACTGTACGGCACACAAATACCTCAGTCCCTCTCAGATATTACCTGGGCGGTCTCCTTGAGTTGGAGATCTTCTCTTTGCTTACTTGACTGGCATCCTAAACTGACATGGCCAACCCACCTATGGAAATGCAGGTGTTTACATCATACAGCAGGCCTGGAGATGTTTCACTAATGGGATAGTACAGACATCATGGTTCTGGGAGACATGTGGGCAGGTGACCATGAACTGACATTCCAGGAGTTGCAAGACGAATACTAACTTACCCGGACACTGTTTCATAAATATATACAATTGCATCATCCCTGCATTCAGCCCCCTGGAAAGACAGATTATTGACTGGGCGTATTGATATATGACTAAGGCACCATTTCCCAATTTTTTACTTGTTAATTACTAATGCCCAAGCCGCTTCGACACACTTAAACAGCATTGGGAGGGATGGGCCTGGGAAATGCATGACGCCGACTGGACAGATGCTAAGTGGGGCCCTTGGTGCTTGTTATCTCCAGACACTTTAGACTGATCCAACTAAGCCATGAACACCTGATGCACATCACCCTGATACGAATCCTTCATGCCAGTAAAATTCCCTGGCCCACTTGCTTCCATTGTTCTGGCTTGAAGCTGATTTTTAACCTTGTGGTTTGGGCCCACCCTGTGATGAGTTGCTATTGGTAGTGGACACAACACAACCTCTCGTAGGTGCTGTATCAACCCATGGATCTCTCCCCTAGAGTGACCCTATAGGGCATATTGGATGGCCTTGTTGGCCTGCGAGGAGACTGGATGTTCATTGGGTTCACCTCTCGTGTTCCCAAAGGTGATATTGCCCAGAGGTGGAACTCTCCACATGCCCCCACCCTGGCGGAGTGAAGAGCGGGAAGGATGGATGCGCAAGGCAGAAGACACCTATATATGCTGCACAAGGCTGCCTACAAATGCATGGGAAGATCTGATGTAGTTGGGGGGACTACTATGGTCCAGATTTAGATCTTTGGACTGTGACATATGTACTGTGGTGCTAGTGCAATATTAATTGTACATACCTTTTATGTATGTGTTTGAAAATACTAAAAACGTATTTATGAAGAAAAAATTAGCACACCAGATTTGGGTAATTGAGAAAAGCAGATGTATTAGAAAGCAACATGTCTCATTTTATACCATTTGTGGTGTCCCAAACTGAGGAAGAAACAGACCTCCCTTTGCCCTAGGTGCGCTTTTACCTGGGCAAGGCAGGAAATTAGCTATGCAGGAAGTGTACACCCCTAGGTATGCTTGCCACACCTCCAGTGTGAGTAGCCTGTTTTGTACACCTAAATTTGAATTCTGACGTCTTAAGGAGAGCAGATATAGTGGGTTATGGAAAGAAAATATCTACACCACCAGATATGGTCACCTCAAGTATAGTAGCTGCCCATTGGCTACTACCTCCCACACCCCAAACTCCCCTAAGTATGAGATTTAAGGGACCCCCTGATACCAGAACCGAATAACTTACTTCAAGGAAGGACCAGGAGAAGACCTGTGTTGCCAACAACAGTACTTTGCCCACCAGCACAAAGCAAAAGAGGGATACTTTGTCCCAGAGGAAACAGACGTGGATCTGAGTGAACGACCCTCATCCTTAGCTAAAACTCAAAACTCCCGACGAGAGGAATCCTTGTGGAAGCCAAAAGTACCCTCCATCTCCCATGGACTAGTGGCACTAGTCCCCTGCAAGCTGCAGGTAAAAACACACAACAGATCTAAAGAATCACTGACCATCGGCCCCTCCAAGTGATCGCCATAGTCCAGGTGGTCGAGTGCATTGTAGGAGTTGTTGTCTTGCCTGCCCCGAAGTCTCAAGCTGCTACTTTACTCCCCAGAACACAGTGAAGTTCCCACAGCTTTTCGTTATGCTCACCTCTGCCAAGACTTGTTGTTTACCAGTCCGGTAACCGACCCCCACGCTCAAGGTTGCAGCTACAGAGAACATTGTGTAACCATGCTAACGGTGTGTGACTAAAGCAAAACAGGATATCTCTAAGGCGTAAAAGATACCCATCAGTCCTGACGAAGGCAGAGGACAATCCAGTCCATTTGTTCTGCTGAAACATGTTGACCATGAGTTTTCCGTAGCAGATATTTGTTCAAACTGCTACTTCTTTGCACTGTTTTTAATCATTGGAAGACTGAGAGGCACCATTAACTTTCAATTCCTCCCATCTCTCCAATTTTATGCACATCACGATTTTTGCTTTTGTTTTCCACCACTTGATGCACTGCAAATCAGTTAACATATACTATCTTGATACCATAAAATCCTCTTTGCATCACTAGTTTTGTAGCATCTAATACTTACCGCTAGTCCAGATGGCTACAACTGTGATATCCTTGGTGTGAGGAGACCCAGATGATGACAAGGGCGGTATCGGACAGTAACTGATGGGTATCTTTTACGCCTTAGAGATATCCTGTTTTGCTTTAGTCACACACCATTAGCATTATTCTGTTTAAATATTTAGTTTTGTTGGGCTCTTGCCACATACAGGCCGAAGGTTTGTTTGATGAGACCCATGGACACCTTTTGTTGTTTAACTAGTGGGTTTTTGCCATTGACAGCAATGGTATTTTGTCTATGTATTTTGCTGCACTGATTTAAATATTGCTCCAAAAATCTATAACTCTGGTTATGTGTATGATACCCTGTTCATTTTGGTATCTAAATTAAAATACAAATTCACTCTATTATTATATATTGGTATTGGATTTCTCTCTAGTCGTGCCAATTACTCATCGTCCATGTTGGTACTCTGAAATGCTCAACATATGTTCCACTAGTAAAGCCTGACTGGTCTTTGCCACTTTACCGGGACTGAGCTAAGGATTTATTAGTGTGAATCCAAGGATCATCTTTGGAATATTGTGATAATATTACATGGTATGGCCAACCAGCCATACCACATAATATTCCACTTTCCTACAAGATGGAAAAGATTAGTATTAGTATTTGGTCACTTTTTAACATACCACACATATTCATTGACTGAAATCCAAGATGGTGTCATTTAACCATGACCCAACCAAAAGTGTGATCAAATTTATGGGCATGTTGCCTAACATTTGTGCTCCAAGTTAACTTTGCCACACTTCTTGGAAGCCTACCTGTGGTAAGTGCTATTTGTGGAGCATAGACCAATCTTCTGAAGCTGTCAGGCACAATTAATAGATCCCAAAGCAGAGCAAATATATTTTACAATTGCATAGAGTTCAAGATTGCACAGTAATCACTTGCTATATTTTGCTCACCCTTGTTCTACTGTGCATCCTTATGACCTATAAGGCCGAGGGCATAAGTTATTTTCACTCAATTTTACTTTGTGTGTATAGGCAAATAATATAAATCCATTACATTGCCATGGGATTGATGAGTGAAAAGGCTGGGAATAAATCGAGAGAGATTTTCACCCTGGGGCTATCTCCAGATGCTAAGCACCCACAGTTGAGTGGTGTGAGCAGCTGGCTTCCTGTTTAATTGTTAAGCACATATACACCTTAGGTGAACACACACTTTAAAAATCTATTTATTAAATGAATTTTCAATTGCTCGAAATACTTGGGTAGTGGTTAACAGATTGGTTGAGGATGGGACAGTGTAGGCAGCATCGCGCCGTGCAGAATTCCTATGATTTTCTTGGGATGGTAAAAAGTAAAGTAGAATTCACTGAAATCCTTGTACAGGTCTGTGCCTCATTTCCAGTAACACCAACAGCGTGTGCTTAATCTTGTGGTGGTGACTCATTTGCAGGCTTCTTGGTAAGCAATCTCATTTCTTTTCCAATAGCTTTTTAAATTATATTGCATTTTTAATTACTAATTACTGTACAGTGGCCTGTACAGCTTAACTATTATCTTATTAACTTTCCTTTTTCGGTCACGTACATTGCCTGCTTTGTATATAATGAATTTACAAGCTAATGTCTTGCAATCTGCACTGCCTCTAACCCCCCCCCCCCAACTGACCACATTAGTTTACTGCAGACTGTTTTAAACAAGCATTTATAATGCAACGGTTTCGCCTTTGGAAAATTTAGAGCTATTGGCAATGTAAATGACAATGCCATTTATTTATCCATTTTCAAAACCAACACATAAATGCAAAGTTTGTCATTTACAATGCCAATAGCGCAAACTTTTCCAAAGGCGAAACCGTTGCATTGTAAATGCTTGTTTGTTTTACTTGCGGCTAGCATCACATGTACGTTCTGAGAAAAGGAATGAAGTTAGTGTGAAAATGCAAAAAGAAACAAAAAAAATAGTGTCACAATCCTTTTATGCACTCTTAAAAAGCTGGATCTAGGCCCAGAGGCATTGGAGCGCTTTATGTGAGTACCAGAAAACATTACATAGGGTCATATATACACATTTTTTTTTGTTTCATGTAGATTAAGTGATTGCTCATTCTGCCGTGCCGAGAGCTCAGCGCAATGCCGGGGGTAGCGCAGTTCCTCCGCCGTCAGACACAGAGACTTAAGTAGACACACAAAAGACTCGGGTATGATTAAAAGCCATTTTGAACTCGTAACCTCCCATGGCTTTCTTAATTGACACTGTCAGCAGACTGCCTTGATTCGAATGATTGCACAAATGCACACGATAGTGTGAATGTGATTGAAAGCACAGGGCCTCAATGGACCCTGCTCTATCAAACACAGGATGGTGAGCATACGGACATTATGCAAATGAGCCTTGCTGAATAGTTCAGCTGGGGCTCAGATCAGGGTAACAGAAGCGGTCCCTTGGGTGCCAGAGACAGCTTCCACTCCTGCTCACCAGCACTCCAAGCCAATGAGCCTACCCTTTCATGAGTACCCGTACTCTCCTTGGCAGCAGAGGCGTACTGGTACTCAGAGTGATAAAGCTAAGAAGTGCTGGTACTTGATACTGGTGAGTACCGGCCAATTTAAACACAGTGATCTGCCAGACTAGTCCTTCGGGCACTGCCCGAT
This sequence comes from Lissotriton helveticus, assembly GCF_964261635.1. Classification (NCBI taxonomy): domain Eukaryota; kingdom Metazoa; phylum Chordata; class Amphibia; order Caudata; family Salamandridae; genus Lissotriton; species Lissotriton helveticus. The sequence continues at coordinate 1,025,201,712 of NC_136070.1, read as the reverse complement.
TGCCCTATTGACCAGTCCGACCCTGACTGACCTATAACATATGGTTTACTGCCACACCAATCACTTAGACCAACTTATCTACCCAGCAAAACATTCCACTTAACACAGTGCTTGGATCCATCACACAACTATCCTCCACCACACCACGGTTAGACACTATAGCACTCACATGCACCACAACAATCTCCACCTTCATATATTTTATCTACTCTACACCACTCCACTGAATCACACAACTGAACGCTTCAACACGTCTGGTGTTCTGTTATTTATACTTCATATATAGCTCAAATCACCAATAGGTATCTTGGCGCTACTGGATAGTAACAGACATCTACCAACAGAGGTCACCATTAGAAGAGGGAGGCTTTCACTCATTTCCTGTATTGGCTGTAGTTCAGACAGACAGGAAGGTGCATAGGAAGCCCATTCCAATAGACATGGGCCAGGTAAGCCTTACCTGCATCGCACTGCTAAGCTTCACCATTCACCTGAACAAAATGCTTAAGTTCACTTCACCACTCACGTGCAACACACGGCTAAAATGCCCCACAGCACTCACCTGCGTCACACTGCTCATCTCTACCACACCACTCAGCTGAATCACAAAGCTAAGCTCTCACCCATGCATCACCTGCATCACTCTGCTCAACTCCAACACATCACTCCGCTTCACACAGCTCAACTGACCACCATACCTCACACCGCTCAAATCAATCTGCATGACAGTGCTCAAAAGCGCCACACCACTCAACTGCATCAAGCAGCTCTACACCACCAGACAATTACCCTGCAGCACACACCTCATCCCCACCACTCACCTGCATCACAGTGCTCAACACCACCACACAACTACCCTGCAGCACACACCTTAACCCCACCACATCAGTCACCTGCATCACGCTACTCAACACCACCACACCACTACCCTTCAGCACACAGTTCAACCCCACAACACCACTCACATGCCTCACAGTGCTCAAATATAAAGACCAGTCACCTGCATCACACTGTTCTACGTCATCACCCTACTCACCTACATACCACTGCTCAACTCACCCTCATACCTCGCCTGCATCACACTGCTCAACACCACAACAGCACTCTCCTGCGTCACACATCTCAACGCTCCACTACAACTGACCTGCACCACTCTACTCGGCTCTACTGCGCCAAACTCCGCACCACACACTTTCTTACGCCACACGAATATTGCTCACCTTTATTTAGTACACCGTTCACCCCCACAGCTCTAACCGAGACAGCCCTCAACTCTACATCTCTTATTTCTACCACGCGACACCTCTGCGCCAAAGAGGTGACCTTCACAGCACTGCGCCCTAACTCTTGCATCTACAACTTTCCTTTTCCATATAACATCCCCAGAAAAGTCGCACGCATCACAACGCTTCCCTGCTACACAACACTCACCTGGGCTTAGTGCTCTACGGAGCGGCGCTCACCTGGACCCACTGTCGGTCCTGTCGCAGAGAGAGAAAGAGAATGGAGGGGGCGGCATAGAGAGTATCGCAGAAGGAGTGTGGGGGGGTGAACTGCCGCTGGAGGGTAAGGGGGCAACTGCTGGCAGTGCTCTGCAAGAAAAGAGAGGAATGACAGCCCCTACAAGTGAGTGAGCGAGGGGTGACAGCCACACCAAGGGGAGAGAGACTGACAGCTGCTGCAGAGGGAGAGGTGAGGGAAGCACCTGCAGTGGGAGAGGGGGAGTAAAAGTCCCAGTGGCGAGAGAGGCCGGTTGAAAGCCACTGTAGGAGCAGAGGGGTGGCAGCCCTCACAGTAAGAGGCAGGGTGCCGGGAGCTCTTGATGGCGGAGGGTAACTGGTGTCAGCCAGCTCTTGCCGCAGAGGAGGGGGCAGCATCAGCCCCTGCAGGAGAAGGAGGGGGTGGGGAACTACAGCGGTCTCCAGGCTGAAACTTCCTGTACCCGGAAAGGAAAGACACCCCTAAAAGTAAAACGCGTGTCCCTGGGATCATGCTCTCTTCAGACGGCTCTCTCCACAAATTCTTCCCCCCCCCCCCCGGTTGCCGCGCTTCCGCTCCCCTCCTCGCTGTGATCGTTGTCCTGCAATTACTCCCGGCTCAGTCAATGGATTCTCTCCCCCGTCTGGCACTCTCTTACCCTCCACCTCCAAGCCTTTGTTTTTCGGTCTCTATCCCCGTCTCTTGAAACCTCTATACTGGATGACGGCCTCAACTGTCTCCATGTCGGTGCCAGTCTCGGAGCTACATTTGTGCATCTCCACGCGGCCGGAACGCGCCTCCTGGAAGTGGCCAGACAGCAGCGGGCTGAAGTAGTCCGTGGCTGCGGCAAGTACGGACCGGTGCGCCCGAAACTCGCGACTCTCTTTTCCAAAGGCCAGCGTCACGTCGCAGAAGAGCCCCTGACGTCGCTGCTCATTCTGCCGTGCCGAGAGCTCAGCGCAATGCCGGGGGTAGAGCAGTTCCTCCGCCTCGGCCTCCGCCCCGCCTGGGGCTTCCGCCTCCTCGTCCATGGAGGCCGTAACTTGGCCTTCGACGGCCCCCGGTCCGGGACTCTGTGGCTTCGGGGAGCCTGAGGCTGCCACCGTCGCCATCTTTGCTATCCTGTCAAAGCTCTGCACCGCCCAGCAACGGCGGGTGCCAAGGAAGTGATGTCAGGACGTTACGTGCAGTGACGGGCTGAAGGCCAAACACAAGTTGAAGTGTCATAGGGTGACCAGGTACAACAAGTCAGGTCCCGGGCCGGCAGCCAATCACAGCGCGGCCCGGGAAATGACGTCACGGGGGTGTCCCGGGCCGGCAGCCAATCGCAGCGCGGCCCGGGACAAAGGGGCGGGGCTTAAAAAAAGCACCAGAAACGCCCCCGAATCGCGTTTTCAAGAGAAATCACGATTGACATCCTCTGTCTCCCAATGGCTAGCCTCCATTTATGGAGCTAGCCAATGATAGACAGAGGCGGGTCATCACCCGACATAGAACTCAAGAGGTTTTGCTAGCGTATGCGTACTTCGTACGCATTGCTAGGCAAAACCTAAAAACACATAAAGGAATCAAAATGTAACTTTTTGTTGGAACAAAGCCAAATGATGTGTAAAATGAGATCTCTGAGCACCCAAACAAATCAATATTGAGCATGTGGTATCAACAGTCTTTATTTTCACAAAAATCTCTCAAATTCGCAACTAGCGAACACGTTTCGCCTATGTTGCAGATGTCACAGCAGACATCTTCATGCTGGTCTGGTGTCCCTCTGACATAAACTATGTCCCTCTCTTATTCACATGCACCTCACAGTAGTTCCTTGTAGCACTAGTTCGTTTTGTGTTTATCAGGTCACTCTTCTAACATTAGTAGCTCAGTCACTGAGGAGAGAGCTCCAAGCCCCTCGCGCGGCATCGTAGGGGAATTCTGGCGTGCAAGCTAATGTTAGAAGAGCGACCTAATAAACATTTAAAAAAACTAGTGCTACAAGGAAGTACTGTTATGTACACACGAATACAAAAGGGACATAGTTTATTTTAGAGGGACACCAGAGAGGCCCTGAAGAAGTCTGCTGCAGTGTGAGATGAAACATATGTTGGCATGGGCCAATTTGAGAGACTTTTGTGAAAATAAAGACTGTTGGTACCACGTGCTCAACATTGATTTATCTAGAGCGATCAGAGATCTCATGTTATATCATTTGGACTTGCTCCAGCAGGGAGAGATCAGGTAGCTCTTCCTCCTCCTTGAGCACTGTACATTTGAGATCATCTGGAACTGTTTCCATGGTGTGGGCGCTCTCATCCCCAGCCACCAATTTCTGTTGTTCGGTAACTCTTTGGTGGATTATTTAACATTCACATCCTTGACCTCCTCCCGGTGTGTGAAGGCCATTCGTTTTTTTAATTTTAAAAAACAAACTCCCACTTTGAGAAACATGGCAGCTGCTCACCAAACATCCAATGACTTCAGAGGATGGGCTGTGATGGAGTTTCCTCTGAAGTGATCGGCATCTCATCCAGGCAGGCTAAGAGCTCTAAATATGGCAGTCTGTATGCGACCATGTAAGTCGATTACATGCCTGCATTGTTATGGCCAGGATCTGATTACCCCCTAAGTTCATGAACAACTACAGATGTTGCACCATGGTCAACCATTTGCAAGTGAGATCAGCTGGTGATCCCAGCTTCACCAGTGGATGTATAGAGGAGGAGACAGACAAAGTGATCAGCGTTTATGGACCGATTTGTTTGAAGCAGAGATCATGAACTGTCTTCTGAAAATGTTTGTGGCTCTTCCAAGTTATTACTAAAGGTGATGCCTGATATTTTATTAAATATGTATTGCACATCTTCCGTTGGTAATGCCTCATAATTCTGTAAGCTGGTCTGGGATGTATGTTTTTCATATAGTCTAGGTCTCAACCAACCTTTACTCAAGTATATTTCCCTGTACTAATTCACCACTAATCCTTTTTGAGTTCCAGAGTAGCGTGCTACTTGACAAAAAGCGATTCAACACCTTGTCAGGGGTAGTAAGCGCTATATATATGCAATTACAATTACAATGATGTACTTTGGGTACTGTGGGGCCTATTTATGAAATAGTTGTGCAGTGCAGCAAGTCACCTTACCATGCTGCACTGTGTGACAGGGAAAGGGCAGAAATGCACCATATTGAAGGCAGATGGCACATTCCTGCCTTTTCCTCTGCACTGGTGTCCTTTTGCCAGCCTACCACCAATGCAGGCACCCTTGCACCATGGTGCAAGGGTGTCTCCGTTGCATTCAGGATTGTTGTTGCGCAGGAAGGGGCGCCTTCCTGCGCAAAAACAAATCTGAGAGGCATATTCCTCTTTCTGTGTGGGCTGCAGAAGGCACCACTCATAGAAAGAGGAAGTAACAAGAAGAAATAAAGATATTTTCTCTCATTATACTTCTCCTAGGAAGGCGTATCTTTTTGGAATTCCCAGCTCTGGTATATCTGGGAATGCGTCAAAAACCATGGGAATTGCGTGGGAACACCCACACAACACCCATGGAACACCTTCCCAGGGCAGAGTAAGGCAACACAGCAATTTGTGCTACGTTGCTTTACACCTTGGTTTATGGAGCCACTCAGAGCTTAACAAAGTGGCCTTATGTGGCTTCATAAATCTGACTTAGGGTTTAAGTCACTCTTGCACCACATTGCATGGTGCAAGAGCGACACAAACCACCTCGTAAATAGGCCCCTATGTTCGGGTCCAGCCCTAAGACAGAGTACACTGTAAATGTTAAGCACTGTGTTCAATTACAGGAGGACCATAAGTAGGCATTTAAGGTAGCCGGATGGCAATGACTTATTTCTTGAGTTGTAAATGTAGTTTTTGAGTGTGGGAGAGGTGTTGATGGATGGCTTTATCATTTGCTTGCCAGTCCTCTATATCAGTAAACGGACTGTTGCACAGTGATGTGTGATGCACCTTTATGGCTACCAGTGTGAATTTCAAATTAATTGATAACATTGTGGTATATGCAGTGCTTAATTTGAGCTGGTTGTTGCTCTTTTTTAGCATTAGACATTTACTGAGAGCAAGAGAGGGAAATCAAACAAAGACGAAGGAAGAGAAAGATGGAAAAGCAATACAAAAGGAGAAAGCAGGAACCTGAACGAGTAAGATAAAGTGGCAAGGAGTGTCTGGTAGTGGATCAAAGAGGCCTGAGGTGAATTAAGACCACACATCTTTTGATATTCAATGCGCCAACATTACATTTCACCGTCCATAGGCTTCTGAGCAGAACTTTAGGCACTGGCACTTATTCCTTTACAAATTATGCACTGAGAATATCTGTGCTGTGGTGGGTGTATGTGAGATGTTCTGCCAACTGTTGTGTTTGTGAGAGAGGACTTTAGTATACAGTTAGAGTTGGAAGCAAAATGATTGCTGGCTTTATGGCATTTCCGTGTCATGCTGCATGTACGTGAGATGATTGCCTAACATCTTCTCATGCATGTTAATCTGTCACGTGGGAACAAAGGTTACATTACATTACAATGCATACATGAAATTGATTTTGATTAGTTATAGCAAGAACTGAATAACACCAGTTAAAATATTACCGACACTTTCCCAGAAGGAGAGAGCAATATCTGCTTTTGCTTCTGAATGAGTTCTAGTCCCTGTGATTCTTGAATTAACACCATAGGTTTAGTCATATGGGTTAATAGGTGCTGATTAATGCTTAATTTTAGACAGTGGTTTCCGGTGCTCAGCACCGGCACTTAATCATCAAAACCGGCACTATAGTTTCATGGGCACCAGTTAAGTACACACTCACTCTTCGTAGGCACAGGGAGATTAAATGATAATCCCTGAATCACAGGATGTTGATCCGATGAAGAGACTCGAACCTGGTTCTCCATCTCAGAAGCCGGCAGCTCTGGTCATTAGGCCACATACACTCCCCACTTCCTGGTTAGTAGTTGGCTCTGTGTTAAGCAACCTTACAAGAGAAATGGGCTGGGGCTAGCTGCCTCCTGAGGAGAGCCCCAGCACAAATTATCCACTGGTTCTGATAAGGCACCCATTGAGAATTGTGCTGGTGCTTCAGTTGCAGGTAACATCCACTGATGACTGTTGCTCATGCAAAGTGGACCTCATCAATACTTGGAAAGGTTTTGCACTCACGTGTGGCACAGAAGCACCTACGTGGCTGCAATGCATTGCCTGAGTGCCCTGTTAGTTTCAAATAGGAGAAATATGTCCTATCAGGACCAGACTGGTGTACAATAGGGAGGTGACCGAGGATTACTCAGCCTGTGAATTTCCCATTCGGGGCTATCCAGATGTGAGATGCCAAGGCAGCTGGAGATTACTCCAGCCGCTAACACCACTATCAGTTCGACTTAGTTGTGGCATACTGAGGCTGGTGAGAGTTAGCCACGCCTCCAATACCCCTTTGACATCTATCCAGTTTTGAGATGCCTTGGTAGCTAACATTGCTCAGGCCTCAAATATCCTTCTTGACTTCACAGAGGAGACATATACATATGGCAAGTCCACCCGGATATATGTAGTGTAGGTGGCTGGGAAATACTGAGGCACCAAATACCATGGTTTGCTCACGTGGGAAATGCGGAAGCAGCTGACATTTGCTCAAGCTTCAAATTCCTCCATCAGGGCCACCAAGGAGAGGATTTTCGGTTCAGGTTTACCCGGATGTAAGACATGTCAAGCAGAGGGAGCATGAACCACTAAGTTACACGCACTCCTGCATATTCACTCCCCCGATAAACAGTGAACTATCCTCGGACCGGTTTCTGGCTATCAGCCGTCTTCAGCCAGGATAGCTTGACCCCAGATCACTGTGCTGGGGTGAATGTATGACAATGTTCTGCATTCTGTCCATCACCTGTTGTTTTTGCCTTTGTCGCCCCGAGTGGGAAGGGTATGCTCAGACGTGAGTCCCATGCTCTCCACACCACTGGAGTCAAGCTATCCAGGCTGATGACGTCTGATAGCCAGAAACCGGTCCTTGGATGCTTGATTCCAGCCCAGGAAAGACATGGCTTGGCAGTTCGGGCTGGACTGTTCCCATGAGGCACAGGGTCAAGGCTGATTTGCTTATGGCCATGTCTGACCTGGGGTGGTGTGGAGTGCAAAAAAATGATGGATTTAGGCCCAGATCACTGTACTGGGGTGAATGTATGACAATGTTCTGCATTCTGTCTTTCACCTGTTGTTTTTGCCTTTGTCGCCCCGAGTGGGATGAGTATGCTCAGACGTGAGTCCCATACTCTCCACACCACTGGAGTCAAGCTATCCAGGCTGATGACGGCTGATAGCCAGAAACCGGTCCTTGGATGCTTGATTCCAGTCCAGGAAAGACATGGCTTGGCAGTTCGGGCTGGACTGTTCCCATGAGGCACAGGGTCAAGGCTGATTTGAATATGGCCATGTCTGACCTGGGGTGGTGTGGAGTGCAAAAAAACGATGGATTTAGGCCCAGATCACTGTACTGGGGTGAATGGATTACAATGTTCTGCATTCTGTCCATCACCTGTTGTTTTTGCCTTTGTCGCCCGAGTGGGATGGGTATGCTCAGACGTGAGTCCCATGCTCTCCACACCACTGGAGTCAAGCTATCCAGGCTGATGACGGCTGATAGCCAGAAACCGGTCCTTGGATGCTTGATTCCAGTCCAGGAAAGGCATGGCTTGGTAGTTCGGACTGGACTGTTCCCATGAGGCACAGGGTCAAGGCTGATTTGCATATGGCCATGTCTGACCTGGGGTGGTGTGGAGTGCAAAAAAACGATGGATTTAGGCCCAGATCACTGTACTGGGGTGAATGTATGACAATGTTCTGCATTCTGTCCATCACCTGTTGTTTTTACATGAGAAAGAAGGGATCCAGACTACTTGACCTCGATCTTCAAAAATAAGGTAAGCCAGCCTCGAGCTTTGCCGCCAATTCCAATAGATTGGAGACTAGCTAGGAGGTTGGCATGGGGTACTGTATCCAGTACGGCTGAAAGATCTAAGATTATCATCAATGCCTTCCCATCGGCATTTAATGTACTCCTGATGTAATGAGCCACTTCCACAAGTGCCGTCTCCGTACTGAAACGGAGACGGAAGCCAGACTGGCTAGGATGTAAAAGGTTATTGTTTTCCAGATACTGAGAGAGTTGTAAGTTGACATATTTCTCCAATATCTTAGAAAATGCTAGAAGCAAAGAAATGGGTCTGTGGTTAGAATGCTCTACTGGGTCAGTCAGTGTGGGACTTTTTCAGCAAGGGTAATATTTTGGCTTGCTTTCAGGCCCACGGCACAAGTGCTGAAGTCAAAGACTCATTCATTATTTAAGGACTAGGGGATTGATGACACGTGCCCCCAGTGCCAGCAGGTTAATAGGGCAGGGTCTACCGGTGAGCTGGACATAAGGCCCCAAATAGCAATGAGGCAGCCATCCAGGGAGATAGAGTCAAATATCGAGAGGGTCACTACAGGATTTTGTTCAAGGCAGAAAGATGTATTTTCCAACACAGCACCATCTGTCTGATTGCAGGAATTAAAACTGTCCTGAATAATCATGATTTTATCACGAAAATAGGGAGCCAGCTGCTCACACCACTCAACTGAGGGTGCTTGTTATCTGGAGATATGTGGGAAAACAGTGGTTCCAGTGGATAATAGGAAAATGATTTAACCAATGAATACGCACAATCGCAATAAGTATGTAAAGGACCTGGTAATGTCAGAGGGCAAAATGAATAACTATATATAACTAGTACCCTGGTTCCGTTGTGTTCCTCTGTCTTTTGCTGTGGTATCTTGAGTTAGCCTTCGGGGTAAATGTTTTCACAATCTGGAAAATCTCTCTCGATTTCTTCCAAGGCTCTTCAATTCTCCCCTCCAGGAAGGCTTTTTGGCTTTTTTGACGTCTCTTTAATATTCCTTTAGAGCGTTATGGATCATTGAATCTCTTTGAGATTGCATGTGTGCATGGTATCTGGGTTTAGCCTTCTGTAAAACAATTCTTATGAGGCTTACACTACACTCTGTGCAAGGCACCACCATAGTGCAACTGCAGTGGATACAAGCAGAAAAACCTGTAGAGCTAGTTGTGTTGGGGCGTATCTGCAAGATGGCCTTATGGAGATAACTGACCGACATCTGTCATGGAAGAGGACAAGATATTTAAAGGAGAACATCTACCCTGGTCTCTAGTAGCAAGAAGGTCAAGCATAAGAGGTAGATATCTGAAATAAAAGTTCTACTTAGTGACAGTGAGAGCTCATTTATTCAAAGAGGTACTAGACCAGACTTGCACTCACAATTGTTGTTCCATACATTCAATATGTGCTGCACCCCATTTGACCATATGCCCCAATTAAGACGGAACTCTGGGTGTGGATAATTAATTACTAATGAATTATTATAAGGCTGGCCCTTAGTACTGTGGAATATAGGGGGGAATCCCTGTTTGAAATCGCATTGCTTAATTTGTTCTCACGTTCACTTTTCATTTCCCTCTACATGACTCACCAGAACTTTCCGGGCAAAATGTGTGCAGCTAAAACAATTGTAACAAAACGATTTCTGGAATGTGCTGAACGCTGCTCGTTGGTTGAATCAAACTAGATAGACTTTCAATTCAGGAAAGGGCTCTTTTTGTGACGTTGTACTAACCCTATAGTTTCCATTTTCTTGTAATCCAATGACTTCTTGCCTAACAGGTTTACTTCCAGCTTTGTGTAGGTGGGTTACTTGGTGTTCAGAAAGACATCTGCAAGATTATCCTAATGGCAATCAACACCATAGAGTGTTGCTAAATATAGTTGAGAAAGGTCTAAACATTTTTGGTTACTTTCATCCTACTGTTCATGTTCATATACTGTGCTGAGAGTTCATAGAGGTATTCCTGGAATTGTAGTTTCAACTTTCCAATTTCATTTTCTTCTATATGTGTAATTCGCTGAAGATGCTTCCCCTAGAGCCCATTTGGACATCAAAGCCTATCAGACAGCACAACTCTCTGGTTTCTAAAAACGTCTTGGGGACATTCTGAAAGCTGACCTAAGAATGCATTTCGCCCATTGCTTACCATTGGCTTTGTGATTTGTAGCTCTCATTTGCTTGCTTTCTATTTGTTCATTTCATTGTTTTAGGCTGTCCAGCATGTCTGTGTCCCTCCCGTGGAGCATAAACTATTCACTGCATTCTTCCACAAGCACTCACATTTTGTAAACAGGCCTTTAAATTTTGTTCATGTCATATTTACTGTGCATTCAAAGATAGAGGTCAAATGTTAAGCTCTGTATTCTGCGGGAGCTTGGTGTTTATTTATTTTTTCTCTGAGTGAGGTGATTTATCTGACAATCTGGGAATGTGAAAGGAAAGACTTTTTTCTGTAAATGAACTGTGCATATATTTTAGAATATATCAGAATAAGGACAGCACAAATGACACACATCTTTTAGTAATTCTGAAGTGTGCTGGAAACAAATATTTTAATTCTAACAAACCAAATCAATACTGTAGGTGATGCCATTTCCACACATTATCGTTTGTGCGCTTTATAGTGTTATCAAAAAAACTATGTACAAATGTAATGGCCATTTCAATTGAAAATGTGTTGTCTGTAGTGGCAGTGTACACCCACACCATACATACTCCACTCTACAACACTCTACCCCAGGCTCAATTTAAGGCTGTGGTTTCCAGTGCTTGGAATGGCACTTAATTGTCAACACCGGAGCCTTTGACAGTCAGCAGTGGCGCTGTTTGTTCGATTATGCGATGAACACAGCAACACTTATTTAATAATTCTATATACATTAAAAATGAATAAGACCTAACACCAAAACTATAAAAACAGCTTGGGTGGCGGATGTTAGTCATTTTAAAAGGTCTGAATTGTTAATAATAGTGCAATTGGTGGGGCAAGCTGCTGTGGTAGGCTGACAAGGGCCATGGCACTTATTTCTTTACAAATTAAGTACTGCTCTATGCCACTCCGCTTTATACCAAATACAACACTCTACTCTACTCCACTTATGGCACTACTACACGCTACACAACTCTTTGCCACTCCACCCACCTCTACTTCATTCCAATCCACTCTACACCACACCAATCTACGACACTCTGTGTCACTTCACCCAACAACACTCTACTCCACTCTCGGCCACTCCACTCTACAACACTCTACTCTATGAAACACTGTGCCACTGCACTCTACAGCACTCTACTCCACTCTATGCCTCTCCACTCTACGACTCTCCACTCTATGACACTCTACACCACTCCATGTCACTCAGTGACCCTCCATTCTATGCCCATCATCTCTATGCCACTTAATGCAAATTCACCCTACACCCCTCCACTCTATGTCACTCCACTTTATGAACTATTACACTCTTCTCCACTCCACTCTACTCCACTCTATGCCACTCCACTCTACAACACTCTACTCCACTCTATGCCATTGTAACTCATTCCACTCTATGAAGCTCTACGCCATCTATGCCACATAACTCTAGACCAGTCTACTCCACTCTACTCCAAGCCATTCTATGACTCTACTCCACTCTATGCCACTCCACTTAATAATGCTCTCTGCCACCCCACTCTATGACACTTTACTCCAATCTATGCTGCTACACTCCACTCTACAGTACTTTATTCCACACTAAACAACTCCACTCAACGCCCTCCACTCAATGGCCCTCCACTCTAGGCATCTTCACTCTAAGAGCCCCTAATCTATGACACTTCATGGCACTCTATGCCACTCTACAGCCCTCCACGATATGCCACTCATTTATACTATACCCAGCCCCACTCTTTACCCCTCCACTCTAGGACACTCCACTCCCCTCAACTCTACAACTCCTCATTATGCCCCTCCACTCACTGCTACTGTATGATATTCTATAACACTCTACTCTGCTCCACACCACTCTATGCCATTCAACTTTATGACTCTCCACTCTATATCCCTCCACTCTACAACACTTCACTTTATGATTTACCACTCTACAACACTCTCTGACACTCCATGCCACTCTATGCCACTTCACACCACTCTACTGCACGCTACCCCACTCTACAACACTCCTATGACACTCTGTGTCTCTGCATTTTAAGATGCTCCACTCCACTCTATGCCTCTCCACACTATGCCTCTCTACTCTATGACACTCCAGGACACTGTACACCACTTTATTCCACTCTGCGCCCCTCCATTCTACACCCCTTCACTCCTTGCCCCTCCACTCTACACCACTCTATGCTACTCTACTCTATGCCCCTGCACTCTAAGTCACTCCATTATATGACCTATTACACGCTACTCCACTCTATGCTACTCCACTCTATGCCACTCCACTCTACGTCATTTCACTCTATGAAAACCAACACACTATGCCACAGAAATCTAGATCACTCTACTCCACTCTGAGCCACACCACTCTATACCACTCCACTCTTTGATGCTCTATGCCACTCTACTCTGACACTTTACTTCACTCTACGCTGCTCCACTCCACTCAACCATTATTATAAAGGGGTAACCCAATATTGTCAAAGGACCTGAGTGGACGATTGGTATAGAAAACATTAAACCTAATCAAATTAATAGTATTTGCGAAGTTCACACAGTTTTTAGTCGATAATTCAATCCTATCGTTGAGCCATATGTAACAGAAAAGCACATTCAACTATACAGACTCATCAGTAGAAAGGTATCCTTCAAATCAATTGAATTGTAAACATAATTTGATTGGATGATGAAATATATGCACATTATGGAAACCATATACAAACACAAAAATAAGATACTGCACATCAAAAAGGCTACTTCCAAGGGAGGAGAAAAAAGAGGGGGTGAGGGTTGTTTGTGCTCAAGTGAAGGTGAAAGAAAAAGTTAAAAATCCTAAGGAACTGTTAAGGATGAAAGGTTCAGAAACAGGATGCGAGGGATCTGGCTATGATTTTTAATGCAGCCAGTAACCCTATCATGGTGGCCTGCTCCTAAATACAGTTGTAATCAAAATTAAACAAATATTCTTTGGTTAGATGCCCAGTACAATTTTCTCTGTGGCTGTGGTGGCAGGGTAATGGATGTAGAATGCAGGCCAGTATTGAAATGTTGATGTTTCGACCCTATCGAGAAAAGTGTAAGTGAATTCCTCTGTTGCGGGTCTTCTTCAGGACTAGGGAGGGGGGGAAGAACCTAGGGAGTAACAATAAAATCAATAAGGATACCTAAATCAATGAACCAAAGAAAAAGGCGACCAAACGCCATAAGTACTGACCTAGGTCTTTGTCAAGTACGGTTCCCCCAAAGGTGGGTAATCTGTAAAAGGAATGTGCACTAGTCAAAGCGGAGCCCATCCGCATCCGTCAATGTCTTCCTCTGACAAGCCTAAACAGAATACTGACGCGGCTATTTCAAAGGTGCGTGCTGCTGAGGGCTGACGTGTCCCGAGCGGCAGTGAAAGAAAGACTGTATTTACCGGGAGACCCAGCCGGGCTCCTGGGCGAAGAGGACAGACTTGGGGGATCGTGTGTCAGTGATAGATGTGTATGGGATGGCCAGACCATCATGCGCAATGAAGGGAGTGCAATACCACTCCCCTCAGTGCCGTCATCCTCCAGGCCCCACCCCCAAGACTCAGCAGGAAAGGAAAAATAAAACAAGTGTGTTTTTGTTTCTCCTTTCATGATTGTTTTTTGGCGGTGACGCTCCTCTGCCGTAGCGGAGGAGCCGCCGCTGGACAGTAAGGGTCAGATAAGGAAACTAAAATAAGACCTTATACAATTAAAAGAACAAGAAACAATTAATAGTGATTGCCTTTTTGCACAGCTATGATAATCACAACAGTTGATTGTCTTTGTGCACCACTGTGATAATGAAAGTTTATATCATTACCCTATGCCGCTGGGGAAACCTAGCTTGCTGCAATATGTCAAATTGTGAGTTCTGGCTATCTCTGTGCATGATTCACCTTTTCCAATCTCACACGAGATTCCATACCTTTTTGATGCACAAATCTATCAACACATCCTTGCCTGTCAGTTTTGTGGCTTCCAGTAATCTAACAATGCTGGGATGGTTATTCTGTGCTAGTCCAATGTGTTTGTAGGGGTGTGGTAGCAGCATTAAAGCAATGTTTGTGACATGCAAATAGGTGCCTGGAATGGTTTCACCCCTGCAACCACAGCCCTACACTTCTTGAACAGGATTAGATTTTGCATAGAGTGTCTGGCTCTTCACAGCCCTACAAATAATTCTAACAACTAGGTCTAATATGGTACCCCATTGTGGTCCAAACTATGGCCTCTGTTGAGTCATTTGAAGCCAGTTAGAATAACACCCATTTTCTTGTACCTTAAACTCAAATTTCCTATCAATGCTATTGGCGGCCATCAGAAATGTTGATTTACAAAGAGCAATGATTGCCTGACACTTTGTTTAGGATATGAATTGAAAAAAATCATATCTTCTACCACCATTGCATCCCTTCCTTTCAATGATATAAGCTTGGCTGTGATGGGCGCAAAGAGTGCAATAGACTTTTTAACACACGTAGCTGTATCATCTTTTCCTTAAATGAGAGGACTACAAAATATTGAAATAAATATTATGAGAAAGCTACCTCACTACTACTAGAAAGAAAACAATATATGTATGTGTTTTTTGAGAAATACATGAACAACGTTTTGAAAGCAGTTGGATGCAGGAGATCCTTTGGGGGTGGCAGAAATAAAGGATGCACCAAAGCGTTCGGTGTTTATAACTAGGGCTTCCGGTTTTATGGTATTTATTTGTTTTGATTTTTCCATCTGTACTTATCCATATTTCTTTTTTACTAATTTTATCTGCATTTATCCATATTTATTTGGGGTTTTGTGGAAATAAAAGAAGCTGAAACTAGTATATTTCCACATTTATTTAACCGATAAATATTCACTCATTCTTGAATGCCTGAGAGATTTCAACCTGGAAACCCACAAATGATTAATCAGCGCACTTATATGAAAACATACACATTTTAGTATCAACCTTGTGCGCATCTACTACTTTTTAAGCCTCTTTACCACACTTTTTTCTTTATTTTTTTTAACCCCTTGCCTGTCAATCCCCATAGCTATTCGCTTGGCAGCTACAAGTGACTGCATTTTGAATCACGCAAATAAAAACCTGAATTTCCGTTTTTATCTACAATTAAAAATAAATACAGACAGGGAAATAAATGGGGTTCTGTCTGTATTTTTCTGTGAAAATCAGTCAAAACGGAAAACAGGGAGCCTTATGCATAACCTACTATGGAGTCAGGCTAGTCTGCTAAGCATGTGAAAATAGGTTGATTGAAAGGACATGCACATATAAAAGCCAAAGCAGAGTTGCCAGGTAAAATATATTAGCACATTTGCTAGAAATCACCGGTGCCTGTAGATTAGCATGTTTGCAAGTGTTTGAAACATGGCCGCACCTGTCACGGCTTGGTAGCAGTCTCCGTTGGGATTTTGAAGCTTTTACACAATTTCGTTGCACTTGGTGTACAGCTCATCAATGCCGAGATCACTGCAGTGCAAAGAACACATTAGAAAGAAATAACTCACAACGACATCAAGTGCAGCATGACCCCAATGTCAAAAGAACTGGGCCACCCCACAAAGTAACGATCTGACGATGACCACATAAAATGTCAATTGGGATTCGAAAGAACATCACAAACTTTTAATAGGCGAGACTTGTTCTCATTTTATCCGCTGCAGAAAGCTGAAACTAGCTCTAAAAAAATGGGTATCTAAGACCACACATGAAATAACTTTTTCATAGTCAGGATGCATTTCCTTATTGACGGCTTGATCCAGAAACCTACTTGTGCACATACGTCTATCATAGATTTGCCTATAGCATAATTTTATGGGAGTTTGTGAATGAACATGGATTTACTCACATGAAAAAGTACTCCTAAGTATATGTAAACCTTCTCCCAAAGGTGGATTGTTGGGTGTTCCATGTCTCCACTTGTCCGAGGAACTGTTGTTGCTGCCTTGCCACGGGACTAACTGCTGCTGCTGTTCTTTGACCCTCCACTTACAACAACTCGCCGGACCTGCTTCGCGGGTCCCGCAGCGCTGAATCCTTCAGCGGGAGTTGAAGCTGCAGAGGGGCTGTGCTGCCTGAAAGGTCCTCGGGGTGTGCTGAGTCAGGGCTGCGAGCATAGTATCAGGGACTCCATCTCCCAGGAGTCCCTGTGAGCCCATTGCTTCCACCTGGGCTGCTCTCCCTGCCAGCCCCGCCCCCTTATCGACGGAGTAAAAGCGGATATCTGTGGCGTGTTCTGGATATTCTCCACTTGTCCGAGGAACTATTGTTGCTGCCTTGCCACGGGACTAACTGCTGCTGCTGTTGTTTGACCCTCCACTTACAACAACTCGCCGGACCTGCTTCGCGGGTCCCGCAGCGCTGAATCCTTCAGCGGGAGTTGACGCTGCAGAGGGGCTGTGCTGCCTGAAAGGTCCTCTGGGTGTGCTGAGTCAGGGCTACGAGCATAGTATCAGGGACTCCATATCCCAGGAGTCCCTGTGAGCCCATTGCTTCCACCTGGGCTGCTCTCCCTGCCAGCCCCGCCCCCTTATCGACGGAGTAAAAGCGGATATCTGTGGCGTGTTCTGGATATTCTCCACTTGTCCGAGGAACTATTGTTGCTGCCTTGCCACGGGACTAACTGCTGCTGCTGTTCTTTGACCCTCCACTTACAACAACTCGCCGGACCTGCTTTGCGGGTCCCGCAGCGCTGAATCCTTCAGCGGGAGTTGAAGCTGCAGAGGGGCTGTGCTGCCTGAAAGGTCCTCGGGGTGTGCTGAGTCAGGGCTACGAGCATAGTATCAGGGACTCCATATCCCAGGAGTCCCTGTGAGCCCATTGCTTCCACCTGGGCTGCTCTCCCTGCCAGCCCCGCCCCCTTATCGACGGAGTAAAAGCGGATATCTGTGGCGTGTTCTGGATATTCTCCACTTGTCCGAGGAACTATTGTTGCTGCCTTGCCACGGGACTAACTGCTGCTGCTGTTGTTTGACCCTCCACTTACAACAACTCGCCGGACCTGCTTCGCGGGTCCCGCAGCGCTGAATCCTTCAGCGGGAGTTGACGCTGCAGAGGGGCTGTGCTGCCTGAAAGGTCCTCTGGGTGTGCTGAGTCAGGGCTACGAGCATAGTATCAGGGACTCCATATCCCAGGAGTCCCTGTGAGCCCATTGCTTCCACCTGGGCTGCTCTCCCTGCCAGCCCCGCCCCCTTATCGACGGAGTAAAAGCGGATATCTGTGGCGTGTTCTGGATATTCTCCACTTGTCCGAGGAACTATTGTTGCTGCCTTGCCACGGGACTAACTGCTGCTGCTGTTGTTTGACCCTCCACTTACAACAACTCGCCGGACCTGCTTCGCGGGTCCCGCAGCGCTGAATCCTTCAGCGGGAGTTGACGCTGCAGAGGGGCTGTGCTGCCTGAAAGGTCCTCTGGGTGTGCTGAGTCAGGGCTACGAGCATAGTATCAGGGACTCCATATCCCAGGAGTCCCTGTGAGCCCATTGCTTCCACCTGGGCTGCTCTCCCTGCCAGCCCCGCCCCCTTATCGACGGAGTAAAAGCGGATATCTGTGGCGTGTTCTGGATATTCTCCACTTGTCCGAGGAACTATTGTTGCTGCCTTGCCACGGGACTAACTGCTGCTGCTGTTCTTTGACCCTTCACTTACAACAACCCGCTGGACCTGCTTCGCGGGTCCCGCAGCGCTGAATCCTTCAGCAGGAGTTGAAGCTGCAGAGGGGCTGTGCTGCCTGAAAGGTCCTCGGGGTGTGCTGAGTCAGGGCTGCGAGCATAGTATCAGGGACTCCATATCCCAGGAGTCCCTGTGAGCCCATTGCTTCCACCTGGGCTGCTCTCCCTGCCAGCCTCGCCCCCTTACCTATTCTTCCTCTTTATATAATCAGGCCCAGTCCCCCGCCACGCGGGAGCGTCCCGGGAGAAGCCCGGGACAAGGGCGGGACCGTCTGCGGCCGTCAGAGGCTGAAGTAGGCTGGGCTGGGCCCCGTCCCTTTGGCTTGTTCTATTAATTTGCCACACTTACTTGTTTGCATTTTAAATCCGCTTGGCACCGGTTAAGAGTGATATATTATTGTTTTGCTCTTTTTGTTGTGCTCTTCTGTTCTCTAATATTACGGCAAAAAAACTTCGTTCTGGCCGAGTATTAGTGGGGAGGTCATGTTCTAAAACGAAATCGAATACCCTGCGGAATAAAATTAATTCTACTCTACAATTGAAAGGTCAATGCCAACTGTATAGTTTATGGGAAAGGGGAAAGGATAAAGTTGTGTCTGACGCCCTAAACTCTGATGAATTAAAGGGCAAAGAGTCAGAGACAGTTTCTCTCCCTGTTAAGGATAATATCACTCAGCTTGAGGTTCCCTTAACGCCCCACACTGGGAAACTCTCCTCTGAAATAGTGGGGGGTCCGCCTCTTGTCTTGTTAGATTTACAGAGGCAAATGGAGCACCCCCTTGGGGCTTTTGATTTTAACAATTTAAAAACTTCTAATGACATTTCTTTAAAATTATCTGAGTTAGCAGTGCTTAATCCAACACATCTAATTAAGGAGGAATCAAAAGTCCCTCCTGGCTCACCTCATACCCCCGTAATCACAGAGGGTGATTTTACATTACCTGATATTGATTTAGAGTCCCAAAAGAGGTATTCGGAACTTGCTCATGTTAAAGCTCTGGTCAATACAAATGCTCAAGAAGTTCCTTTAACCCCTGGGCTTCATCTTTATAGCAACACTCATTCTAACAAACTAGATTTTTCACAATCTCAGCTAAACCTCATCTCTAGCCCTGGCACTAATATGAATAATATTCTCCCTAGTTCTTTTATTGGCAATGATAATTTAATTTCTAAATCCTTGTCTTCTTTAGAACACTTGTTATCTTCCATTTTACTTTTACTGGAAAAATTTGTTGGAGGCTCAGATTGCGTCCTTGATTCGGTAACCCAAATCCTTATGGTGTTAATACATAATAAAGGTGGGACCAAATTCGGGTCGCATCTTGAGCCTGCCAACTTATTGGTGAACACGAGTAAAGACAAGAGGTTAACAAAGGAGATGGAAATTTTAGACCCAGTTCAATTGGACCTGAATCTCGTTTCCGAAGGTCGGATTGGAAATAAGATAGCGGCTATCTCGGCGAGTCTTACTGTCGACAATGCAGTTTCAGCTGGAGGCAATTGTATCGCCAACCTTGATGAAAAGATAGAACCCTTGATAGACTCGGTTGACATGCAAAACATGGAAACGCCTCCTGTATTTCCTATATTTACTCCTCATATAAAAAAAGAAATAGAGGCACGTACTGATCCCCTAAATAATGATGAAAAGGTAATACCCACATTGCAAAAAAAGAATAGAGCTAAAAAAAGGAAACCTATCCGAAGATTCTATAAAAAAAGACAGAGGAAAATTAATTTTGAAAGCAATTTAGAGGCCTCGCCAGAAAAATCCTGCCCTGAAGAGTTGTCACCTAACTTACCTGATGACACAACTGGTGCATCTAAAGGGGACCATGCGAATATTATTATTGAATCTGCAGGACCCTTGAGTTATTCGCGAACTGTTGAATCGATTTTTCCTGTAAATGCTTTACTCCCAACCCTTAATCCTCTGGCTAAGCCATTTCAGGATTTACCTGTAATTGAGCATGTCCCCATTCTTCCTATTCAGGAGAAAGACAGTGTAGATACCACCTTCTTGGATTTTATTCCTCTTTTTGATACCGATCTTATCTTAAATAGATCGGTACTTCTTAAATGTTTCCGTGAGATCGAAAGTCTAAAACTAATTCAATCTTCCGATCTAGACTTGGTATCGCTTCTGAACTCCACCATAGGGAAAACAGCCAGGGTCAAATTTCATTCTAAACTGGTATTAAATCATATCCTTCACTGGGCAGAGGAATTACAAATAAGAGGGATAGATGTTACCCCTTTCTTCATCGAGGAACAGGGTAACAAATTATCCACTAACTTGTCAACAATCTACGGAGTAAATCCGGTTTCGACAGACTGGCCCTCAGCTAAAACTGAGGATTTAAAAATACGTGTATCAAAAAACGAACGACAAGTAATTTATAAAAATCCTCCTCCTTCAAACCCAGTTTTGATGGATGACATATCTAAATGGAGTTGGTTACCTGGCGTTCTCTCAAGCAAATCCACCCCTTCCCTTAAACCGCATTTACATTTTTAACACTGATTTAAAAATTATTTCTTGGAACATTGCGGGTTTGAAGAATAGTCCGGAAAAATTGTCATTCTTGCAATCCCTAGAAGCTGATGTTATTTGCCTTCAGGAGACTTGGGTGGAGGGAAAACTAATGATGGAAAAAGAGTATTATGTTTTAGATGGTAGTGCACTCCCCTCTAGGAGAGGCCATGCGAAGGGTGGATTAGCTTGTTTACTTTCCAATAAGATTAATTGGAATTTTTCCCATTTTTTAGAGCCAAATAAATTGTTCCAGGCAGTAACACTGATAAATTTGGTTAAGGATGGCCCAACTAAATCGCTTGTCCTGATAAACTCTTACATTCCACCTGACACTTATATTGTTATTAGGGGAATTCAACTGCAAAATTTCTAATTGTGGCCTTGATTTGTTCAGGAATAAGCTTAAGGAAGAATCTCTCCATATTCCGCAAGCTCAGTTCCCGGCGAATATTAAGTCCAACAAAAGAGGGAAATTATTTTTGGAAGGTCTATCTAAGGTGGATTGCCTAGTAATAAATGGCAGGCTCCCCTCTGACATCCCTGCAACTTTTACACATAAATCAAAAAATGGAGAATCTAATATTGATTATGTAGTAGCAGATAGCTCCTTCTTCCCTTTCCTAAAGGATGTTTTGGTTGTTAATTCGGAACTAAGTGACCACAAGGTGTTGACTGTTACAGTTGATCTCAAGCCGCCCCTGTCGGATCCCTGGCACATTGATACTGATTTGGTGAATTTTGGAGCCAAGTCAGGGAAATGTTACTGGAATCTTGGAGCTATCAAGAGTCTGCTGAGTACTTTGGTATCCACTGTGGAGAATTTGTCCCATTGGGATGGGAGGGAACTCCTAGGTTTTTCTGATTTTTTGAAATTAGTAACCTCAACAGCAAAGAAAGCCCTTCCTGCTAAAAAACCTACAGTAATCCCTAAACCCCTTCGGCAATTGAATATTGAAATAAATAAATTGATAAGGGATCAATATTTATTATTTAACCATGAAAGGTATCATAAATTAGTCCTGTTAAAAAGAAGAAGAACAAGGTTGAAGGCTAGACTGAAAAGAGATAAGGAAGATTCTTTATGGATTAAACTCCGGGAATCCTCTCATAAGGGTCAAGCCAGGACATTCTGGTCATTAATTGGCGAGGGTTGCGGTTCTAGATCCAGACCCACGCCAATTTCCATTGATGAGCAGACTTGGGTGCAATATATTAAGCATTTGTATAGCAGTAATGGCTCGCAACGGGATTATGATTCTCTTTACGAGGACAATCTTCCCTATGATCCCCCGTCCGAAAAGGACATAGAATTAGCTATCAAGGGCATGCGTTCTTCTGGCGCGATGGGTCCGGATGAGGTTCCTATTTCTATTTTAAAACATCAGAGCGAATTATGGAGTAAAATCCTTTATCCAGTGTTTAAATTTTGTTTTATTAGTGGTACCGTTCCTCCATCTTGGAAAGGGAGCATACTAGTCCCTCTTTTTAAAAAAGGGGCTAGAGACCTACCTCAAAACTACCGCCAAATCGCTCTATTAGATGCTATTGGCAAGGTCTTTGCAAAATGTCTTCTTAATTTAATTAACGATTGGGTGTCTAAGGCCGAAATTCCACCCTATGAACAAACCGGTTTTAGGCAAAGGCACGGTACCCTAGATAATCTGACTGCACTCCAGGTTATAACGGAGAAATATGTCAAGGTTCGTGGAAGGCGAGTTTATGGCGCCTTTATCGACTTCTCCACAGCTTTCGACAAAGTGGATAGAACATTGCTGTGGGGAAAGTTATTCGATTCAGGGATGCCATCCACTCTTCTCAGATTAGTCCGTGCTTTGCATTCAGATACCTGGTGCAGAGTGTTGCTGGGAGGGGAAAGAGGACTGTCTAGAATTATCTCCACAGCTAATGGGTTAAAGCAAGGCTGCCTATTGGCTCCTTTGCTGTTTTCCCTATATATAGCCGATCTACCCCAGGTTCTTTCTGCAAGTACAGGTATTGTTCCGAACCTGGGGGGCTCCCCAATCGTATGTCTTATGTATGCTGATGACATTTTGATTCTTGACCTAACGCCTAAAGGGCTGAATAATCGCCTGCATGCTTTGTACAATTATGCAGGAAAGCATCATTTGCTGATAAATATTGCAAAAAGTAAAGTGATGTGTTTCACGGGTAGGAAGAATTCTAAACATGCGAACTTTCATTGGACCGTGGGGGGCCAAAAGTTGGAAGTAGTGCAATCTTATACTTTTCTTGGCAAAATTGTTACGAGCAACTTAAGTGAAAAAGCTCACATAGCTAATAACACCCGGAAAGCTATTGTCCAGGGAAAGAGTTTAGTTTCACTATATAAGGCTACAGGCAGAAGACATTTCTCGATACTGCTGGAGGTATATCGAGCAAAAATTCCTGCCTCTTTACTTTACGGAATGGAGTTAATCGATATGAAATGCTGGAGTTTCTTGAACTCCTCTGAAGGTAAAATCCTTCGTAGCCTTTTATCTGTCAACACAGCTAGTTCTACAGCTGCTCTTAGACATGAATTTGGATTACGTAGTAGCTGGGTTCAAGGTCTAGCGGGGAGTGTGCGCTGGGTCTTTAGCCTGGCAAAGGGTGAGCCTGGCACATTAAGACATCTTATAAAAACGGAGCTGCTGGGAAATTTTAATGATTACTCTTTAATTCTAAATTTTTTTAGATGTGCTGTGAGCCAATTACAACTAGATGAAGCTGTGTTGTTTTCGTTATCTGCATATCAGCTGAAAACCCTCCTGAAGTCTGCATCTTGGGAATTAGGGTTTAGACTGGATAGAGAGAATCGTACTCTAAAAAAAGGCACCACTCCAGTTATTGATTCCTGTTTGGTGGGGAATGCGCAACCTTATGTTTTTTGGAACATTCCTCATGGAGTCAGGCGTCTATTGTCTCTATTAAGGCAGGACTTACTTCCTTTGAAATCTCTCTTATCCAGATGGTATGGTTCATCAGCCTTATGTGATCTCTGCAATATGAAAAATCAGGACCTGCTCCATGTCATCTTTGTTTGCCCAGCTCTAATGTCGCACAGGCGAAAGTGGCTAAGACCCATCTGTCTCCAATTGAATATTCTGTCTGCTACTGCTTTTATTGCGGCTATGAACAACCCCCTAATGAAATGTTCTATTTTAAATTGTATAACTTTTAAAAATGTTTTTTGACTCTGTATTAGGTGGGTGTTTCGACGTCCAGTTCACTCTGTATTTTTATTTATTATTCTATGTATTGTAATATCACTTTTTCAAGATTTTAAGGACTGTAATGCTATGTCTTTTATGTGGATCTCATGAGAGTTCCGTAAACATAAATAAATAAACTTGAAACTTGTGTTCCATGGTAACGTTTGCTGCATGAGAAGCTCTGCTTAGACTCCTACTCGAGGAGCGCTGCTCATGGTTCCAGTGGTGCGAAGGGTTTCAGGCCCTACCACTATGTCCCAAAATCGTCTACACTTGAGTCTTGCACAAGGAAACTCACTTGCAGCTCACCTGAAAGCGCCTTACAAGATGAAGCAATCTACCCTGTCTTAGACTGCTCCATGAAAAGTCAGTAGCGGCCCTTGTTTGTGACTAGTGGTGGGGCAGGCAGGGGCATGAGGGGGGCATGAGGGGGTCTAGGGGTCACGAAGGGAGGGGGAGGGTAAAATAATAATAAAAGAAATAGAGCTTACCTTCAGTCGGGCCGATTCCTGCATCGCACTCCTCTGCTTCTGGCACAGGCTCCCAGAATGCCCTGTGGTCAATTCTAAAGCGGCTCTCACATGAGAGCAGCTTCAGGATTGAGCTGAGCGCCCTCGATCAGCACTCCAGGGTATACTGGGAGTCTGTGCCTGCTCTCTCCAACCCCAACAATGCAGCTCTGGCTGGAGAGAGGTTCACTGCATGATGGTTTGGCTGGCCTGAGACAGCCGGCCAGACCATCACGCGCAATTGAAAAGAGGCGTCTATTGTTTCTATTAAGGCAGGACTTACTTCCTTTGAAATCTCTCTTATCCAGATGGTATGGTTCATCAGCCTTATGTGATCTCTGCAATATGAAAAATCAGGACCTGCTCCATGTCATCTTTGTTTGCCCAGCTCTAATGTCGCACAGGCGAAAGTGGCTAAGACCCATCTGTCTCCAATTGAATATTCTGTCTGCTACTGCTTTTATTGCGGCTATGAACAACCCCCTAATGAAATGTTCTATTTTAAATTGTATAACTTTTTTTAATGTTTTTTGACTCTGTATTAGGTGGGTGTTTCGACATCCAGTTCACTCTGTATTTTTATTTATTATTCTATGTATTGTAATATCACTTTTTCAAGATTTTAAGGACTGTAATGCTATGTCTTTTATGTGGATCTCATGAGAGTTCCGTAAACATAAATAAATAAACTTGAAACTTGTGTTCCATGGTAACGTTTGCTGCATGAGAAGCTCTGCTTGGACTCCTACTCGAGGAGCGCTGCTCATGGTTCCAGTGGTGCGAAGGGTTTCAGGCCCTACCACTATGTCCCAAAATCGTCTACACTTGAGTCTTGCACAAGGAAACTCACTTGCAGCTCACCTGAAAGCGCCTTACAAGATGAAGCAATCTACCCTGTCTTAGACTGCTCCATGAAAAGTCAGTAGCGGCCCTTGTTTGTGACTAGTGGTGGGGCAGGCAGGGGCATGAGGGGGGCATGAGGGGGTCTAGGGGTCACGAAGGGAGGGGGAGGGTAAAATAATAATAAAAGAAATAGAGCTTACCTTCAGTCGGGCCGATTCCTGAATCGCACTCCTCTGCTTCTGGCACAGGCTCCCAGAATGCCCTGTGGTCAATTCTAAAGCTGCTCTCACATGAGAGCAGCTTCAGGATTGGGCTGAGCGCCCTCGATCAGCACTCCAGGGTATACTGGGAGTCTGTGCCTGCTCTCTCCAACCCCAACAATGCAGCTCTGGCTGGAGAGAGGTTCACTGCATGATGGTTTGGCTGGCCTGAGACAGCCGGCCAGACCATCACGCTCAATTGAAGAGAGTGCATTACCACTCCACTCAGTGCAGTCATCCCCCAGGCCCCGCCCCCAAGACTCGCCAGGAAAGGAAAATTAAAATGAGTATTGCTTTTTTCTTCTCTCCTGCAGTTTGGGGGAGGGGGGGTGACACTCCTCCCCCATAGCGAAGGAGCCACTGCCGACTCCACCAAGTCCATATCATGAGTGACAAAATGCAACAAAACAGGTTGTACTACTGAATATGATATCAACAATATCGAGATGCAAGAATATCGAGTACAGAATATTGAGCGACAGAAAATATCGAAAGGTAAGTGCAAATAGGGAACTATAGGTTTAGTATCCCTAACTACTCATCAATGTGCATTGAAGGAAGATATATTTATCACTTAGGTACAGAAAATCTAGACTTACTTACTAGTCGAGATTTTTTTTAAATAATTTGTTCTCGATATTCTATTCTATCGATATTGTGGGTTCTATATTCAGGGTGCACAACATAATATTATACGTCAAGTGTTTTCGCACACCTTACACACCCTACCATATCCGTTTCCATGGGAGAAAACGCCGCACTAAATTACACACAATTGCATTTTTTCCTCACCACATGTGCCACACGAACACCCTTCAATGAGCGAGAGAAATCACGTTCATTGCCATGCAATATATATTAATGGACCCGCAATTAGAGTGTCTGATTCACACTTTGATTATATATTTATCTGAAAGTTGCATCATTTTCCAGCTGCCATCTACTTAAAAGAACGCTATTGGCTAATCCTCCACTTATACAACGACCGATGTACCATCCGCTTGGGCAGCCCTCATTATTGTCAATTCAATATTGAGTAGCAATAACGACTGAAAGTACTGACCATATTTCTCCTTATCATTTTTAATTAATTTCTGTAAGTCACTAGTTCATTGTAAGTCAACAAATGACTTGAAATGTGCTTGTGAATTGTTCTCAAGGTTCTATATTTTTAAACTATTTAATTCGTTTGCAATCATTTCTTTACCTTCATATAAAATAATATACTAATTTGTTTTTCATTTTACTTGAAATATAGCTGCTCCAGAGCTTATTAGATCATTATGCACTAAGCCATGGAGAAGGCAGATGGCATTTTCAACCGCTCCTGGGCAAGCATTAGACATCTTTTTTTTTGCCAACTTGAAAGCAGTCAAATATCTATTCTTAGCGCATGCACGAAAGCATTCCTTGGGATCCCGTTTCTGATCCATACCGCATTTAGAAAACCACTTAAAGTGCATACACTTCTATCAAGGTTCAAAGAAAATTCTCCATATGTCTCCTCAAACCCCATCAATTCCACTCTGGTTAAGATTGAAGATGACCTTGTATTGCCCTTGTCTTTTCCAAGGTTTAACATTAACGTAATCTGGAATTTCAAATGTTTATGGCTGATTACATTCTCTAATTAAGTTATTAAAAAAATATAATAATAAGATATGCCTGGAATTTTATGAATTACTTTAAAACTTTTTATTGCGGATGTCTCAAGTATTGTGTATTTTCTGAAGTTGTTAATTCTTTTATGGTTCTACGAACCGAAATACAGTTATTCTTGAACTTGATTCTCTAATTTATATAAATATTTATTTTCCAGTTGAATATTTACAGTGGTGTCCTTAGCAATGCATATCTAAATTGTGATGGTGGATAATTTGCAGATGCTTCAAATGAAGTTCTTTAACAGGGAGTTTTGAGTCTGCCTGCTGTCTTATATCACTTCAGAGTGCTGGCAGGTACTTGGTATACATTGCTTAATAGTTGTCAGATGTTGGGCGCTTCTTTGCCATGTGTCAGTGTCAGCATCTGTCAACGGACTTACAGGTCCTCGACACCTTAGAAGGTCAAGTTCGAAACCTGGGATTTAAGCCTCATCCGTTTTCGAAATCTGCTGTCTTCAGCATTCGCTTTGTCACCCGCTGACAAAGAAGTCACTGTGATATCCCACGATGTGCCACTTACTGCTGCAAGTTGGACAACTTGCCAATCTTCCCATTAGACTATTGGTAACGAAGTGAGCAGGCCAGGACAAAGAGGGGAGAGCATAATTCCGAATGGCTGACCAATAGCCAATCAGAATGGTCTATCCACAGACACATAATCAGTTTGGTTGAGGGAAGACAAGTGGAAGTGTGGAAAGAGCATATATTTTTAGTAAATCTAATTGGCTGTCCTCATCAAAATAGAACTAGTCACCGAGGATAGCCTATGTAGATTGGCTGTTGGGCGACCACAGGAAATAGTCATGGCAAGCTAGCCTTCCAATTTGATGGAAATGATCACCGTATCCTGGAACCTTCCCTAGCATAAACTGCAGTTTGTATTTAGGCGTATGTAATTTTAGTAGAAAAAGGATATTTTGAAGAAAACATTGAAACGTCTTGTTGTGGTTTTAGTGCACTTTTCTGGAAGGCTATCACCGGGAATGCTAGTAACCTGGACCAGAAGAAAATGGCGACTAGTCCTCTAACATCCCCCACTTACATTGGCACTTTGATCCACATTACTAAGCTATTTAATGCAAACACTACAACATTAATATGGTGGAGAAAACAAAGAAGTTATTTGAAAAAACATAGTTAAAGTGACATTATGTTTCAACAACAAAACCTAAAACTGCTGAAATTCAGTTCTGCAACACAAAAAAAAAACTCGTGCCTCTGGCAGTGGCGGCTCCTCCGCTATGGCGGAGTGTTGCCCTACTGCTTTTAAGCAGTGCAAAGTACGAAACATAAAATTATAATAACTTTGAGTTGTTATCATTTTATGCTACGTGCTGCTTTGCTGGTGGGCGTGCTCTGCTCTCGGAGCAGGGCAAGGGAGGAATAGTTTGCCCACTCCTAAGCACCCAATGACTTTTTTGTCCGCCCTCTCGGGCCACCCAAACCACTCATGCACACTTTCCCGTACTCCATGCAGGCTGCATTACAGCCTGCATGGAGAACATGCCCACCTCTCCAGTTTTGGCTAAGCGCTGTGTCACGGTGTTCAGACCAATGACAATGCTGCAATGCAGAGTTGTGATTGGTCACAGGAGCCTGGGTGCTTACCAATCACAACGCTGCATTGCAGCATTGTGATTGGTCAGTGGGGCCAGGCTGTGATTCCTGTTCCAAGACGAGGCAAGCAAGAGCAGGGACGCGGGACCCGGCGGCAAGGTAAGTTTATTTTTTTTTAACATTGCTCACCCCGATCCCATCCCGGCGCGACTCCCCCCGCGTGACTCCCCAACCAGCGACACCCTCCCGCAACGACACCTGCGAAACATGCTGGCCCCAGGATTATGATTCACCCCAAAAAACTACTTGTGACCTCACATATGATGTATCAAATTACATTGCAAGTAATGCTGATGAGATCACTGGTGACATCTCATATTTATTTACCATTAGCTTTATGAATTACATCACTAAGATTACATCATAATTTCTTTCTTATGTATGGCTCTCATAGAGAGTCTCTATTTTTTATTTCACTTTCTCAAAGTCAAACACGTTGCTCTGAAACCACAACAGTTGAGAACAAAATTGGTTATCAACTGTTGTTATGCCATAAATGAATTCCAGGCCAGGATGACAGGGCTCCCTAAGAGACTGTCAGTGCTGCTCTGCTTGTCTGCTTTGAAAGCAGAAAGCACAGGTGCAGGAGGGGAAAGGACGGCAGGGAAGGTAGTGAGTTTTGGTTAAGGATGGGTGGTAAGATATGTATTTTTCACATTTGCGTCATGGAGGAGAGGGCATGTTATGTATAGCTCTCCCATTATCCTCTGCCCTTACACAGTATGTAAAGGCAGGGGCAGATGATTTTGTGGATCTGAGTGACATCATAGACAACTCAACCTTTGCTCGCAATGTCTATTTGATGTTCTTCAGAAACCCCAGGTGAAAAACTGCCTCATATTTAATTGCTAACCATCTATTATTTTACATGATACGACAATGTTATTATTTAATGATATTTTTTGTTAAGCTCGTCTTTTTATTGGTATAGATGTTGTGAGTTCATAAACAGTCCATTTGCAGGAGTGTTATGGTTTGTATGGCAAGAATGAGAATTATGGTTTGTACAACAGCCTATAACTTGCACATTTCAGAGGTTTTTAGGTTTCAACATTGAACCATAATGCCACTTTACCTGTTTTTCTTCAGTGAATGCATTGTTTTTTTCCCATGTGAATGCATCAGTGCTTGCTCTACCTGAACCACAATTTTTACCGAAGTCTTTTTCTTTTGTGTATAGAATGTTTAGTTGAAAATGATTATTCAATGGTCAATGGGGGCTGATGATTTATTGTGAAAAACCCTGAGTAAGGTGACCAGCCAACTGAGTATGGGTTGTTATTGGAATTAGCTTATGGTGCTCTTATTTAGGGCTCCTGTACTCTGATAATCAGATGCAGACCTGAATTTATAATAAGCCAGTGTTAGAGAATGTTTGGCTCAAGGAAGGAACCAAGATTTAAGCCCACTCCTGAACAGTTTCGGACAAATCCAGACATTTAGCCGGATGGGTGGCCATCACAAATATGGAAAGCACAGCCTTCAGCACTGCCTGCCTATTCACCTGATCTTGGACATTACTTTCAAATATTTATCCCATTTTCACAAACCAGTGTCCAATTTCTGAAGGTATGTTGGCTCTCCTAGTTCTAATCTTAGATCATTGCTGCTCCTAATTTCACCTACTGTGGCCTCTGTCGATTACTCTTCATCTGTGGTATATATTCAACATGAACTTGGCTACCCATGAAGTGTATGGTATAGGGTCCATGTTGTATGTATCACAAACTTGCTTTACTATAGGGTTTGTATGTATGTCATCAATGATGTGATAGAACATGTTATGAGGGATGTTATACATGAAGTCATAAGCAGTACATGGCAGGGTGGATGTTTTAATTATCTCTGCTAACTATAACTGGTGGATTTCTGAAAAACTGTAATCATCATTCCCAGGCATTTTTTAAATGAAATGTGGTGGGAGGGCTGTGTGGCCCCCTCACGAGCCATCTTAGGCCCTGCGGACTCTATTACCCAGGGCCTTTTTTAATGAAAGGGGATTGGGGTTGCCTGGCCCCCTCCTGAGCTTGTTAGGCCCTGGGGACCCCATACTGCAGGGCCAGTACTTAAAATGAAGGGGAGGGGGATGCATGCCCCCTACCCAAATCTTGTTAGGCCCTGGGGACCCCAACCCCCTGGAGTGTTTATTTGAATTAAAGAGAAGGGGTCGCATGGCCCTCTTCCGCAAGCCTTCTTAGGTCCTGCGGACCCCATCCCCCCAGGCCCTTTTTTCAAATTAAAGGGGAAGGAGGCTGCATGGCCCCCCTTCCCGAGCCTTGTATGGCCTTGGGGAGCCCATCACACAGGACCACGATTTGAATTAAAGGGGAGGGGCCATGTGGCCCCCTTCCTAAGCTTTTTCCAGCTCTGTGGACCCAACCCCCTGGGCCAGCACTGTCAAAGGTGGGTGCCATGGTCCCCACCCAGAGCACCCACTATATACTTGGAGATAGAATTGCTTCCACCCGGAGAGATAAGCTACTAATTCTGCTTCCACCGAGGGTGGGGAGAGAAATATTTTGATCTGTTTCCCTGCCAGCGTCAGTGAGGGCAGGGAAACAGATCAAAACTCTGTTCTCAACCAGCACAAGCATTTTTATAGCTCCCGCCAGCTGGGAGTAGACTTTGTGTTTGCTTCCACTTGGCGGGACTTTCAAAAATGCATCCGTCAAACACAGGTTTTCCTGCATGCATTGGTGCAGGGGTGGGCTCCTTAGTACATAGTATGTGAGCTAGCCCATTTGGGATGGGGTCCCGGGCCTTCAATGGCTTGGATAGTGGGGCCACGTGCCCCTGCCCTATTGGAAGTTATTTAAACCCCAGGGTGGGCTCCCTGGCACCTTTAAAAACTTGGGGAGGGGGTGCCACATGGCCCATTCCCCATTTTGAATGACTCAGGTAGGGGCACCACAACACCATTCTCCTTATTGTATATAGCCCAGGGGTAGGCTCCCTGGGGATAAACCCAATGAATGTGGCCCATCCGCCATTTATTTTCCAATCCTGTGGGAGATTGTGGGAACCTTTGCCCATTTGCTTTTGTTTTTGGCTCCAGGAGGTGCCCCTCTGGGTACCCCTAATGGGGCCTGGGGTTAGGGTATCCCTACCTTGCCCCCTTATATTACTTTACATTTGTTACTTCAGGACAGGGGACTGAAACCACGAGTACTGCAATGGCTGCCAGCAACAATTTTCTGATGTTCCTGGCATTTTACACAAACTGTAGAGCCAAACTCAATTGGATCAATCTAAGAACCTTCGTATTGAGCTAAGTGGCAATAAATCCTTTTGCTTTAAAGAACTCTCACCCCATGGAGTGGGCTAAAACCTGTGAGATGCACATGAGCACTTTGTTAGATAAAGAATAGGGTAGTAAATGAGGGTTGGGTTACTCTTTAAAAATACCTGCCTGGTAGCCTTAACGTTTTAATCTGAGCGCCACCCAGTATGATTAAAAAAGGGAAAAGTTAGGAAGTCCCTTCTTCTTCTTAGGGACTGAAAAAAAGTGCTCCCATTCATCTCACAGGTTGTGGAATGCTCATTAAATGAAATGGGAAGGAACTCTAAGAAGAAGCATTCCACCAAGGGGTATTATTTTTCTCTTAGGTCGATGGTAAGTTTCTTAGAATGATCCAATTGAGATGAGCTCTATAGTTTGTTTGTTTAAAGTGTTGTGTCAGAGGAGCGTTAGTCCATGGTCTACAGTACCTATCACTACCCTTAATATGTTTATGGGAGTCATGTTGCTGGCAGCCAATCAGAGCATTTGTTCCCGTGGGAGTGAGATGGACCAAGGGAAAAAAGCTCCCTTGTCCAATCAGAAAGCTCTATGTTTAAATTGGCCCTCTCACAAGAGTTTCTTGTGCCTCTCGCTGACCCGACCGTCCAGATATGCAATTATATTTTAACCTTAATTTCTCAAAAACTACTGAACAGATTTACACAAAATCATAGAAAGCACATTATGTAGATAGAGATCTAGCTTCCTACCAAATTGGGTGTAATTCCGTTCAGTAGTTTATGAGGTAGCCCGTCTTAAAGAAGTCTATGGAAAATGCATGGGGAGTTTGAGCTTTGGGACCCCTCCTTTACTCTGCACAAACTAGTCAGAAAGTAGCACCTTTTGGGGAAGATTTTTGGAGATTTGCCAAACTGTGCATTGCCACTAGGCCACTAGGTAATATAAATATACATTTATATGGGGCCCAGTAGTTTCCCTGCCTGCACTACAGCAGACATGGAAACATATGTCTGATACCGCTTGGCATGAGCATTTTTAAATCTCTCGCCAGGCCGAAACAAACTTGCCTTCCTTGCCTGCAGCAGTCAGTGAGATTTTAAAATGTTCCTGTCAGGTGGGAGCTGACTTATGTTACCCTGCCCACACTCCTGCAGACATGGAAACAGACATTGCTCCCACCCGGAGGGAGCATTCAAAGACAGCTGTTCCCTCCTGGCTGGAGCAATGCCAGGTCCTGCAGTATGCTGGGTGATGGCTGCGGCCGTGGGGGCCCTGGGGCTTCCCATGCAGCCCCAACAAGTGGTTTGTGGGTGCCCCAGGTGGTCACTGGAGCCCCACCTGTTGCCCCACACAATGGGGTCCCCAGGGACTAAGA